>NC_091951.1:200728736-201028736 GCF_031021105.1 Erythrolamprus reginae
TCAGTGAACAATTTCCGGCATATAATGAGCACTAACTCCTATAGTCAGTGAGTGAGTGGTTTCTAAAGGATAATTTAGGCAGAGGTGGCGGGAATCAAACTCTTGATACAAGTTGCAGCCCAAAATTCAATTGGAGGGCAATAATCTGAAGAAACTGATGTGGGGATTTAATTCAGGCAATCTGACAAAAAGCTGAAGCAAAAGGGATGCTTGAAGAAGATAGTGAGATTTTAACCTCTATTTAGGATGCAGAAATGTGAGACTGGCAGATCTGTATAAACAGGCACCATACAATAAGACATTCTCCACTATAAATCTAATTAACATAAAAAGGCTGCATTGTTCCCAGCCCCACAATCCAGCAGTATGCTTCTTAGGTCTCCTAGTTATATTTACAAGCTGAAGTTAAGAATGAAAGATTTTACCCAATTTTGAATTATTATTTTTTAAAAAAATCCCTATAGTGTATGTCTGCCAAGGAAATTGTACAGGAGCCTCAGACTGCTAACCCCCTTAAACTGAGGATAGCAACAGGCTTCTCTGCAGTGAACTATTTTTGGGAAGACGGGTTAGATTTCTAACCTGCACCACACTATAAATTTAACAAAAGAAAATGGGAGTGGGAAAGGCAAAATTACTCAATCCTTGACCAAGCATGTAATGTTAAATGCACGTCTACATTTCTATCCAAACCAGAGGTGTCAGGTAAATGAGACTTTTAACTTTCATTCCATTCCACAGTAATCCAACTAATCCCTCCCAATTAATTAGTTGTCTGGAAGAGAGCTCCCACCAATGCTAATGGGAATACTCCCAGGTTCAGAAAACACAGAGAGGCACACCTGCCTCTGGGACCCAGGAACCGAAGGGTTAACTGTGCCACCTGGAAAGAAAGCTCTGAGGCTGGGTGGGGCAAAAATGCAAATGGGGATGTCTGATTGGTGCCTTGATCTTTAACCGCATCCTTCCCTCGGAGATATATTCCCACAGAAAAATAGAACAAGAGCTTTCTATTCTGGTGGGATGAGCCAATGCCTCCCCCTCAAGTAATAACTGTGACTGGATTCCTCAGTTCTTATTTCAGGTTGTGGGAGGTACAAAACAGCAACTGTTGAGAACCCGTGCCCTCTAAGTATTGTGAAACTAGAGCCATTCCAGCCAACTTGTCCAATGCTGCAATGCTGGGATGGTGCCCGTCCTATGGCATGAAAGGGGGGGGGGGGGGTTTGAATGTGATAGCTGCATAACATTTACGGTCCAGTGGCATGTTCTTTCCAAAACAAAGGGTGGCTGATTTGAGGCTCAATGAACTATGTGAAATTAGCCCCTTTGATTAGTTTGTTGTTCAGCATGTTGGGTTAATCATTCCTTAACTCAGGAGATGGGTTAACCATGGTTAAGTAACCAAGGGTAATTGTCCTGCAAACACAGCTGACTGGTGTTTCCAGCTTTGGCCCGGTGTTTCCATTTGGGCATGCCATTTGTGATTTCAGGTTGGGGGTTCCTAAACTTTCTGCCATCACCCCTCCTTTTAGTGTAATCTTCATGTACACCTAGGCATGCCACGTATGGAAAAAGAACACAAAGGGACAATGAAAATAATAGAATGACACTATACCCATGATGGCAAACTTATGGCATGCATGCCACAGGTGGCAAATGGAGCCATAGCTGCTGGCACACAAGCCATTGTCCTAGCTCACCTGACTTTAAGCTTGCATGGAGGCTCTGGGAGGGCATTTTTAGCCTCCAGGGGTGCTGGGGAGGCAATTTTCGCCCTCCCCAGGCTCCAGGGAAACCTCTGGAGCTTGGGGAGAGCGAAAATTGGGTCTTCCAGGCCCATCAGAAGTCGGGAAACAGGCCCTTTCTGGCTTACGGAAACCTCCAGGGTGTGTGGGGGAAACCGTTTGTGTCCTCCCCAGGGTCCAGGGAAGCCTCTGCATCCTGAAGAGGTTGAAAAACAGGCCTATCGGGCCCACCAGAAGTTGAGAAACAAGGCAGCCAGGTGTGCGTATCACGCAAGGAGGGTGGGGCAGCACGTGGGGAGGCCCACACATGCAGGGGATGGGGTGCATTGGGGCACTGAATTATGGAGGTGGGCACGCATGCTTGCACGATAGTGCGCACAGTTGTGCTTTTCGTACCTGAGGGAGGGAAAGTTTCTTCATCACTGCACTATAAGAAATTTGGATTTATTAATAATTTAATAATAATAATAATAATAATAATAATAATAATAATAATTTATTAGATTTGTATGACGCCCCTCTCCATTATTATTTTAAAAAAAATATTTTTATTAATTTTTTTAAATGTAAGACAAAACAAGACAGACAACATTTAACATGTAAAGGAGCTGCAATTGCTCCGCTAAGTATAGAAGTTTTCTTAATACAGAAAAAAAGACTAATTCTAGTTTAGATCAATACAGAAAGGTAAACTTGTCAATGAAATATCTCTATGTAAACGATAATATAAAAATCTTGACTTTCCAATACTTTCTAGTCATTATGTAGTTATAATTAAAATAACTAAAATCAATTAGTAAAAATAAGCTTATCTATCAAGTATCACTATACAGTGAACCCTCGAGTTTCGCGTGTTCAAGTATCGCGAAAGGGCTATTTCGCGAGTTTTCAACCAGGAAGTAAACTCCACCATCTGCGCATGCGTGCCCTTCCACGCATGCATAGATGGTGGAGTTTCCCCGCCGGGCAGAGGCTTCCCTGGGTCTTCCCCCTCTTGCCCCCGTAAGACCCCAGCGGCGGCGCGAGCAACGGCGTGGGCGGGCGGGCGGCACGCGCTTGGGGACATCCCAGCTCCGCTCCCCAGCTGGGGAAAGCGCGCGCGTTTGGGGACTCCCTAGATCCACTCCCCAGCTGGGGAGCGGATATAGGGAGTCCCCAAACGCGCGCGCTTTCCCCAGCAACGCGCGCGCGGTGGGGACTCCCTAGATCCGCTCCCCAGCTGGGGAGCGGATCTAGGGAGTCCCCAAACGCGCGCGCTTTCCCCAGCAACGCGCACACTTTCCCCAGCAACGCGCGCGCGGTGGGGACTCCCTAGATCCGCTCCCCAGCTGGGGAGCGGATCTAGGGAGTCCCCAAACGCGCGCGCTTTCCCCAGCAACGCGCGCGCGGTGGGGACTCCCTAGATCCGCTCCCCAGCTGGGGAGCGGATCTAGGGAGTCCCCAAACGCGCGCGCTTTCCCCAGCAACGCGCGCGCACCCCAGGCGCGAGCAACGGGGTGGGCGGGCGAAGGGCGGGCGGCAGTGGAAGCAAAAACACCATCTGCGCACGCGCAGATGGTGTTTTTACTTCCGCACCGCTACTTCGCTAAAAATCGATCATCGCGTGGGGTCCTGGAACGGAACCCTCGCGATGATCGAGGGTTCACTGTATAATATATTCAACCTAGTAAATTTAACTATTCCATGCTTTATTTTAATATCTTTAAAGATCCTTTTTTGCATTCCACCAATTGTAGACTTTCTCCCAAGTTCTGCAAAATTCTGTTTCCACTTGGTTATTTAACCTTCTCGTCATCATATCTAATTCTGCACATTCCATAATCTTCCTAAAGACCTCTTCGTCTTTTGGAATTTCCTTTTCTTTCCATTTTTGTGCAAATGTAATCCTTGCTGCTACTAATATATGAATTATTAAATAATATATTTCTTTTTTTATATCTAATATCTGTGATACCTAATAAGAAAAATTCTGGGGTCTTCTTAACTTCCTTGTTTGTGATTTCCTTTAACCATTTTTCTACCTTATTCCAATAGATCTTGGTTTTTGGGCATGTCCACCATGCATGAAAATATGTGCCAATTTCTTTTTTACATTTCCAACAAATAGGTGAAGTACTTCCAAGTACTTCACCATTATTATTGTTAATAATGTAACCAAAAGATCCTTTACCTCTCCCCTAGATTCTGCCTGCACCTCCCCAAGGGAAGAATACCTCACAATTTGGGAAGTCCTATGCCAGAAACACACCTAGGATGCTAACAGAGGAGTTGGAGCCTGAGCGAGAGGAAAAGCTGGCCTGTTGTGGTTAACTATAAAAATGCATGCAGCCCACAAAAAAACTGTTCCCAGGACACTCCTAAAGTAAAAGGAGTGGGAAGAAAAGGATAAGGGGGGAAAAAAGAGGCCGGGAAAGAAAAAAATCAAGAATTTAATAATAGCTATAGCTGAGCTTTATGATATTTCTTTCTGCAATATGTAATCATCCATCCTTCAGCCACAGAAATGGAACACCGGTGGACTACTGGTTCGTAGACTTCTTTAAGCCTTCCTATTAGTGAACAAGCCACGAGCATAGCTATGAATGGTAGTGCTACTTGCATATGTTTACTTACGTTCAATTGTGTTCAGAGTGGCTTCTTCTCAAGAGAATTATGTGCAAGATTAAAAATTACATCATTAAGTTTAATATTATTGGGCATGAAGTTTGCCTTGACCTAACTTTTTAAGCGTTTGACCCAGAGTTTTTAAACACTGTGATTTGTATTCATAGTAAATAGCAGATTTATATAATGGACAGAGCCTTAACATGGTTTTGTTCTTGATCAAGGGTTGTCTAAACCCTGCTTGCAACAAACCTGTCGCTTAGTATGAGTGAATGAAGCCAATCATGTATTGTTTAATAACCCATAATTAAGCAAACTTGTGAGTTCAGATCTTACTGCAGGGGAAATACGCCAGTCTTTTTCTAAGTACTAATGAATTGGATTGAAATTAAATACATCTCTAGCCCATTTGCAAAGGACAGACTCATTGTGCACACAACTGGGTAGTCTTAAATCAACAACCAAACATGACTAGGGTGTCATCTCACCACAGCACAGCACTGCCACCCCCACAGCCTTCATCCCACTTTGAGCTCTGAAATATCATTTTGACTTTGCAAACATTATAAAGCAATAAAGGCTTATTCTTTAGGTTGTGGGAAAATCTTTTAGCTTGGGGCCCCAATCCCTCAAGAAAACCCACGAAAGATTGTCAGCTATGATCCGAAATCAAATAACTATATTAGTCAATGAACTGAAACCCAACAGAACAGGTAAAATAAATGTATGGCGTATTTCAAACAACCTGTCCACACCAAACTGAAATAGTTTTTAATAATAAAACAACAAGTTAGAAATGTCCTGAACAATGTACAGAACAAACAAGATTCCTGCCAGTGTGGAAATTTAGTTACAATTCTACTTTTAACTAATAATAGGAGAGCAATGATTGGGCATAGATGGGAACCACCTCCCTCAAAGCAGCCTTGGGCACAATCATGACTTTTGAACAATTAAACAACTGGCATCAAATTTCTCAAATGTCCTCCCAAAGATGACATTTCTAATCACTGAGTGCATTTCAGGTAATTTACCTCAAAATCAGATTTATTTTTTTACGTGGGGCATATTATACACAAATACAACAAAACTGGAAAGAGATACTGTACATGGAAAATATGATTATGTTATCTCTGAATAGTACAATACAAAAGTAAGAAAAAACAACCAACAGTTTTTTTAAGATCTTGCAACCAGGTCATCTGAAGACAAACTGGCCTATTTAGATAAGTAAAATGAAGGGGAGTTTATTGTCTAATCAATTTGGGGGCTGGAAAATTGAGGAAAATGTAGGCAGAAGAGCAGGCAGAAGTCAGATGGGTTATAGTTCTAGGTCAAAAAGAGGGCAGGGAAATATTTACTGACCCCCTCACATCCTGGACACAAATTGTTTCAACTCCTATCCTCAAAACGTCGCTACAGAGCACTGCACACCAAGACAACAAGACACAAGAACAGTTTTTTTCCAAACGCCTTCACTCTACTAAACAAATAATTTCCTCAACAATGTCAGACTTTCTACTAAATCTGCACTTCTATTCTACTAGTTTTTCTCATCATTCCTATCACTCATTTCCTCCCACGTTGACTGTATGACTGTAACTTGTTGCTTATATCCTAAGATTTTTATTAATATTGCTTCTTCATTGCTTATTTGACCCCTATGACAATCATTAAGTGTTGTACCACATGATTCTTGAGAAATGTCTATTTTATTTTATGGACGCTGAGAGCATATGCACCAAGACAAATTCCTTGTGTGTCCAATCACACTTGGCCAATAAAAATTGTATTCTATTCTATTCTATCTAAACAGGTTTCGTTTTTTTATCCTTCTGTCAGGCTGTTAATGGCTATATTCTTTCAGATATAAGATAATGACTTCAGAATGTGATATTCTTTCAGAATGAAGTGAGATAATGACTTTAGAATGAAGTGAGATAATGAGATTTCCTGTCCACGTCCAGCATTTTAATTATCACTTAGTTTCTTCAGACGCTACAATTCAAACTATGAATGCACACTTCACAAGAAGCTCTACTTTTCATTTTTTTCAGTAGAATATTCCTGTGCATGTTCAGAATTTTAAAAAACAAAACTATTGCTAAATGTCAGTTTGATGACACTATGTCTGCAAAAGGGTGTACAAAGTAACCACAAATCTTTTAGCAGATAATGTCCAACCACTAATCCTTAGAATGAGTACTTTCTCACAACAATCTGACTTTACTACCCAAAGGATCCTGTTACAACAAGTATGTTGCTTCTTTCACTATTGCAGCAGATTGGATCACTAAGTTTGTACTATTGTAAGCGGGCTTCTTCCTATGATACAAAATACAAAACAATCACAACAGGGGACTCAGCAGAGGTTGGAGCAAGTGAAAAGCATTTCTGGTTCGGAAGTTCTACTGACAAAAGGTGATTGATTGATTGATTTTATTTTTGTCAAGTACATATTGGTAGTATACATAGATATAACATAGATATAACTATATCTACAGCAGCACGAAACTTACAACTTCAGCCTGATGATGGTGAATGTGATTTCACCGAAACGTCGCATAGACATACAAAATATTACACGGTGCAAAACCCGAACTCAGAACAATCTACAGATAACATTGTTTACATACATGATACGGGTACTAATAAGAGGGGAACATTAGGACAGGAATGGCAGGCACGCTGGTGCACTTATGCACGCTCCTTACTGACCTTTTAAGAATCGGGTGAAGTCAACAGTGGATAGTCTAAGGGTGAAGTTTTGGGGGTTTGGTAATTTATGTATTATGTAACTTTCCACTCCCATGGCAACAACAATCAACCAATGAAATAGGCTATTTGATGGGCTCCGTTCTACTCATGAGTCCTCAGGCCTGTTGGCAAAACCAGGTCTTTCAGGGTCTTGCGAAAGAGTCAGAGTGGGGGCCAATCTCAGTAGGGATAGTGTTCCACAGGGAGGGAATTTACCACAGATTGACTGAATTACAGTTCCCAGCTTGCACAGCTGACATGGGTTTACACAGAGGTTGCTATGAGCTCATCGAAGTTTGAAAGCCATAGGTCAGTGATGGCGAACCTTTGTTTGCTTGGGGGCCAAAAGGGCATACACGTGGGTAATAGCACGTGTGTGCCCATGCCAATAATGCAATGCCCTCCTCCTACATATAAATGCACACACACCTGCTTTCCCCCCATTTCCGGGCCTCACTGAAACGTCCAAACCTCCAGAAGAACTGTTGGGCCATTTTCCGCCCTCCCCAAGGCAGCTTTCCTGAAGCCTGGTGTGGGAGGGTGAAAAATGGCCCAATGGGCCTAGTGGAAGTTCCTTCCCAAACTTCCGGTAGGCCCATTGGGTCCATTTTTCCCCATCCACAGGCACCGGAGGCTTTCCTGAAGCCTGGTGAGGGCAAAAATGGCTCCCCCCCTCCAGAAGGCCGAAAATCAGCTGGCCAGAGTGCATAGGGCAACGCCACGCATGCCCTCAGATACGGCTCCACGTGCCATCTGTGGCATGCGTGCCATAGGTTCGTCATCATGGCCTTAGGTTCTCCAGGCTTTATGTTGTAAAATTTTAAAATGTTGAGGTGGTGTTATCATGTAAGGTCATAGAATTAGATTTAGTTTATATCCCATCAGTTCTCTAAGGAGCTCCAAGTGTGTTTGTGAGGCAAGGGTATCACCATTCTTTTATTTACACAAAACCTATGAAGTAGTCTGCTGAGAAAAATGATTGAGATTAATTCACCTGGTAGATTTCAAGGTAAAGCAGGGATCCCCCCACCATTCAAGTCCAAATGCTAATTACAATATTAACAATGACATCATACTTCTATAAACTATTATAGACTATTATTTCTATAAACTTCCATAAACTATACACATTATTATTATAAAAATCTGTTTATTTCACACTAATTACTTCACTCTATTTATGGATCCAAGCTAAACAGGGCCAGGAAAGTATGAGAATTTTGAATCTACATACTTTAGGGTAATACCGTAGGACCAGACTATTTACAGGACCATCTCCTGTTGCATTACCTCCCAGAGACCAATAAAATCACACAGGGCCTTCTCCAAGTCCCATCAACTAGGTAATGCAGGGGAGGGCCTTCTCTGTGGCTGCCCCGGCCCTATGGAACCAACTCCCCCGTATATATCTACTGCTCCCACCCTAGTGGCCTTCCGAAAGGCTGTGAAGACCTGGCTTTGACAGTAGGCCTGGGAACCGTGAATACTTGCATCTGTCATGGCCAATTGATATGCATGTTTGCTTTGACTGGACTGCTTTGCTTGTGGGTTTTTATAACAGTTTTTTTTACTGTTTTAGTATTTAACATTTGACTTTTTATTTTTTATATTGTATTTTTATATTGTTGTAAGATGTCCTAAGCCCCAATGGGATTGGGCGGCATAGAAGTATGTATGTATGTATGTATGTATGTATGTATGTAGGTAGGTAGGTAGGTAGGTAGGTAGGTAGGTAGGAAGGAAGGAAGGAAGGAAGGAAGGAAGGAAGGAAGGAAGGAAGGAAGGAAGGAAGGAAGGAAGGAAGGAAGGAAGGAAGGAAGGAAGGAATAAGGCATTTTTGTCCTGGGCAAGATAAAATCCAATATTATAGAAAATCAGGATAGATTCTAAATTTAGATTTCTAGTACCTCCTCCAAATATCAGATCTGATGTGACTTTCTATATGTCTGGGGATCACACAAAAGTAGTTCAAACCTAGCTAATAAGTCAAGTGATTAACAAAATCCCTGAAATTGGAAAGGAACTGGACACTTTCCAGTAACAAATGTTAAAATATAAAGAATTGTCTGCATGGATGCAAATCAAAGTTCAAGCAGCTAATATGTGGACTGCCTAACAGCACAACCGTTGCATTCTTATTCTGAGGTAAATCCCTTTGCACCCATTGGTTTTAAAAATTTGTGCGCAGAATTAAAATTGCATTGTGTTATGCTCAGTGCTCACTTCAAAGGAAGCCAGGAAATGACTGTATTGCAAATGCTCACTAAACCAAACCAAACCAAAAATACACTCTTCCATTGTCAAAAATAAATCAAAGTGTATGTTTGTATTTTGTCTCAACCAGTTCCACCAAAACCTCTTAAGCTATACAAACAAATAAGAGAAGCTCTCTGATTAGTTTTCTCAGCTCTATTTTACTTTACTTTACTGTCAACTTCCAAACTAACTGCTTAAATAATTTCTTCACCTACTGACCGATTTCATGAATATTTGTTCAATGAAAAACTGCATGGAAATATGGGTGTATTTCTGTAGATGGTAAAGAAGTATAAACTTGTCAACAAGTGAAGTCTTAATTCATCATATTCAGCTCCATTACCTAAAAGATGTTAATAATTTAAAAATGAACCTTACCAATATTTGCTTGGAACTTAATCTGAGAGAATTTCAACAAGGCTTATTCCCAGGAAAATATTTGCTTCCTAAATTTAAGTTTGATTAAACTTTGGAAAACATCTAACCTAAATATTTAAATTGATAATGAAATGCCAAAGTCAGAGGACTATGGACTTAAACCAGCAAAAGCTGACTGCTGCTGTCTCATGTATTTAGGATCTCAGCATAAAAGGGACGCTAAGGTCTTTCTGACCCTCCTATTACAAATATTAGTGACGCAATTAAGGCCTGCCACTCGCTCCTCTTTCCAAATCTTTCTTCCACATAACTTTATTAAAGATTATAAATAGAATAAAAATTAATAGAGACTACAAAAAATACAAAACATAATGAAAAAAAGAAAAGGAAAAGGAAGAAGAAACTTCCACCCTTCATCCCAATAAATGTAAACAATTTTACTAGCTTATTAATAGAATAGAATAGAATAGAATAGAATAGAATAGAATACGGCAGTTAGTACCCAAGTGTGATTGGACATGCAAGGAATTTGTCTTTGGTGCATATGATCTCAGTGTACATAAAAGAAAATATACATTTGTCAAGAATCATGAGGTACAACACTTAATGAATGTCATAGGGTTCAAATAAGCGATCAGGAAACAATATTAATAAAAATCTTAAAGATACAAGCAACAAGCTACAGTCATACAGTCGTAAGTGGGAGGAGATGGGTGATAGGAATGATGAGGAAAAAATTAGTAATAGTAGTGCAGACTTAGTAAATAGTTTGCCAGTGTTGAGGGAATTATTTCTTAATAAAACATATTCCCCCTTTTTCCTAGAACTATCTCTAAACTAAAAACAAAATACAAAAATGTTGTCATTGTTCCTTATTAACAGAGGTCGAATAAGGAATACCAGATAAAATTAATCATCTATGTTAACCTTGAATGAATAGGTCAACCACATGCTCATTCCCTCATATTTTGAACTATTTTGATTTTTAATCCTTTCAAATTAAGTTCCAGAACTTGATTTCTGTTCAAGGTTTTCTTTCTCCCAAGAAACTTTCAGAATTTTTCAGAATATCTCTTTTGTATATCTAGAAGTAAGGTACATCTCTTTTTTTGGCCACTTCTCAGACTTCTTTTATACCCTCCCTCTTTCCAAATCAAGATACCCTGGGCACAGGGATGAGGAAATCTCTATCAGATTGCCTGATTCTAACAGAGGTATTCAAGAAGTCCCATAGCTTCTCTATGTGGATGGTTCCTGTGAGTGTAAAGAAAATGGTGACCAAAGAAGGTAGATATCTCCTGGGTTGGATTAGAACCTGTCACCTGATGGTTTTCACCAACTAGCAAACGATATACAGATATTCATTTAGTGACCATTCAAAGTTGCATCACTGAAAAAAGTGACATGATCCTTTTTTACACTTATGGCCATTGAAGCATCCTGAGCCAAATTCAGACTCTTGGCAACTCTTGGCATATTTATGATGTGGGATCATGTAAATCACCTTTTAATAAGTTCTAATAAGCAAATTCAATGGGGAAGCCAGGTTCACTTAACAACCATGCTACTAATTTAATAACTGTAGCGATTCACTTAACAACGGTGGCAATAAAGGTCGTAAAATGGGGTAAAATTCACTTAACAAATCTTTCACTTTAGCAATAATTTGGGCTCAATTGTGGTCGTAAGATGAGGACCACCTGTACAGCCTTGAAATCCAACTTACGACGAGCTGCTCTCTGTGTGGGAAGGCCTTTTCAATACCTATTTCCAGATCAGAAGGACTTCAGTAGAAGACTCACCTGGTATCTAGAGTTGCGAGTGGTCTTTCCGTACTGTGGGTAGCACTAAAGGCCAAACTGAATTGGGAGCCAGAAGACAATTTAAAATGTCCACAGACATCATCACCAAAGCAAGTGTCGCCCCTGAAAAGATTGCCAATTTCCCCACTCAATTGCATAGATGCTTTGAAATAAGATGCATGTGCTACCTTTTTCATATTAGGTGACAACACTTGGAGGAGCAAAAGACGCAGCAGCACAGACATGTTTGGAGCACATCCATTTTAAACAAAGGCAGGAAAAAGACCAAGATTTAAAACCACCATTTCCCCCCAGATTTTCTGTTTAACTCCCAAAGGCAGAGTCTTCTTTCTTGACCCGCCCCAACCCCCCATGCTCTTTTCCCCAGAATCCACATGCTGACTAACATTAGCATCAGCCAGGCCATGCCCCAAAGACAACTGCAGCTATTCTTGTCGGCCTTGCTTCGGGTGGAAAAAAAATGCTGAAATTGCTTCCAGCTGTATCCATATGCAGCCTACTTCATTCTTCCGTTTTCCCCCACGCAGCTGTAGGCGCATGAGGACAACCAGACAAAAATGCGCCTTCCCCAACTTAAAACTGCAAGTGCAGAGTGTGGAAAGTGGGAGAAGGCATACGCTCTGCAGCCACTCCCTTTTCCGAGGTTGCAGGATAACATTTTTTTCTTGTGAGCTGTGTCTCGCTTCCCCGATTAGCTGGAAAGCCCACCTCTCCATTTGCAAGAGAAGAAATGAACATTACTGTCTAGACACAAAATGGGACTGTCGCTATGTACTGCAGGCCAATGGGGAAAAAAAACTGCAAAGGCCAGAAGATGACAGGGCTTGATATATTAATGAAATCAACCTATTGGCCAGGGTTTGGGAGAGTAACTGAGCCCTGCACAATTTCTGTTTGGTCCCAGGTTGATCTCAGTTTGTTGAAAGGAGCAGGAATGCAGCTTCACCCTGAAAGACCCTGGCAGCTATCTTGATGCAGCTCAATGGCTTAGCCCTCCCAGAGTATCTTCAGTGCTGAAACCAAGCCCAAAATAAAACTAGGAAAAAAATGCTTCCAAGTCTATATAACATTTCAGGGCTGTTTACACATTATCTGGTGACTCAATTTTTCCATTATTTTAATCATATGGGTTATAAAGACCTAACACACACACATCGGCTACAGTGTTCACATTGCCTACCCTACAATGCTTACTAGCATCAGTCCTCCAAAACTGGTTCAGACAAACAGAACTTCCAGGGATTACTTTACACGTCCCAATGTATCATCACAGGCAAAAAGCTGCAACCAAGAGGAGTTCACACATTTTGTGAAGTAGTTCGGTCCATGCATTCATTTTAATATAAACTCAAACCTATGAATAAAGGTTTACAAATGCAAAGGGCATTGCACTAAATCAAAGTCAAGTTAAACACCCTATGATTTAGTGCAACAATGTACGAACGCAGCAGGGATTGTGTCCAATGTAGTCTTTCCAATCTCTGCTGCTGACTACTAAGAGCAGAGAAACACATTCCCACGTTGTGAATCGGTATTAATTCCAAGGGAAATTTGAGCCTTGGCAATTCTCTGTTTGGATCCAGCAAAGAAGCTAGAGCTCATCCTTATTTAAAAATAAACATATTATTTGAACACAGGCCCAAACAGGAAGGGGAGAGAAAGAATAGGCTCACTACAGTCTTCTATACAGGTAGTCTTTGACTGATGACCATTATGAAGCCTGTCCATTACAACCTTTTGGTGTGTGTGTGTGTGGCAATCACTAAGTGAACACTGCAGTTGTTAAGCAAAACAAGGGGCATGGTTTTAGCAAAACCTGGAAATGCGAATTATCAGCAAAACCATCATAAAATACTGCCACGTGACTGTAGGACACTGCAGAGTTTGGAAAGATTACTCTGGAAACAGCCCTAGCTGCATTCATACATCGTTGCGCTAAACCATATGGTGGTTAATTTGGTTTTGATTTAGTGCAATCTTTTGTAAACCCTTTTTTATAGGTTGAATTTATATTAAAATGAATGTACAGATAGACCAACTGCAACCTGGTTATTGAGCACCTGAAGCTTGAGTTACATGACCAAGGGGACAAACACTGGAACTTTAGATCAAGGTCATAAGTAGCCACCAGTTAGGTTTGTTGTAACTTCAAACACTTTATTATTATTATTATTATTGTTGTTGTTGTTGTTATTGTTGTTATTATTATTTATTAGATTTGTATGCCACCCTTCTCCGAAGACTCAATCTGTTGTAAGTCAAGGACTATCTGCAGTAGGACCTAAGCAGAAGATATGAACAAGTAATGGAAATGGAATGGTGAATATTTATCTTTTTAAAAATATACCTAATTATATGCTAAGACTTTTAACAGCATAAAAAAATATGTTACGACCTCTGGGGCGGCTCCAATGCTCTGGAATCAACTGCCTCCGGAGATCCGCACTAGCCCCCACCCTACTGGCCTTCCAGAAAGCCTTGAAGACCTGGCTTTTCTGGCAAGCCTGGGGCCGTTAGATTATTATCTTGATTCGGCCATGAATGATTGAGAGATATGTATGGTTTTTTTTAAAGGATTATTAATGTACTTTTACACTTTTTTAAATTGCTGTTTTTATTGTAAGCCGCCCAGAGTCCAATGTGGAGTTGGGCGGCATATAATTTTTACAAATAAATAAATAAATATACATATGTGGCAAGTGTACATGAAAACAACAGATTCCTAAATTTGTGCCGGCTTTGAAAGTTGATTCCAAAAAAGTGTTCCAGCCTTTGCACAACTCTGTTATGTATTAAGAAATCTGGACATTTTTCAGACTTCTAAATAAGTGTTGCTTATTTATTTAGCACCAGTGATGGATTTCTACCAGTTCGGTCAGTTTCAGGCAAACAGGTAGCAGCGGCAGTGGGAGGCTCCGCCCACCCACGGACGTTCTGCACCTGCACAGAAGTGTCTCTCTCACACACACACACTCTAGTTAGCGAACCAACAGGAAAGGTAAGTGAAACCATCACTGTTTAGCATATGTCTAAATCATCTTCTCACAAGATTCGGGGAAGGACTTAGAAAAAGAGAATTGTGGATTTCTTACAGCTGCAAGAAGCAGTAATTTCTTTTTATTTTAGGCTCACTTGAAATTTTACTTTAATAAAATTTAATGAAGAGCAGAAAAGTGTTTCACTTTGCAGAAGCTCCAAACACAACAACTGTTGCCTAATAAAGTAAGCAAAAGTGTAAAAAGAAAGTGGCACATATAAATGTGGGAAATAGATTTAAATTGAAAAGACTCTTTCGGTTTTCCCTATTAATTGTGGTGATGAGAGGAAGGATGTCAAATAAATCTGCCATTATTTGATGAATACAGAAAGAAAGCAATCAACAGACAAGGGACAATAATATACTGACATTATTCATGGTTAAATTCAGATCTATTGCTAGATTTGGAAGGTATCAAAACTTTCCCTTGGACACAAATTAGTGAAGGCAGAGAGAAACACACATACACATGCACACCATTTTCAATCTCTTTCCTATTTTTGGTAACCAATGCATGAATTTTAAGTGTTTAAATAGTAATTAAACTGGACGTGGTACAATCAAACATAGAGAAAATCTTGTTGGGTCCTGCAACGAAGAAGATCTATCTACAAAGATTCCCTAAATATAGATTAATTAGTATCATTCAATACATTTTAAACCAGCCCAAAATGCCTGCAAGGCAGGAAACAGATTAACCACTCTAAACCATGTTAAATGTATAGAATGAGAAAAGAAAAATAAAGGCATTGAATTACTTCAGTGAAATCATTGTCCATTAAGGGGTGGGGGATTGACATCACATACACCATGATTTCACTGTGCAAATGACACAACTGATGCAAATTACATAATTCACACGGAATGTTATTAGGAAATATGTGTTGCAATCTTGCACATATTCCCTAATATCCGATGCACAAAGGCACTGTTCTCTCTGCTAACCCACCTTTCAAATATGTGGGGATTGAAATTTCCAAAATTCCTTTGGCTTCATTGGCTGAGAATGGGAGCTGAAGTCCAACAAGTACAGAGGGCATCTAGCTGAGAAAACTGCCCTAAACTGTCCAGAATAATTCTCCTTCCTTAGATCAATTCTCAAATCAAAATCCAGAATTTAAAATCCACCCCTCTAGCAAGCAGTACAAAATGAAATTATTGACAATGTTTTGATTTTTTAAGGAGTCAAGCTTTTCTAGAGAGACATTTTTTCAATTATCCTCCCATTATCTGTGATACACAGATAATCTTACACAATAATGTTAAAATTATAGGTAGTCCTTGACTTGCAACCACCCATTTAGAGACAGTTCACAGTTACAACAGCACTGAAAAAAGACCTATGATCACTCCTGGTGCTTATGACTGTACCAGCATCCCCACGGTCAATGGATTGAAAGTCAGGCACTTGGCAACTGATATGTATTTGCCAGGGGTACACTGCATTGAAGTCATGCGATCACCATTTGTGATCTTCCCAGCTAGCTTCCGACAAGCAAAGTAAATGGGGGAAGCTATATTCACTTAGCAATTGCAACTATTCCTTCTGGCGATCATGGCAAACAAGGTCATAAAAATCAGGTGTGATTCA
Source organism: Erythrolamprus reginae (assembly GCF_031021105.1). NCBI lineage: Eukaryota > Metazoa > Chordata > Lepidosauria > Squamata > Dipsadidae > Erythrolamprus > Erythrolamprus reginae. The sequence continues at coordinate 200,744,931 of NC_091951.1, forward strand.
TTTAACAATCAACTTGCTTAGCAACCAAAATCTGGGTCCCAATTATGGTCCTAAGTCAAGGACTACCTGCATGGCAGCACTAAAGGGATCTGAATATACTGTTTATCGTAACACTAATTTCTAATTGCATGGACCTTCTTGATTCAAAAGGCTAAATATTAATAAACTGAGTTCAGGTCGTCTTATGCAGTGTTTCCCAACCTTGGCAACTTGAAGATATCTGGACTTCAACTCCCAGAATCCCCCAGCCAGCATTAGCTAATGCTGGCTGGGGGATTCTGGGAGTTGAAGTCCAGATATCTTCAAGTTGTCAAGGTTGGGAAACACTGGTCTTAAGTACTGGATACACACTTGACAGGAAAAACTATACACAACACAGTACTGTATTCCCAACCCCTGCTCTTACCTCTCCAACAAGACTTCTCTGATCCCCAAGAAAGACGTCCTGCAATTTATAGTCCATATTCAAGTTTGACTTTAATTCTCTTTGAACTTGGGATCGTTTCAAGCAGGATCCACAAACACACACCCAAATACACAAAAGCCAAAATGAGTGTAAGCGGGTCTGTCCACTTTTAGCTAAAACTCCCGTCCAATAAATTGGTCTACTCTAAAAATCCAATAAACATCTTGCGCTGGTACCTTTATTTAAACCCACCTTTATTTAAAAGATCGGGCGGTAGACAGGTTGTTTCTCGGCTCCGGGGAGGCTCGATTTCGCATGTGTGCTTGCAGAGTGTGTGTGTGTTGTGTGAATGCGTGCTTGCTTGCATACAGTATACGTCTATATATTTCGAGAAAGCCCACGTGGCAACTGATCACCCAAAATAAAACACCCAGCCCTTCCAGCCAACGGCTTGCCGAGAGGCTCAGTTACCACAACCCCGGTTTCTCCCCCACCCACCCACCCCTCCTGAGCGCTAGCATGAAGCCGCCCCTCCGCGCCCTTTCTCCCCCGCGGAGGCCCCCTAAAAGGGGTTTGTCTCTCGCTTGTACGCGTTAGCTTTCCCGGCCAGCCCCACCAACGACCAACCGCGGGACCCAGCGCCGCCGAGCAAGCCCCCTTACATACACAAACACATACACAACTGCTCGTCCCTTGGTGACCTCCCGCGCTTTTGGCCAAAGTTTCTTCCAAGTCCCTTGAAGTCTTCGCTGCGGCCGGCGAGGGGAAAGAGTGGGCGCTCCCCTCAGAGGGCCCCTCCGCGTGGGGGAAGGCTTGGAGAGGGCCGGGAAAGGGACCCTCCTTCTTTTTTCCTTTTGAGCCCCCACGACCTCCTCCTATTCCTCCCGCACTCCCCCTTTCCGAAGACGACGGCCGCTCCGACGGGCATCTGATGCAACAGCTCCTACGGGTTGCAAAGGAAGGAGCAGCAGCGCGCGCCTCATTCCGTCCGTTCTCCCGAGCGCGCGCTTGCCTGCCTCTTCCCCTCGCGCCGCCTTTCTTCTTCTGGACACTCACCTTCTGCTTCTCTTGAGAGGAAGAACTGGAGTCTTCTTAGGTTTCCCTTCCGAAGAAAGAAAGTGTGAGAGAGACGGACAGACGGAGAGAGAAGAAGGGAAGTGGCGCGGAGCGGAGGCTTTCGGAGCAAGAGGGGGCAGTTCTCTCAGCGCGCGCAAACATATACACAGAGAGGCGCTCCAAACACGGGCGGACTGGCGAGCGCGTGCCAGTCACAGCCAATCACACCCTTAGGAGTTAGACTTTAGATGAATGCGGGCCGAGCCGGGAGGGGGGCCCACGCGTGGAGCGAGAGCAGGTGAAGCGCGGGCTCTCTGTCTTTGTTGTTGTTGTTGTTTCTCTCAGTCCGTCCGTTGGAGGCTTCGGTGGTCTCGGCGACCGTTTCGGCGCCCGCCAACAGTCTGGGGGAGTGAAAAAAAAAACCCTGCGAGAGATTCCGTAGATTTCATCATGTAATGAATGCACTCCCCGCACATATTAATGGGCACCATTGTCCACACATTAATGTAACATGGGCACCCTTGTCCACATATTAAGATAGCATGGGCACCATTGTCCTCATATTAAGGTAGCATGGGCACCATTGTCCACATATTAATGTAGCATGGGCACCATTGTCCACACATTAATGCAGCATGGGCACCATTATCCACATATTAATGTAGCATGGGCACCATTGCCCACACATGTGGCAGGTAGAACCTAAGAAGAGCCATGCTGGATCAGGCCAAAGCCCATCGAGTCCAGCATTCTGTGTCACACAGTGGCCCACCAATTGTTCATGGGGATCTTGAGCAGAAAGAGAAGGCAAGACCCTCCCTTTTCCCTTGACCCCCAACAAATGGTACTCAAGGGAATCCTGCCTGCCTCAACCAACATAGAGGGGGCACATGGACATCCGTTTCAACAACCACCTATACATTTGGCATCCATGAATCTGTCTAATCCTGCCTTGAAGCTATCAAGGCTGACAGCTGTCACGACCTCTTCTGGAAGTGAATTCCATAAACCAATGACCCTCTGGGTGAAGAAATATTTCCCTTTATTTGTCCTCACTTTCTTACCTATAAGCTTTAGGGAGTGCCCCCTTGTCCTAGTACTGTATTGTGTGGTAGAGAAAATAATTTTTCTCTATCCACCTTTTCTACCCCATGCATGATTTTATACACAAGGCTGAAGAGACCAAGGCATTGCAACCTGGTTTCATAAGGGAGGTGCTCCATTCCCTTGATCATTCTTGTTGCCCTTTTTTGCACCTTTTCCATCATTTCTTGCCCATATAGGCCTTACCAACCACCTGCGGACACAGCCCACAACCCATTAGATGTCAAGGTCCTCATCGAATACGATGGATGAACATCAATGTAGTATGACTTTTGTGGGGCTGCAGTTGTATCCGGTTAATACACGTACGCGCACTCCTTTACAGATATCCCTCCACTTACAACAGTTTGTCTAGTGACGTTTAATGTTAAAAGTGCTTTATGGTCATTTTTCACACTTATGACTGTTGTGGCGTTCCTATGGTCATAAGATCAAAAGTGAGATGCTTGGCAATTGGTTCATATTTATGATGGCTGCAGACAGTGTCCTGAGGTCAGGCCAGAGATGGGTTCCTACTGGTGCAGTCCAGTGCGCCACTCTGGTAGTGGCCCGACAATCACGCAATTTTGGTGCAACGGCTCCGTGCCGGTCTGTGCACGCTGCTATCTTTTTATTTTCTAATTTTTCAGTGGTTTTTCATCTCTGTGAACAGGTGCAGAAGGGAAATCGTCCTGCAAATGCGTAGAAGCAAAATTGTGCTAAGGGACGTGCGCAAAACATTGTCATGCATACACAGCACACCAGTAGGAAAACCCGTCCCTAGGTTAGGCGATCAGCTTTTGCAACCTGACAAGCACAGCCAATGGGGGAATCCAGATTCACTAAAAGTCATACAATGGAGCAAACTCACTAAACAAATGTTTCACTTAGCAACACAAATGTTGGGCTCAATTGTGGTTGTAACTTGGGGACTACTTATATTTCCTTGTATTCGGTTCTACTCGTCAGTGCTTCACAAGTGCGGTGCATGTCTTGATGTTAACACTCGCTGTGTCGATGAGATACTACAGATCTACTAGTAGTCTAAACACTGGCTTGTGCCACCACCATGCATTTCTGTGGATGCAGGGATTTTCAGTCAGCAGTCCCAAATGCAGCAAATAGCTTGTAGTCAAAAGCAATTTGCATAATATGAACCAGATGATATTGCACTTAACTATGTAAGCCAGCTCTTCGGCAAATAATTTTCAAAGGTTAAATGAAAAATTTGTATGCAGCATTTACAGCATTTGTTCATTTGTACAGGACATCAAGTGGTTAGTAATGTTTTTTCTATGTGGATAAAAACAAAAAGTCATAAGACATATGTGAAAATCTGGCACAATTTTGCCATGTACCATGGTACTGTACACAACATTTTTCAAATTTATCACTGGCTGTTAGGTTGTGGGGGGTGTTGGCTTTGGGGTTTTTTGCATATAATAAAACAGATATGAATGCATTGTAGGGCAGTGATGTTTAAAAAATAGAAAATATTCTATTGGCCCACAGAATTAAAATTTCCAGATGACAAACGCAGCAAGATATGTCTGTCTGTGTGTGTGTGTGTGTGTGTAAGTAAATTATGTAGAAAGTCAATACATTTTATATAGCTTAAAAACTCATCTTTGCCGCCAGGCTTGGGATTTTTAGATCTTCCCCCTGATCAATGAATGTGTGTTGAATGATTGGTTTGATAGGTTTTACTTTCTTTTAATTGAATTTAATTGTTGTTTTTAATGTAGTATTAATTGGATTTATATTATTGTTCTGTTTTTGTATATGCTGTGAGCCACCCTGAGTCCTCGGAGAGGGGCGGCATACAAATCCAATTAAATAAACAAACAAACAAATAAATAAATAAATAAAGCATATATCAGAGTTTAAACTACAGGACAGATAGTAATAATAAGAGATTTTATACACTTCGTTGCATTCCCCCAAGCATTTCCATTCATACCCTTCCAATCCAACCAGCCTAACCTCCAAATTTGCTAAGCCTCCCCCTATATAGTTGGCAGAAATAAAAGAAATGATTGTAGCACAAAATCACAAGATGGCTCTCTGAAAAACCTGATTGCTTTGATTCCTGCCAAATTATAAATAGGACGGGAATGCCTTCCTTTAATTTAATGAAGACCAACCTTGTGGCTGAGTTTCACTGGGACCACTTCCAACTGCCTTCAAAATGTTTATTGGAAAACAGTTAATTTCTCAGAACAGTCCATATATCAGGAAACTTTTTAAAAAGGGGTTGAAACAAGAGGCCATTGGGACATTTACAGCAGAAGTTAATGATCAGCACAATTTCTAAAACACTGTTTTTCAACCTCAGTAATTTTTAAATGGGTGCATTTCAGTTTCCACAATTCCCTGTAGTGAGTCATAAGACAGCCAGTGCCGACAAGCGCTACCTTGTCATTGAGTACCAAACAAACAATGAGTACCAGGACAAAATTTTAATGTCAAAATGCATTGAGTACCAAATTTGATGAGTTTCAAAGCAATTGAGTACCAATATAGCATAATAATTCCTGTTGTGCATTTAATATATACTGCTCAAAAAAATAAAGGGAACACTTAAACAACACAATATACGAGTCTATATAGTACTGAGTCTACGGAGAGGGGCGGCATACAAATCTAATAAATAAATAATTAATTAATAAATAAATACAGTAACTCCAAGTAAATCAAACTTCTGTAAAATCAAACTGTCCACTTAGGAAGCAACACTGATTGACAATCAATTTCACATGTTGCCAGCACATTCAACTTTCTACAGAACAAAGTATTCAATGAGAATATTTCATTCATTCAGATCTGGGATGTGTTCTTTGAGTGTTCCCTTTATTTTTTTGAGCAGTGTATATAGTTGTGTTAACTTCACCCTGTTAAAGTGAAACTAATCTTTACATGACCCTAACTGTTAATTAAAACTATTTTGGAGGGAAGCTTAGAATATTTAAACCAAGGTTTATGATGGGTTAAGACTCTGTGGGCCTAGAGCAGGGGTAGGGAACGTTGGCTCTTCTGTGACTTGTGGACTTCAACTCCCAGAATTCCTGAGCTAGCCCTAGAGTATAAATTACAGGCATTTGTCTGCTGTTCCTCATTTACAGTTTTAGTCAATAAATGATGTTGCGTCTATGCTGGTATGCTTCTTGCCTACTGAAGCTCATTACACAATAATCCCCACTCTCAAAATCCTACAAATTACCCCATAGGAAACTCTGCAATTTATACTGCTTTCTGAGTCAGGTCTACAATTGGGCAGCAGCAGGAAATTAGCATTACAGACAAGGAGTACTGGAAGAGAGGAGAAGCAGCAGCCCCCGCCCCCCTTTGCTGTTCCTTCCAGACTCCCCAACTATGTCCTTCTATTGGTGGGCAACATTATTGCCCACCTTTCCTACACTTCATCCTGGTTATGCATTCCCTAGGACAGTGATGGTGAGCCTTTTTTAGCTCGAGGTGCCAAAAGGGCATTTGTGTGTGTCTCTGTGTGTGCAATAGCACACGTGGCACGTTCCCACATCCATAATGCAATACCCTCCCCCACATGCATGTACGCACAACCCCACCCATGCTGTCCCCTGCGGATGCAAATAGGCCTCACTGAAGCCTCCGGACTTCCAGTTTATTTTATTTATTATTTATTTATTTAATAAATGCCAACCACTCTCAAAGGACTCTGGCAGGCTACGTTGATCCATTGGGGCATTTGTTGCCCTCCCCTAGCTTCAGGAAAGCCCTCCAGAGCCTGTAGATGGTGAAAAATGGGTCCAATGGGCCCAACGGATATTTGGTAGGCCCGTTGGGCCCGTTTTTCACCATTCACAGGCTCCGGGAGCTTTCCTAAAGTCTGGGGCGGGTGAAAATGTTCTCTTCCTGCTCTCTGGGAAGGCGCTGAAGCTGACTTAGAGCAGTGCCTCGAGTGCCCTCAGATATGGCTTCGAGTGCCACAAGTTCGCCATCACTGCCCTAGGACATGGCTCCACAGCTCATGCTGGTCCAATGGCATCTATTTCTGCAGATGGCTTTGGGAGAAGCAGCATCTTGTCCTCTATTTCAGATAGCAGAAGGTGTCTGATCCTGTTAGGACTAGAATTGTCAGAGGTTCTGCTCAAAACAGACAAATTGGTACAATTGGGGTTTATTTCTCTGCTGTTTATATTGCATGCAAAGCATGTACTGTACTGTATACAAATTCATTATCACTGTGGCTGTATAAGGACCTGTTTATTGGGTCAGCTTTAGCCAAGTCTCAGAAGAAGCTTGCTCTTGAATTTCCACTTTCACCCAGGTACAGGCCTCCAAACAGGCTTGTGCTGACATTGGTAATAATTAGGCTGCCTTATTAATGAGATATAAACAATTGGTTAAAGCAACTTGGGATTCCAAAGGATAAAAGATTAATACCAAAGATACTTGAGATGACCTCAGAAAGTTCTGGTCAGCTCTTTTCATCCAATGCCACTGCCTCTCCAGGCCATACAGATACGGTCTTACACCCAACAGGTCTGATGCCGTGGAAAAGTTGTCAACTGCAATCTCTGCTTATGTGATACAGTCACCATATTTTTTTGTATTATAAGACACACTGGTGTATAAGACACATCAAGATTTCAAAGAAGTAAGTAAGTCCTCTCCAACCTCCCAAACCCTCTGCGTGCCATGCTTTTTGCAAAAATGAAGTTGTTTTACACCCATTTTTTGGGAGGAAAGGAGGGTGCACAGAGGGTTTGGGCGGCCTGCAGAGAGCTCCTGGGGGCTGGGATAAGGCAAAAACGCCCCAATTTTTTATTAAAAAACAGCCCATTTTTTTCACAAAAACAGGTTTGTTTTTGCCTTCTCTCAGCCCCCAGGAGCTCTCTACAGGCTTCCCAGACTCTCTGCCCACCCCATTTTTGTGAAAAAAGGGGCCCACTTTTCACAAAAATAGGACACAGGGCAGAGCTTCAGGAGGCCAAAAATGTCTGCATTCGATGTATAAGACGCATCAACATTTTCACCCTCTTTTAGGGGGAAGAAGTTGCATCTTATACTCCGAAAAATATGATATGTGATATCATGTCTTTGCAACACAATGCTCAGAGAAGGATGTGCATGATAAAGCTGTGTGCTTCACGCAGTGATAGCTATAATTATATGAATGCTATATTTCCAAATCTGTCACCAAAAACACCTGAATTTAGCAGAGGAGCGCATTATGCAAGCACTGCTTTATTGATTAACTACTTTGTATAATTCATCCTGTTTTTGACCTCATGGAAAGAACATTGTGTAATGAAAGGTAATAAAGCCTTGCCCCTCAGCAGCTGTATTGACCACATCACTACCCCACCTCCTTTTTTTTTTTAAACTGACCTCTGAATAAACTGGCCGGGATGACTTGCTTTCGGAAAACTCTGCATCACTTGCAGAATCTTGTTTAAAGATTTTAATTAAAGATCTTGTTAAAAGATTTTAATGAACATGGGATTTGTGCGGTGATTTATTCAAAAGTTGAAAAACTTTGTTCAATGGTGGTAGTGTGGGATAGCACTATTTAAGTTTTACTTTCTTCCCAAATCTCTCCCACATTGTTTTTTATTGCAGATAATTCTCAACCTACAACTGAAATTGAGCCTGTAATTATGGTCATAAATCATGGCCTTTATTAAATGAGTCACCAATGTGACTGTACTCAATTCTGCAACTTTTTTTTGTGGCAGTCATTAAGTGTATGTGAATAACCCAATTTGGGGGGGGGGTTAATTAGAAATTGGCAAAAATCCCCCAAAACTGTGGTTGTTAACAGCCACAAATGCAAGCCAATTGCCATCCAAAATACAAACACATGACCATGGACAGTATGTGTTTTCGGGCGGCTGGAACTTCAAAATTGGGTTGAGCTCTGGGGAGGTCTATCTTAACTTATAATGGTCACTAACAGACTGGTAATTAAGAATGGACTACCAGTATCTATCATGTCTGCCAACAGTTACCTGGGAAAGCTGCCTTACAGAAGGTACATTGCCTGATTGTCAAGAATTTTCCTACTTGTTCTCAGAACAGCCTGACACTCAGAAGAACCACAAATCAGCTGCATAGTAATATTGGGCTGGCAAAATTTGTTCCCAGTTTCATCATGACCAAACTTGGTTCCAAGGGAAGAAATGGCAAGATAATCCTAAAGCACCAAAATAATCTGCCAGGGGCCTTTCTCAGTCCCAGCTGGTCCCATATTGATATTTCAAATAACCAAGGAGAAAATAAAGGCCCAGGCTTAGGAGTGTTTACTCTCACATTTCCCACCATTTTGTTAACATGACCCCTGAAGGCTACCCAACCGATCTACAATCTTTCAATGGCTTAGAATGAACGTTTGGACAAGTAGAGACCTGAGCACATTTTCAGATGTATTTCTTTGCATGTAGTTCTCTCCCTTCCTATTTCACTCCCTCTCAATTTCTCCCTTTGGTTCTGTTGATTGTAAATTTGTTTTGTTTGATGTTATACACTGTGTTTAGTTTGGCACTCTTGGGGCTTTTTACCTGATACAGTAAATGCTGTCCTGCTCTTACTTTTTCAGTCTTCCGTTCTAGCAACACTTCTCCAATTATTGTTAACTTGATTTATTGTTTTTGTGATGCTTATTAGATTTGGCAGTCAGCTGGTAAAACTGTTAACTGTTACTAGTTTCCCTTCAAAGGACAGCCTCTGTGTCCCAGAAATAACTTCCCAACATTGATAAGACTTTTCAGACAGCAGTTCATAAAAGGAAGTCTATGCCCTTCCGGAAGCTATTGAACTACAACTCCCAGCAGTCCCTAGGAGTGTTGGCTTAGCAAATTTGGGGGAAGGCCTCAATTTCCATCAAAAATACAAAGGATCAATATCCAGAAAAAATACTATGTTTTGCTTTGAGCTAACTAATGATGCATTTTATCCTGTTGGCTTCACTGGTCTATAATACTCTTGAATGCAAAAAAAAAGATTATAAGTATATTGAATGTTGATATTGCCTGGAAATTATTATTCCCTAATCCTAGGGATGTTGAGGGTGAGCTGTGATGATGCGTGGCATTTTCTATATGGTGTGGGGCACTGTTTATGATGCTCTTTTCTAGACTGAAGGCTCATTCTGTTTCTCTAGGCTCAAAACCTCTCTTTTGCCCCACCTGGCAGGCAGTTAAAACTTGGCAAACCAAGCCTCTGTTCTTGCTGCAGCTGCTGCCTACAGGGCCTTTCCCATGAAACAGTATGGAGATAACAAAATCAGCCAACCACAGGCATGCTCTTACCCCGCAAGAGCTCCACTCCTACTTCCTCTCTTGCTGCTGCCATATATACAAGCATTTCCTCGCTCCAAATTCCAGGAGCTCCTGCCATCCACAGGAGACCTGGTCTCTCATTGTTCTGCTGGGGGCCTGATGGGACACAGGACTCTTTTGCTCTGCATGCATCAATGGTCTGATGCTGCGTTGCCTTTCTACACTGCCCTTACAGGAAATCCTGCTTTGGAAGACACTGTGAGGGGCTTCCTTGAACAGATTCAGGGCGCTAGGCCCAAGTGTGGTGTATCCCAGCAGGCCATGGTCAAAATGGAAAGAGAAGAATTTTAGAATTCCTCTGAGCATAGGCAGAGTGCGGTATTTTTAATCCATTCAGCTAATGCAGACCACGCTTACACCCTGCTCCAAAGCTTTCAGGCCAGTACTGAATGCTTTAAAAGATCCCGTACTTTTTCTTTGGCAAATGAACCACAAATTACATTCAAGATATATATAACCTTCATCATGTATTTTAGTATGTGTATATAGATATATACCCACTAAAACCCTCATTGTGTATTGGACTAAGTAAGTAAGTAAGTAAGTAAGTAAGTAAGTAAGTAAGTAAGTAAGTAAGTAAGTAAGTAAGTAAGTAAGTAAGTAAGATGATCATTTGAAAGAGGAAAACTGGCCAAGTATATGAACAAAACTTTGAGGTCTTCCCTACCCACCTCCAAAATCATCGCAATTTACCAGCCACAGGTGAACTGGAAAAGTGAGGCAGTTTGCTGTACTTAAAGACCACCAGCCCCTTGAAAGGCTAACACTGACTTTAGTTAGCCCAAGCTGGCTGGCTCAGCTCCCCTCACTTGCTCTCTTGGAATGATTAAACTTAGTTTTCTATGAATTGGAAATTTTCCAAGGAAAGCTTTTAGAGCCAGAAGGGACAGAGCAGCAGGATTTCTGATTGAAATTGTTAGTTGAGAGCAGGTTTCACAAGGTTGGAGAATACAGTTCCTGATTGTGCTAATATTTAGCAAACCAAGGCTCGCATCCTGAGCCAAACAAATCCCCTGCACATGTCACACTAAACCATGGCTTGTTTCATCAAGATTTCTTGAATAAATCACAATTGCTTTAGTACACGGAACATACAAAATCAACATTCTGCCATTAATGTAGATAGGTGAGAATCTATGCCAGTGATGGCGAACCGGTGGCACACGTGCCACAGGTGGCACAGAGAGCCATATCTGCTGGCACGTGAGCCATTGGCCTAGCTTAGCTCCAGCGCGCATGTTCGCGCCAGGCAGATGATTTTTGGCTCTCATTTGCACTCTCCCCAGGCTCTAAGGAAGCCTCTGGAGCCTGGGGAGGGCAAAAAACAGGCCTTACTGGCCCACCAGAAGTCAGGAAATGGACCATTTCTGGCTTCCGGAGGATCTTGGGAAGGTGGGGGGGTTGAGGGAAGCCATTTTCACCCTCCCCAGACACTGAATTATGGGTGTGGGCACTTGTGCGTGTGCGGTAGTGCGCAAACACGTGTTTTCAGCACCTGAGGAAGAAAAGGTTCGCCATCACTGATCTATGCTTTGTGAAAGCTCATAAGACGTAGGGGGTATATTCAAGAACAGCCTGCCAACTCTTAAAATAACAAATCCGGAAATTCCAGGAGGAACAGACCCATCCCAACACATCTGAAAATTGCCATGTTGAAAAAAACCAATATGCTTTGAGCTTTTCTTCCTGGAATGAATGAATGCAGTATGAAAGAACAGGCCGATGGGGAAAATCAATGCAGACGCTCAGCTGCTGCAAGGCAGAATAAGATAGGCGGCCTCAAATAAGCAGCTCCCTTCCCAATTGGGAAATGCTAAAGTTGACTCTTGCCTCCGCAGTCCAGCCCTTCTCCTTTTTTGGGAGATGCCAGATGCTTGAGGACAAGGCCTGTGGCTGTTCTCTGACGTGAGCAGAAAACTGCATATGGCACAGGCTTTGAGGCCCACTTTTTCCCCCCCTGGGATGGCAATCATACAATCTTCTGTACAAGGATGTGGCCTAAAAGCTTTAGTCTTTAAATTGAAGGGGGGGGACGGGACAACTGAATTTAAGTGAATGTCTGGAATCAGTTAAAGCTTAAAGAAAACTGAACAATGAAAATCGGATGTCGAAGGAAGCAGGCCTGATTTTCTATAACCCAGTCTTTAGAAAGAAATTAATAGCTTGCCCACGCTTTCGCATGGACAAGTTCTATTTAAGGTGAATCAGAGTTGGAGAAATTAATTAGTTTTTCCCCTAAAGGTTTTTTTAAAAGGAGAATTTTGAATTTCTCTTAAAAAAAACATAACAGATGGCTGAAGGCTCCTAAAAAGTATCTCCCTTTGGGGAACAAACCAAAGGAGGGTTATATATTGCAAGTTAATTCAGGGATCTTCAGGTTGTGGAGAATTAAAGGATAAATCCGAGATCCCAGTTATGGGATGTCTTTGGACCTTGTTTTAATTTTATTTTAACCAGATCATCCAGGTACCTTGAATATTGAAATGAAGAGCAACTTGTTTATGGGCAGGAATCCGTAAGATGCTTAAAGTCATCTCCGTTGAAACACATAGGCATATTATGCAAACAAACCTGGCTATTTAACTTGAAAACCTATACAGTGTTCCCTCGATTTTCGTGGGTTCAAACATCGCGAAAAGTCTATACCACGGTTTTTCAAAAATATTAAGTAAAAAATACTTCATGTTTTTTTCCCTACACGTTTTTTCCTGCCCAATGACATCATATGTCATCGCCAAACTTTTGTCCGCCTTTAATAAATATTTTTTTAATAAATTTTAATAAATAAACATGGTGAGTAATAATCTAAATGATTGCTAAGGAAATGGGAAATTGCAATTTAGGGGTTTAAAGTGTTAAGGGAAGGTTTGTGATACTGTTCCTAGCCAAAAATAGTGTATTTACTTCCGCATCTCTACTTCACGGAAATTCGACTTTCGCGGGCGGTCTCGGAACGTATCCCCCGCGAAAATCGAGGGAACACTGTATATGTTTACTCTTATCTGAGAGAACATCCCATTTAACTTAATAGGTTTTTCTTTTCTTGACCTTAAATTGGCCTTTATTGAGAGGCAGGCATAGAGGGAAAAGGAGACGCCATTCATGTACTAAAATGGGTTCAGTTCATTTGTGATTGTACCAAATCTTCATCCCTAGGGATTACCAAGGCGGAGGTCGAAGAGGGAGCTGTAAGCAGCATTCAGGTGCTCTGCCTCGTGTATGTCATGAGATTGTTCAGAAAGAGCCGTCATGCCACTTCAATTAAACTTACTTCCTGACCCATCCACAGTCATGTAGTTCCGCTTAGAATGGTGGCTCGATGCCATTCAGCCGAAGGAAGATATCATTAGTTGAGGCATACAGATTCTTGGATTTGGGGGCAAGGCCCTCTCTGGCCAGCTGGTTATCTTGCAAGACACAAGGCATACAGATCCCCTCCTAGCTTCAGAGCTTCTTGCATGCCCTGAGACAACCAAGCTCTTTGCGGCAATGCTAAAAGGGCAGGTTTTCAAAACAAAAACACCCTGGTGTCATGTGCTTTGATATTGAGCAGTACTGACAAACCTTTATTAACATTCAGGCCCAGGTGAACTCTCCCCTGGCAATCCTAACCACTCAACAATATTCACAAGAAATAGATCCGTCATGCAAAGAAAGACTGGGTGGTATAGAATTGCAAGAAATAATATTTATTTACTGACCCTTCACATCCTGGGCACAAATTGTTTCAACTCCTACCCTCAAAACGTCACTACAGAGCACTGCACACCAAGACAACTAGACACAAGAACAGTTTTTTTCCTAACGCCATCACTCTACTAAACAAATAATTCCCTCAACAATGTCAGACTTTCTACTAAATCTGCACTTCTATTCTACTAGTTTTTCTCATAATTCCTTTCACCCATTTCCTCCCATGTTGACTGTATGACTAACTTGTTGCTTATATCCTAAGATTTTTATTAATATTGCTTCTTCATTGCTTATTTGACCCCTATGACAATCATTAAGTGTTGTACCATATGATTCTTGACAAATGTATATTTTATTTTATGTACGCTGAGAGCATATGCACCAAGACAAATTCCTTGTGTGTCCAATCACACTTGGCCAATAAAAATTCTATTCTATTCTATTCTAAATGCATGAAATCTCTGACTACACATGATATCAGGAAAAGTTACGGTACCATATTTTTCAGAATATAAGACACACCTTTTTACCCCTCCAAGAGGGTGAAAACTTGGGTGCATCTTATACACTGAATGTAGCCACACCGGGCCACCCTGACTTTTAGTTTACCTCCTTGCAGATCCTGATTAGCAGAAGCCACTGATTATGACATGACACTCATGACACTCAGCTAATTGATTGAAGTTGCCAGCAAGCTCAGTGCTAAAATGAAAGTGAAACTAAAGCTGCATGAGTCTAATTGCTGCAGGGAGCGGCAAAGGCTGAAAGTGGCTGTTGGGTTTTTGCCGCAAGGAGGTAAGTCAATAACTATAAATGTCTATAGAATGTTCAAATTAGTGCTTATTTTTTCAAAGACGGCTTTATTATTGTTCTAGACAACTTAACAAAATGAAGAAGCTTTTTAAAATAAATGCTTGATCTGAAGAGGCCCAGAGCTATTGTATCTTATTTTAAATAGCAGAGAATACTTTCAGAAAGCCACATCAAATTTAAAGATCTGTAAAAGTATAATCTGAAATGTCCTGTTTTAGTATTAAGTATTACTATTAAGAGAAGGCAGCTGAGTTAAATCCTGACTTAGTCATGTTTGGAGTAGCTATATTGAAATAATTGGGAGGAGTTAGTGTGATTACATTTAAGAAAACTTTCTGGCATTAATATACTGCTATAATGTACATTTCTCCAATTCTTTGCTATTTTTATGGGTCAGGCACACATGCACAGAAATACCGAGAAAACAGTATACCGGTATATCATCTTTTCCGGTTGCTGGTTGCTATTTGGCAAATTGCTGGGAGGCAGAGGCCTTTTTTCTTTGTTTTCTTCCCCCAAAACTGAGGCAGGTCTAATACTCCAGTGTGTCTTATACTCTGAAAAATACAGTAATTTGTTGCTCTTCAGCCTATTTTACTCTTCAAGGATTTGCTCTCTCCTTGGGGATGCCTATTGGCTTCCTATATACTGCTTGTCAGGGAGATACAAGCAGATACACTATTACTCGGAAAGGGGCGGCATACAAATCTAATAATTATTATTATTCATTTGGTTGTTGCTCTCCAAGTGGAATAAAACCAATTCCTGCATATGCACTTTCTGCTATTTGGATATGGAGGGAGTATACGATGATATCAAATCAGAACATGTTTGAATTGGACACAGGCAGGACCCTATTCTATCTCAAACAGATAAATTTGTCCTCACTCTTCCAGGAATTATTATTTTAATTGCTGGGCATTCTTGACTATAACCACTCCATACACAGCACTCAAAAAGCCAAGGGGAGATTAATTCTGCTTCTACTTCTTCTTTGCAGCTTCTCTGTCCGGTGAGATTTGGGATACTTTTAGCTCTGTTGAACCTCTTATACTGATATCTGACAAATATTCCATTTACCAAGTTGTAGCTGGGTCAGTTTTGTCTGCTTGAAACTTGACAAGCAACAGCATGAAAACAAGAAATAAAAGGTAGGAAGAACATTCATCCCCATAGCTCAAGGGATAAACAAGAAAAAAACCACATACACGATGCCCATTTGATTTATTGATGGAAAATTCAGTTCTGTAGCTACTTGTGTTTAACTGTCCTTTGAATTCTTTGCTTGTTTGCTTTAAGTATTACGACATTAAGGTGAAAAATAGAAGAGTTCTATGTCCTCTTATATTTAGCAATAGCGCTATTCAGATTCCCCCCAACCTTTTAATGGTTGATTTATGAAAAAGAGGACACCAGCATTTCTGTTTAGAAATTTCATCTATTAAAAGCCTCAATCTGTGGTATACACTCTGCTTCAAGTTACTGTATTTAGATGTGACTTTCCACATGCTCTATTTTTAATATATGATTAACATACAATATTTATCATGAAGTTGAACCCTGGTTCAGATTCTGACTTTTTACTTATATTCAACAAAATAAGATTACACTGTCAAGCTAAAAGTGAGAAATTCAATTTTTATACAATACTTAAGACATAAGTGCCTTAACATAAAAAGAGAAAGGAAGGTATAATCCCAGAGTCCTGTATAGCCTGCCTATATTTGCAATCTTAGATTATTCTATTCTTCTGAGAGTTTTGCTCCATCTTGTGTTGAGCCAGGAAACGACAAATAATCAGGGAATGAAGTGCTCTAAAATATCACTGTTCAATTGATGACCATTTGGAGTGGTAATGGCAATACAACCTTTGAATTTGTTTATAATTTGTTCTTCCAGAAAGTAAACAAAAGAAAAATCAAACTGGAGGTAAATTAGTAAACCCTGCCAGGATCAGGGCTATATACTTTTTCTATTTGAATAATGAACCCTAAAGGTGACATCAAGAGAGATAAATTTTGGTGTAATGGATAAGTGCTGGACTACACAGTGATGGACTGTGAATTCTAATCCTGCCTTAGATATGAAAGCCAGTGGGCTGGGGCAGTCATTCTCTCTTATCCCAAACAAGACTGTTATTATGGGGGAAATGAGAAGTTAAGTTATTATTTATGCTCAATTGAATCATACAAAATAAAGGACGGATGTAAATCAATAAATAATCAAAATTGTATTTGGACTAATCTTGTAGAACTATTTAAACCTACAGTACCTTCTCTGATCTTCCAACTCTAGCCATGGATTGCTACACCCAGAATACCCAAATAATGCAATATGTCCCTGGGAAAAACTAAATGAAGGGGATTTTGCATATGGACTTTCTGATGCTATTTAAAAAGGCCCCTTAATGGGAATATTTGCTTCTTAAAGATCAGTAATAAATTGTGGTAATAACTAGTTTGTATATATAAACTGTACATTGAAGTAATAACCACAATTACCGGTACACTTTTTTCCTTTGAACACCTCACAAATTCACTTTAACATTCTGTATTAGATTACAGATATTGGATTTCTTTAGCTTTCAATTAATTTGGAGATTTGGTATTCTCCTCCATAACAATCCTGGGGAGTAGGGGGGATGAAATTATTCCATCTTCAGTCTGCAGAACAGATCCAGAAAATCTCTTATTGTTGCAATGTCAACTCATGAAGCATTCCTGACCTGGTCTTGAGTTGCCATTTTGCATTCAGATATACCTATAGCCCTTTGATTAACTTGTGACTACAGATTTATATTCTCCTTTAAAATGAAGTATTCCAAATTACTTGGCTTGGAAGCGTTCTGTA
Source organism: Erythrolamprus reginae (assembly GCF_031021105.1). NCBI lineage: Eukaryota > Metazoa > Chordata > Lepidosauria > Squamata > Dipsadidae > Erythrolamprus > Erythrolamprus reginae. The sequence goes on from NC_091951.1 coordinate 200,762,151, forward strand.
TTTAGCAGAAATCTACCTGATAATTGCTGCAGTTAACACACACTCTGATATATGCTCTGTCACATTGTGTTATATGCTCTAACCAAAAGTCACACAGCATAAGATGCAGCGAGAAACTGTTAATTCTGCATTACTTGTTATTGGGCTACAAATTAATAGTTCCTCTATCATTTAAGGATTTTGCTGCTCAAAATTTGCCGTTCCACAAGAATAAAACTTGTGGGATCAGAGCAGCCTTTATGAGATTGTTGAGAAAGAATCCAATGGTACATTTACATTAACAAAAATAGTTTTCATGCATGATGTAGAAGAGGTGAATCTCCCTGCCTAGGCAACCTTTGAAAACAGACTATTAAATTTATAGAGGGGGTTGGGGGAACAGTTTTTAAGACTGAATTTCATTCTTCCTCAATGTACAGTGTTTTGACAAAAGTCAAAAAATCTCAAGCAGAGTATAAAACACTGTCACTTTCAAATATTCCAGTCTCAAAACAGGTCTTTCTTTTCTTTTTTTAGTGTTCGGAATTCCCTTTAAAGGAAGTTGTTTTTAGTAACTTTGTCCATATACAGTATATGTGACAAAAACAAATTGCATTACTTTCAAGAACTGCAAGGAAGATAGGAAAGCAGATGCTGACCAATAGTGTGGTTAATATGAGGGGGAATGAATTGAACTGGAAAAATAAAACTTGGCCTTTAGTGCAGTATAATGATTAGGTGGTTTTAATTTTTTGTTTTAGTTTGTAATCAGATTGCTTTCTTCCAAACTTTTTATAGACTTAGCCACTAGCAAGAAAGAATCTGAGATAAGCCTATCCTGCCATCTTACCAAGTACTGTATATGCATTTAAAAAAAATGATTTGTAAAAGTTCATGCTGTGTTGTGATTTTGTACCCAAATAGCCAACTCTGGCTAATCCTTCCAAAACCTACATACAGTATAATCAAATCTAGTTAGTGCTTAGGTTCAAGACCATCAAGAAACTCAAGGAGAGTAAGCTAGATTGGGAAGTTACAACAATATATCAACAAGAAGCAACAGTGAAATCACTTGAAAACATAATTGCTAAGAAAACTCTTTTAGTAGTTGAGTTTTGATTCTTTAACTTAAAGACCTGCACGTCGGTGTAGTATTGTGCTTTATATACAAATGTTGTTAATATGTTCAGGTAATTAAAATACATATTTGTATTTGACATATTTGTAGAGAATTTGATGTATATGTCTGTGGGCACATATATAGTATATACTTTGTGCATGTACACCTGCCCTTTGCATTCCTTGATTGGGGTTTGTTTGTTGTTGTTTTGAGCTGTAGAAGATACTTATATACATTCTTCAGTCTTGGTGAGCTTCCAGAGATCGTTTTAAAATGCCCAAACTGCAAAACTGACATTGCTTTGGGATTGTTTTAGTAAGTCAGGCATCTTTTTCTTCTGTGCTATGGTATGTGGAGTTTAATTTTTCATGACTGAACTCTCAGCCTGTGCAGTTGTTTCTTTTGTCCTTGTGAGCTCCAGCATGCTTTGATTTTCCAACTGTGGCAATACTCTAATATACAGTCCTCGACTTATGGACGCAAGTGAGGCCAAAATTTCTGTTGCTAAGCAATTGTTAAGTGAGTTTTACCTCATGTTATGACTTTTCTTGACACAGTTATGTGAATCACTACAATTGTTAAGTTAGTAACATGGTTGTTAAGTGAATCTGGCTTTCTGGTTGATTTTGCTTGTCAGAAGGTTTTTAAAAGGGATCACATGAGCCCATTGAAACAGTGCCAAGAGTCCAAACTTTGATTACATAATCATGGGGCTGCTGCAACAGTTATGCGCAAACAGGTCATGTCACTTTTTTCAGTGCCATTGTAACTTCAGTCACACTAAATGAATGGTTGTAAGTCAAGGATTACCTGTATATTATTCCCATGGTTCTACAGTGCCATCAAGATATATTCATTAACACCAAAATTAAAAACCAGGCTAAAGGATAAACTCATTTTTAACTTTTTGAGAACAAAAACCCCCCAGTAAAGAATAAAGCTGTAGTGGTACAGCATTCCTAATAATGTTCCATCCTGTTCCAGTTCCACTCTTTAACAATATTTTTAATGTGTGTTTTTTTTTAATCATCCACTGACAATTTTTTCTGCAAGTTGTATGTTTGGCATCAACTTGATTACATCTCCTCTACCCTTCTTGTTAAATTTCTTCCAAATTGGTTTTTTTCCAGTGCTAGCCTAAAATATTGTGGGCAACATTTTAAAGATTTGGGGAACCATTTTCTTTCTTCTTTGCTATCCTATACACAGAGATATTTTCTATAGAGCTTTAAGGTAGAATTTATCATATTGCAGGATCGGACTTGTCTTAAGTTTCTTAAAAACTTATGACAAATGTTCATCTATGCCAACCTATCTCTGTGATTGGCAAAATCAGTGAATTGGGATTGCCATAGGATTCTATTTTTAAGACTGAAGTATTCCCCATTAAAATATTAAGTATGTATGTATGTATGTATTTATTTATTTATTATTTAGATTTGTATGCCGCCCCTCTCCGAAGACTCGGGGCGGCTCACAACACGATAAACAAATCATAAATAATCCAAATAACTTTAAAATATTTAAGATTTAAAAGAGCCCCATATACTAACAGACACACACACAAGCATACCATATATAAATTGAACATGCCCGGGGGAGGTGTTTCAATTCCCCCATGTCTGACGGCAAAGGTGGGTTTTAAGGAGTTTACGGAAGGCAGGAAGAGTAGGGGCAGTTCTAATCTCTGGGGGGAGTTGGTTCCAGAGAGTCGGTGCCGCCACAGAGAAGGCTCTTCCCCTGGGGCCCGCCAACCGACATTGTTTAGTTGACGGGACCCGGAGAAGGCCCACTCTGTGGGACCTAATCGGTCGCTGGGATTCGTGCGGCAGGAGGCGGTCTCGGAGATATTCTGGTCCAGTGCCATGAAGGGCTTTAAAGGTCATAACCAACACTTTGAATTGTGACCGGAAATTGATCGGCAGCCAATGCAGACTGCGGAGTGATGGTGAAACATGGGCATACCTAGGTAGGCCCATGACTGCTCTCGCAGCTGCATTCTGCACGATCTGAAGTTTCCGAACACTTTTCAAAGGTAGCCCCATGTAGAGAGCATTACAGTAGTCGAACCTCGAGGTGATGAGGGCATGAGTGACTGTGAGCAATTAGTCCCGGTCCAGATAGGGCTGCAACTGGTGCACCAGGCGAACCTGGGCAAACGCCCCCCCTCGTATTTTGGACCTACAGTATTTTGTTCTTGTTAGCTACTCTTCCTCTTTTGTCTTGAAGCCACAACATTAATACAAGATAAGGATTCTGTGTCTCTCCTCCAGTTCTCAGCAACTTAATCAAGTCACTAAGCTGACATCAGAATCTGATAGAAATGCAAATTGCCTTAGCAAAGAACAAAAACTGGGATGGTCCATTCCTATAATTCACAAACCAAGGCAACAAGCAACATATTTTTTTTATTAAGTCTTTCAAACCTTTATCATATTTGTTTTAAGCAACAGAGACAAAAGTGTCTTGAGGCCCAGAAGGAAAAATGGCCATCAGAATTTAATGATAATACATTAAGAGGAGATAAAATTGGAAAATAGTTACACAAGTACATGAGCCAAAAAAAAAGTTTATATGAGAAGGGTCCTGTCAAGCATGCAACAGTATAAATGCCTTGTCCTGAGGAGAAGTGGAGTGAGGGCTGAAAACAGAATATTAACTTTAAATATTATAAAGCCTTTCTCTGGTCACTTCCTTTTTGGTTCCTTCTTCAGGCCTGCTGGTGATGACCAATCCCTGATCCACTGAATCTTAGAAACTATCCAGTGGAATGAACCTAAGTGACTAGGTTATCAAGAATATAGGTTAAAATTTTCTCAGCCCATCAAAGCAACTTTAAACCTTAACATCCGTAAAATCCAGAGCTACTATGCAACCAAAATATCTTGATGCCTGAGGCAGGATCTCCACGTATCACCTTTCTACTTATTTATAGAGGATACTGGGAATGTTCTTGTGAAAACCTCAAACAAATGAACTGAAGAGAAGAATTCCCTGCTAAGATGCCTGCTTAAGGAAACTTCCTAAAACTTTAGATAGAATGGGTCTCAATGGCACTGTCACATCTCACCTCTATCTGAGCTGGCCAGTTTATATATATACCTTTGGCTACACAATTTATTCAGCTCCCTTCCATCCTTTTATGCAAACCTAATTTTCCAAAGGGTTTTCTTCAGCTTTGAACAAGCTCACCACCTTTTTAAGACTCGGTTTAACACTACAAAGATTCTAGACAACATATGCAAGGACCAGGATTCCAGCACCACCGGTTCCTAGCTCATGCAACCCTCCTTAAAACCTTGGTGCTTTTTACAAATCTCTGTTACAAATGCAAAGCATCATTAAAAAAAGGGGGAGGGAGAAACCTTATATAAATAAATAGCACAAAAAGAATACAATGGCAAGATAAAATATATAGTTATAAATATAAGACAGAACAACAAAACTTTTAATTAATTAGAAGTCTTCCCTCAGGCATGGAAACAGAAATCGAGGAAAGAAATCTAACGGAATTTGGCCACCAGCTTTCAAGTACCATAGGATGCTCCAAAGATGGAGTCATGCAAAATAGAGTTTATGTTATAGCATTTGTAAACAGAGATTGGTTGATAAATGATATCAGCTGTAACATAGTTCTCAAAGTTATCAAGGGGGGAAAATTTGGACCCCTGTAATAAACCCCAAGCAGGACTCCCCTCTTGGTGTACATCTAGAAGCAGAAATAAGACATACAGGTATTATCCCCATTATTTCTGCTATTAGAGAATTGTGACACAATCCTTATCCAAACCTCACAAAAACCAACAAAGGGCACAAAATAAGGCCTGTTCCTTTCACTCAAACTGCGAGGATGTTTCGTTGAGTTTTAATAACTAGATCAGATCCATCTCAATGTAGTAGCTGCCTGATAGTCAGATTCTCTGCCTGAGAAACAAATAGGAGAATCTCAATTATAACTTTGTTGGTGGTGATAACAGTAAAGAGGGGGGGGAAACCCAGAGCCGCAGGGAGGGATTATAAGGCAAGGAAAGTTCAGGGACATCTCAACAGTACAGAGAGGGTCTGTTAAGGTATCTTCTCTTCCCACTTATGTAACCAATTATTTTTGCAATATAGCATTAGTCAATTTCATCTACTTGCTTCCAAGAACTAGTTTAGTACCCTAATGAAAGAAAGCAGCAGTGAAAAATAAGCAAGTAGAATTATATAGATATTTGGAGAAGCAATACATTTTAAGCATAAACTTTGGATGGTCCCTGAAGTCAAGCAATTAATTAAAAGAAGCTGAAAATTATACAGTTACAGCATTACTGCCTGTTGCATGGAGGTATACTTATTCTGTTCCTAATCTTTTATGGACATGAAGGATTTACATGCTTTTAAAATACAGCAAAGATTTATTTAATCAAAAACAGTATGGTGAATTCTCATTTCATATACCGGTACTTAAAACCTTTGGATGCAAGAGACTAAATTTCACTTGGATATCTCTCTGAAATAAGAAACATGTCTGTTGTATCTGAAATAATCTGAGGAAGGAACTTAAATTCCGGTTAGTTTTTCTTATTTTACAGTATTTGCCTCACAAAGAGGTGAATCACAATTTAGTATGGAATTTCTGATTTGACATCTGAGATAAAATGAACATCTCCACCTCCCAATCTGTCCAAATTTAAGGTTCAAAACAAGTGAACATATACAGCCTATTATTATGATTGAGTCTTACCTCCGTATTCAAACTTGGTGGCAGGTCCAAATTTAATCCTAAAGTAAGTTTTCTGAGAATAGGAAAAGGCACAGGTCAGACTCATCCTGTCCTTGTAAGGAGAGGGGGAAAGCTATCCAGATTGGTATACCAGTTGTCTGGAAGTTAAACAAATAACCAAGAGAACCTAGCTGAGACACAGAGATTCCAATAGCACCATGGAGGAAGCAAATCACCAAGGGAGGGGTAGTCTGTGATCCACCCTCCACAAGTCAGAATAAAATATGTTTACTGTTGAAAATCAGACTCTTAGAAAGGAATAAGCTAAAAAGAAAAGGGGTTCCCAACTCAAAAAAAATGCTACAGCTTAAACCCAGCAATATTAGCCCTTTATCTACAAATCAAGAATCAAAAGGGAGGAGGTTGGCTTGGGCTAAACAAACTTGACTAAAATGCTTCAGAATTTGTGTTGATTAAAATATATGCCCAAACCAAATTAAAATCAGAAAATTGATCTCACACATTGGAAGTCTATGCAATAGCTAATGCTGTTCCACGTCATGTCACTGGCTCAGATCTTTTGAGAAAGTCCATTGAGTTTTGTCTACTTAAAAGTATTCTATTCAATATTCTGCCCAATTCAGTATCACCAGCAACATATAAAATGCTCACTGTTAGGGAAGCAGTAAGATGTACCTCACCTCTCACTAGTACTTTGAAACATGCAGATATATATGGCTAGAGACTTCATATCTGGTCTCACGTCAGCCTGGACTATCTAAGGACTAGCATAATGTTATCATATCACTTTACCGCTCTTATATTCTCAGATGTCATGGGAGAAGGTTAACATATGGCTTCAAATTCCAGCCTCAACTAATTATAGTTTATTACACGCATGCTTTCATGTAAGCTCGTGGCAACACAAAAGGGCAAATCATGATGGAAATAGCAATTGATTCTTAGACTGGCGCCTTTTCTAGAAGAAACAAAAATTTTCATGGAGAAGCATTGTTATAAGCTTAGGTAACATGGAGCACTGAAAGAATTGGAGATGGTCTTGATATTTTGGTATTCCCACAGCCTGCCTGGTCGCCCCACAACATCACTAGCTATTGTTACATGAGGTGGAATACCATCAGCATGAATTGGGATGCAGGACAATTTACATCGTGAGTTTAGAACTAGCAGCCTGAGTGGATCTGTGGTTTCAAGGTAACTAAAACCAATGCAAGGGAGACATTTGTTTGGAAAAAGACATAGAATCCCACCTATAGAAAAATAAGATATGCCATTGTTTAAATGTGTAATGTGATGGTCCCAGATCAGACTATTACACAAAAGGGGAAAGTGTTGAAAAATAATTAGAAATGCTAATTGTAATCCATAATATCTGATTCACTTATGACCTCCAAATGTTGTGTTCATAACTCATATGGTTCACTCAGGAAACAGCAGAGTAAATTAAGGATATGATTTCCTTAAAATCAAGACATGCTGTTTTCTACATTGCGGGAGGGTTCACCTAATTAACACCAAAGATCTTAAGGCACCATTTACAGCCATGGGTTGGTAGTAGCATACTGTAACTATCACTCAAATTCCCTTTTCTTGGCCTCTCCCAAAGGCTTATAGTTTAAATCGTTTGATTAAATATCATCATCCCTGCAATTATTCCAACACAATAAATGCCATTCTTCAAAACAGATAAAGAATACTACACAACAGGGGCTGAAGTCTTCCAAATATTACAAAATCTCATTCACTCTAGCTAAGAAGGCTAAAGGGATTGTGAATGTGACAGGTTCCTGTCCTTACTTTACAGACCTATTTGACAATTGCTTTACAGGTTACCTTAAGTTCCAGCTCCTTCTAGTGGCCATTTAATTAAAATGGATTAGAAAAACCCTGCATGCCAGCTTTACCCAATCTATATACAAAGGCTAAGGCTAAGAGGAAAAAGCCAATAGCCATGTGCTTGTACTGTATATCCAATATTACTAAGGGAAGACATTTCCTCCTTCCTGTGTCTCAAAATAAAATATTAACAGATGCAAGAGATGCCTAACTTAAAAAACGTAAAAAAAATATGGATTCAAACTGCCTGATGAAGTTACAGGTAGAAAACTGGCCTCAAAAAACACCGCTGGCTGATTCCAGGAAATTTGCCTTTCTGCTCAACTGATTAAAGCAGAATGGGAAAAATTCTTCCAGGCCAGGGGTAGGCAAAGTTGGCTCTTCTATGACATGTGGACTTCAACTTCCATAATTCCTGAGCCAATCATGCTAGCTCAGGAATTCTGGGAGTTGAAGTCCATTTGTCATAGAAGAGCCAACTTTGCTACCCCTATTCTAGGCAATGATTTTGGACTGAGATAGAAAAGAGGCAACCAACATAGCTCAGATTTGACATCATTCAGCACTATTTTCAAACTTCAATCTCTTATCACCCCTCTCATCTAGTTTAACCGTAGACAACAGGCAAGAGCAAGAATCTATTTTTACTATAACCCCAAAATAGCCATCGGGGAGAGTCAAAGATTCAAAAAATCTTCTGGCAGGAAATCAAATAGCACATAGTATTATGTGTTCCTCCTTGGTGTCAGGTTAACAAATAATAGTAGGCATGACTTCTGCCTAGCTGCAAGATACAGAATTTCCTGCTACATATTTTAGAGCTATTATAACAACATATTTTAGAGCTATTATAACAACATATTTTAGAGCTATTATAACACTTAGAGCAGAGATCTGGATTTAAATAGGGCCAGCGAAATCACCTACAAATGGATCTCATCTATTCTGACATGGTTATACAGTATGTGCAGAGAGTCAGTCTTGGATGATGTTGGGAAGACAACTAATCAAAAGGCACGTGCAGCATAAAGTACTGCACACCTCAAATTCATTCTGTTAAGGGCACTTTGGCATCAGGTCTCCACTTACTCTCTCTGCCCAACTTCTTGTTAAACTGTTGACTTTCCTTCAGATAATTGCCAGTTTTGAACACATCCAGCGTGTTTTGTTTTTGTTTTTACATGTTTATGGATAGTAGAGGGGTTTTTTTAACAATCAAAAGCTACAAGTGGAACAGAATCCCCAGAAAAAAAATAAAGTGCTTTAAAACAAAACTTGGGCCAAAAAACACTAAAATAAGCATATGAAGCATTTTTTTAAAAAAAAGCTGAAGCATTTTTGTAGAACTTCTGATGAGCTCAAACTGTTAGGTAAATAAAAAATATACCATGGTGGAACATTTAAAATGTTTTTGGCAAAGCTACATGGAAGAAAAGATCCTGATTTTAGAAGGATCAGAAATCAATCTGGGTCTCTTAGCAACCAACATCTTAAGAAATGAAGTGGGCAGTAGACAGAAGGAGAAATATTTTGGGAAGTATTGATTAGGGATGGGAAATGGGAAGAACCTGAATACACCAGGGTAAACTCTTCTTTGAAAGACTATTTAGCACTTGGAAGAGAAGGGGGCACCAAAATGGATGGGATATTTGCCCAAAGAGTTTGTTAAAAACAGATACATTAGATACAGAAGGTGTATTGAGTGTGGCAATCCAATCTAGTTGCTCCAGACCATCTTCCAAGAGGATTGCTGAAGGAGTGAGCCTAAATTGGACTACTTCACTGACCACTCTTCCACATCGATGCTTGCACCATAATGACCGCAGGGAACCCGTCCCTACCCATCAAGACGAACGGGGGACATCATGAAACTGCAGGAGACTCGGCTGCGGCCTCATCTCCCTCTTCAGAATCCCAAACCTCTGACTGTAAGTAGTTAGCAAACAGGGCCTTGGCACGGTGGAGGATCTTGTTAAGGTTGTGCCGGCGGACCAAGCGATCAAAGTGCATGGCTAACTCATTGTAGTCCATGTTGTTTTTGATTATATGGTCTCGGTGCTCCAAGAGAATGGCAAGGCATAAGAAGAGTACAAAGGGGTTGCCTTTGCCAAATTCTTGGGGAGGAGGGAGGCTGAGTAGGGAAGGAGGAGTAGAAGAAGAAGCAGGTCCATGGGAGGGAGAAGAAGGGGTATTAACCACTGAGTCCCCCTTCTCTTCCTCTGATTGACTTTCCTCGTTGCCGTTAGTTGAGGAGGAGACAGAATCTCGAGAGGGTGGTGTCAAGGCCCAAAGAGATGGGGCGGAGAAGGATTTAGCCATGTTGGTTGTCTGAATCAATGGGTCCTGCTCACCGACGCAATCTTCCTTCTCATCCTCCGAGTGCTGAGATCTGAGTGACAGGTCCTCCTCCAAATTGTCTTCATTATGAGTAGTGTAATACTTGAATTCCCCAAAACTGGACTGCTTTACTAATACCTTCTCTTCGGCAACTGCCCCCTGGCACGGCCGATCCCCAGCGGCCTCAAAGCTACAAGCCGGGCGTAGCATGTGTCTCCTTCGGATAGACTGGCTGCTGTCTCCGGGCCTGGCGGGAGGGCCCACTAATTCCACTTCCTTCTCCGGAGGATCGGGAGGAAAGGAGCTCCATGTGATCTCCAGCATGCGCAAGGCATCTTCAAATGCAAACTCCCGCTTCAGCTCCAACAGCAGCCAACGGTAGCAAAAGAAGAGGTCGTCGGCCCCCCGAGACAGGAGGTAGGAATAGAAGTCTGGGTCAGAATGGCGGAGGAGAAGCTTGAGATGGGTGAATTTGACTGACATGACTTCACCGTCTACCTGGAAGTTACCTTCCAGACGTTTCATGATACCGCAGAAACAGATGAAGGCGTGTGCTTCACTGTCCATTACAGCCAGGATGGGAGAAGCAATGTCACTCATACCCTGACAGTAGGAAATCTGCGGGTGGGTCACAGCGTAGGTGGTCAGCAGGTCATGCAGGGCCGTCAGGTGGGGATTATCGTCTGAACCGGCGTAGTAGGGGTGGGTGCGATCGGTTCGCAGAACATCCTTCAGCACATTGCTACGGATGAAGTCCAGGTCTTCAAGGCTGGTCCGTGCTTCCCATTCCCCTTTCAGTTGCTCATACTCACGTGTCTTCTTCTTCATGTAATCCATGCGCTCCTGTCCACTCAAGCCATCAGGATAGACGTTTAGCAAATATCGCCAAACAACCTGCAGAGATAGGGTGGATTCAGTTTTAAAAGAAACTTCCATCATCAATCGCGATTTAGCAGATGGATCAACTACAGGAATAAATATTTCCCCTATGCTGGGGGTTGGCAACCTGTGGCCTCAGAGCCGCATGCGGCTCTTTCACCCCTCTTTTGTGGTTCCTTGCCGCCCCAGTCGCATGACATGTTCTCTGCAAGTGGGAGTTGCAACTTATCTACACTACCGGTGCTGATGCACATGCAGCTCTGGGTGACACATATGTGGTGGGCATGTATGTGCGTCAGAGACAAATTGGGCTTCTGCGCTTGCACAGGAAGCAAATCCTTTCAGGAGACGTGCGAGTACGTGAGATTTCAGCAATTGTACATACGTGGAAGCAAAAAATTACCTAAAATCATCAAAGTCTCACGCCCCTGTGCATCCTCTCCCAAAATTTTGCTTCCTGCACATACGCAGAAGCCAAATGTCACTCTGACCTCTTCATGCGCCCGGTCACCCAGAGCTGCATGTGCAGTTCCATTTTTGCTACCAGAACACACACACACACACCGGTCCAGGTAGGAACCCAATACTGGCTCTCTGCCCCGAGAAGGTGCAAGCCTCTCCACAGAGCTGAGTGGCTGAAGCGCTCCTAGCATTTTCTCTGCACTGCCCGCGACATGCTGCTTTTTCCAATTCCGTGTCTTTTATTTTATTTTATTTCATTTATTCATTCATTCATTCGTTCATTTATTGGATTTGTATGCCGCCCCTCTCCGTAGACTCGGGGCGGCTAACAACAGCAATAAAACAGCATATAATAATAATCCAATACTAAAACAGTTAAAAACCCTTATTATAAAACCAAACATACATACAGACATACCATCCATAAAATTGTAAAGGCCTAGGGGGAAAGAGTATCTCAATTTCCCCATGCCTGGCGGCAGAGGTGGGTTTTAAGCAGCTTACGAAAGGCAAGGAGGGTGGGAGCAATTCTAATCTCTGGGGGGAGTTGGTTCCAGAGGACCGGGGCCGCCACAGAGAAGGCTCTTCCCCTGGGTTCCGCCAAGGGACACTGTTTAGTTGACGAGACCTGGAGAAGGCCCACTCTGTGGGACCTAACTGGTCGCTGGGATTCGTGCAGCAGAAGGTGGTCCCTGAGATAATCTGGTCTGGTGCCATGAAGAGCTTTATAGGTCATAACCAACACTTTGAATTGTGACGGGAAACTGATCGGCAACCAATGCAGACTGCGGAGTGTTGGTGTAACATGGGCATATTTGTGGGCAGCTCAGGAAGGAGGGGAATGGGGAGGAGCAGCTGCCACTGCCAGATGCAGGGAGGAAAGAGCTCCAGCTCCCCTGTACAGCCCATGCTGCACAGGAGTGCCTGCATTGCACATGGGGGCAGCCTGGGCTGTGCAGGGGGTAGCCGGAGCTCTTCCCTCCCTGCATTAGGCAACTGCTCCTCCCCGTTACCCTCCTTCCTGAGCCGACAAGTAGGGGACCACGGCTGGCGCTGAGCTACCCGTGAAGGGCACTGCGCAGCCTGGGCTGCACTCTGCACAGCACAGACTCTCCCGTGACACGCAGTGCAGTCTGTTTCTCACCTCACTGCAGTGGGAGGGGTTGCCATCTCCACTGCCGCCCTAATCCCAGCCCAAGAGGGTACCCTGCTTGGGCATGCGCATGCACACATGCTAGAGAGAGAGAAATGAGACGGAAAAGGGGAGAAAAAGAGAAGCAGAGCCAAGCACAAGCAGATAAAGAGGATCACCTCTCTGAGTTTGAGTCTTTTGTTCGAGATCTGACAAAGTTGGTACTATCTGGTTCCTGTTGCTTCAGCAACGCAGTCAGTAGAACTCAGAAAGTGGTATTTATTTATTTAACAAAGGAAGGGAGGGAGAAAAAGAGAATGGAGGGAGAGGGGGAGAGAAAGGGATGGAAGGAGGGAGGAAGGTAGGAGAGAAAGAGAAGGGTAGGATGAAGGAGAGGAAGAGCAGGAGGCAGGGAGGAGAGAAAGAGAAGGGAGGGAGGAAGGAAGGAAGGAAGGAAAGAAAGAACAGTGGTAAAATCAGAGGAGGGTAAAGGAAGGTAAAATCAAAGAAGGGGGAAGGAAGGAAGGAAGGAAGGAAGGAAAATCAGAGGAGGGAGAATGGATGAAAGGAAGGATATTAAGGGGAGGTCATGTGACTGGGTGGGAGTATGTGATGTCAAGTTGGCCACACACACCCAGGTTTTGTGGCTCCCGATGTTTTGTTTTCTGTGGAAAATGGGTCCAAATGGCTCTCTGAGTGTTTAAAATTGCGTACCCCTGCCCTATACCAATAGTGATTAGCTGATGCATCAGCATTCCCCTATAACAGGGTGGAAAACTACTACCAGCCCAAATACCTGTTCTCACCTTGCGCAATGAAGGCTCAACTCCACCATGAAAGATTCGAAGCCGCAGTTCTGCCGGTTTTGTCAACTGGCCTTCATGATTCAAATACGTATGGAATTCTGAGTCACTCAAAGGAGGTTTGAAAGGTTTGACATCTTCCCCATAGGACCAGCTGAGTGCCTGCTGGACCTTTGACAACGTCCGTCCCACCTGACAGAAAGCAAACGAAAGCTGAGGTCAACCGCAACAGTCAATGACTTAAAGCTGGAAGGAAAAAAAACCTAAACCACACATTACAAATAGTTCCTTATTTTACCATACAAGTTTTTAAATTCACTACTCTATAAAAATTGAAAGGTTGGGGGAGAGTAATTCATGTCAGGCACAAGAAACCAGAAGCCACACAATGAGTTGATCAGAGTAGTATATTTGTTGCTCACCTCTAGAATAGAATAGAATAAAATAGAATAGAATAGAATTATTTATTGGCCAAGTGTGATTGGACATACAAATTTGTCATTGGTGCATATGCTCTCAGTTTACATAAAATAAAAGACACATTTGTCAAGAATCATTAGGTACAACACTGAATGATTGTCATAGGGATCAAATAAGCAATCAGGAAACAATCAATATTAATATAAATCATAAGGATACAAGCAACATGTTACAGTGATATAGCCATAAGTGGGAGAAGATGGGGATAGGAACGATCTAGGCAGGAATCTTGCCAGACTAAAGCACAAACTGCATCATTACTGGCTAAATACTGCAACGTATTAGAATAGAACTCATTCTGATAGCTTCAAAATCAATTCTAAGACCCTCTGGAAAAGATAACTCCTTTACAATTTTCCAGAAAGCCACAAAAGTGGGATCCATCCTCACTTTGGAGTATAAGCTGTTCCATAGGACAAAGAGTGCTACAAAGAATGCTGTTATCAGGCCTTCTCCCACTGCATGTCCTGGCAAACGTGGACCCTGGGCAGACTTTCTCTGATTGTCCAGGGCAGGTTGGTAAATTTTATCAGAGAAAGGCAATTTTTAGATACCCAGACCACAAGCCACTAATACCTTTAACAAAAAACCAACCACCAGCATCTTGTGCATATAAACACAGTGCTTTCAAAAGAGTATAATATAGCAATATTGAAACTGACTCATAAGAATGCAGGCCACTATATTTGCATTATTAAATCTTGCATGCACCATCCAATGAAAATATAAGCTTGCAACCCCACTCCCCAAAGGCCCACCTGGGAAATGATGGACTGGGTGAAGGGCAGGGCTGTAGCTGCCAGAGACCTCTTCTCCACTAGCAGCAGGTCGGTACTGATAACATCTTTAGGGCTGATAATATCCCAATCTTCTAGCACGGGGCCTAAGAGAGTATGATATTGTGAGCACATTTCTCAAACCAGTTCTGCCAATCCCACTCCCCACTCTGCATTCGCACTTTCACAGAGTGTATATATATCTCATTATATCAAGAAAAGAATTTAAAACAAGGTTAGTGCAACTACTATAATTTACTAAATCATGCATTCAGTTTCTTTGGTTCTTTTGAGAAAAATAATATAGGGGGGAGGGCCTTTTCAAGCTTATATTTCGGTCTAACTGCTTTTTAAATCAGCAGTTTTCACCCAGAATTCTGAACTTGTCTTTGGTGATTAGTTTACAATAACATTCTAAGCCTTTTTAATTTGTGCATGCTTCAACCTGTTGTTGTGAGCCGCCCCAAGTCTTCGGAGAGGGGCGGCATACAAATCTAATAAATAATAATAAATAATAATAACCTGGAAAGAGGAGCTGATAAAGTACATGATATGGAAAGGGGCCTGATAACACAGATAGTGTTCAAGTGAGTCAAGGCTTGGGTGGGATGTACCAAAACACACACACACACACACAAATTTACCTGCTGAACCCTATTGTTGTTTCCCCATCCATAGCTATGCCTAATAATGTTGTATCTGTCAATTCTGTGATTCATACCTTCTCTTCTACAACAGCTATCAGCCACCATCCCCACAAAGACAATATAATTAGAGAAGCTAAAGATAAGGAGCTCTGTTGATGGAACATGCCCCCTGCAATAAAGTCTCTAGAATGAGAACAAGATGTGAGGCAATAGAATCTTTATTATTTGCTCTCTAGTTTCTGACAAGTAAAAAATTACTCACTGTCTTCCAAGGGCTTGATGTCTATCTTTAGTTGTAAAAAAGGCTTAGAAGCTGCAGCAAAGGCCATCCCCAGGTCCCAGTCTGACATCAATGGCAAGTACATTTCTTGGTTTTGCTTATCACGGCTTAAATAGCTGATGGTAAAATTCTTCTTCCTGATACAGGCAAAGGGTTTAGAGTTCTTTTCACTAAAGCTGAGTATCTCTTTTGCAGCATGGCACATATTTATGTATCAAATAAGATGAGAAATCACACATGGACTAAACAAACTCCCACCTGTGTACTGTGAAATAAGGTCTGGTTTTAAGTGGGGCTTTGAGATAAATCCTCATTAAATACAAGAGTAGACAACATTGCAAAGGTTGCAGGAGATCATTCAAAAAAGGGGATATGGCAGATTTCCCCCACCACCACCAATTAAATGCAGTTTTTTGGGAGATTAAATGTTGGGGAGAGGTTGCCTCTAGGACAGTAGTCCCCAACTTCTGTGGCTTGGTGGCCGGCTGGATGGGGAAAGGGCCACATGAGCAGTGGGGTGGCGCACATGCAAACGCAGCTTAATTTATGTGAGTGGCAGAGGCGTACATGCGCACCACTCAACTTTTGCAGGTTGAGCTATGCAATGCATGTGTGCACATGTGTCGGCCTGCCACGTTTTCATGTTGAGCTGCACATGCACACCAGCCAGCCATTCACACAGCCCAGTTTTGAATAGGATGCGGTTTGGTAATGGACTGTGGCCTGGGAGTTAGGGACTCCTGCTCTAGGAAGCAAATAGTGACCATTGCATGATTAAGAATGAATCAAAACCTGAAAAATATTCATCACTCAGGAAGTGATAAGAGAGGCTAGTGAGTCATAAGGATGAAAATGAGTTAGGTGAGAATGCCTTTCAGGATCATGAACCCACCACAATTTTTAAAACCAAGACAGTGCAATATTTAGTTAGTGTCTGGCTGAATTCCAGTTATGTCACACACACATATATAAGTGCAGAGCTGAGGGGATTGGATACTGTAGCCTAGAGGATAATTCTCTGCCTTACAAGGCAAAGGTTGCAGGTTTAAGTCCCAGTGGGTATGGCTAGCTGATGAGGCCCAAATAAGGCCGAAATAGATCTATCCTAGTCTCCCTTAATTTTCAAATTCAGCAAAAAAAATGTGACATATATATATATATGTGTGTGTAAGAGCCGAGGTGGCACAGTGAGTATAGTGCAGTACTGCAGGCCACTAAAAAAAACCCTGACTGCTAGAACTGCAGGTTAGTGGTTCAAATCTCATCACCGACTCAAGGTTGACTCAGCCTTCCATCCTTCCAAGGTGGGTAAAATGAGGACCCAGATTGTTGGGGGCAATATGCTGGCTCTGTTAAAAAGTGCTATTGCTAACATGTTGTAAGCCGCCCTGAGTCTAAGGAGAAGGGCGGCATTAAAAAATTGAACAAATAAAAATATATAAATAAAAAAATAAATATATAAAAGGAATAGTATTGTTTTCCTTTACTATACAGTGATCCCCCGCTCATTGCGAGGGTTCCGTTCCAGGACCCCCCGCAACGAGCGGGTTTTCGTGAAGTAGCGCTGCGGAAGTAAAAACACCATCTGCGCATGTGCAGATGGTGTTTTTACTTCCGCAGCGCTAGCGAGGAGCCGAAGATTGGGGGCGGCGCGGGTGTTTTAAAACGTCCCCGCCGACATGGGGGGCTCGCTAGCACACCCCCAAACCCGGGTTGGGGGTTCGGGGGTGTGCTAGCGAGCCCCCCATGTCGGCGGGGACGTTTTAAAACACCCGCGCGACTTTCCAATGAGTCCCGAAGACAAACGCGGAAGTTTGACGTTTGTCTTCGGGACTCATTGGAAAGTCGCGCGGGTGTTTTAAAACGTCGCCGCCGGCATGGGGGGCTTCCTAGCAGCCCTCCAAACCCGGGTTGGGGGTCCGGGGGGTGCTGGCAAGCCCCCCATGCCGGTGGCGACGTTTTAAAACAGCCGCGCCGCCCCCAATCTTCGGCTCCTCGCTAGCGGGCAGGCAGGCGGCTCCTCGCTAGCGGGCAGGCAGGCGAGAGCTAGCGCCAGCGAACGGCTTGTTCGCGCTCGCTCTCGCCGCTTTGGAGCTGAGTCCTGAAGCGAATTCGCTTCAGGACTCAGCTCCAAAGCGGCGAGAGCTAGCGCCAGCGAACGGCTTGTCCGCGCTCGCTCTGGCCGCTTTGGAGCTGAGTCCTGAAGCGAATTCGCTTCAGGACTCAGCTCCAAAGCGGCGAGAATGAACGGTGTGGGCGGGCGAAGGGCGGGCGGCAGCGAGGAGTTTGTGTGGGCGGTGGGGAAACTCCTTGCTGATGCCCGCTGCTCGCCCTCCCGCCAGCAAGAGAGGGAAGACCCAGGGAAGCCGCCCAGCAGCTGATTTGCCGGGCACCATCTACGCATGCGTGCCCATAGAAAAAAGGGCACGCATGCGCAGATGGTGTTTTGACTTCCGGGTTGAAAAATCGCGAATTACCCTGTTCGCAATTGTCGGGGACGCAATAACCGGGGGATCACTGTACTTACAATCGCATGAGATGTTGGCAATAAATTGGTGTCTAAAATAGGTATTTTTTGTTAAAATGAATTATACTGTCCCTCTTTATTCAGGCATGCCAAAACATCTATCATCTTATTTTCTTAGACCGCTTCGTACAACATTAGCAATCTCCCTCTTAATATGTGCAATTCTTTTCATTGCTAATGTAATATATGATGTCACAATGAGGGAAAAGATGCAAAATGTCTTTGCTCACAGCTTCAGTTCTTACTCTCTTTCCAATATCTCAAAACAAAAAACCCCAGCTTAAAGCCCCATGAATGATGTGCTGCAAAATTTGCTTTCAATCACAATTGGAGCAATCATAATGGGAGCTGAATGAGAGGGCCATTTATTTCCATCCTCCCTCAGTGCCCTTGCTTTCCAGAACTGACATGACATAAATAGAAATATTCAATATTCATTTGTGTGAAACGATGGAAGGTCTCCTGCTTGTGCAGGGAGTTGGACTAGAAGACCTACAAGGTCCCTTCCAACCTTGTTATTCTGTAATGTAACTCACCCATTGAGGTCAAAAGCTCTGATGAGAATGTGCTGCAATACATCCAGTGAAGTGATCTGTGGGTCCACAGCAAAAGTCCGGAACTCAGGTTGCAAGAAGTCTTCACATTTCTGCAAAAATTGCAGAATTCAAAACACACTGATTTAAAACACACTGCATAATATGTACATATACTATATGTAGTCTCAGCATTTCCTGGTAAAAACAAAGAAATATTACTTTTCATTATACAACAAAGATTATGACATTTGATTCAATCCCATACTTGTCAGGCAATCTCCATTAAAGTATACTGTTAATACTCTGCTCAAAAAAATAAAGAAAACACTCAAAGAACACATCCTGGATCTGAATGAATGAAATGTTCTCATTGAATACTTTGTTCTGTACAAAGTTGAATGTGCTGACAACATGTGAAATTGATTGTCAATCAGTGTTGCTTCCTAAGTGGACAGTTTGATTTCACAGAAGTTGGATTTACTTGGAGTTACATTGTGTTGTTTAAGTGTTCCCTTCATTTTTTTGAGCAGTATATTTCAATTCCTCTCTTTGCTTATAGGCATTCCTTCTGAAAAAAAGGAATCACTATGAGAAAAGAAAAGGAACATAATTACAAACAGCTTGATATTGATTCTTCCTAATCAACTTTGTATGATAAGTGAACAAAAATTTGTGTATATGTCCCAAATCAATAGATAAAACATCTATGATTAACACACTGGAGAAGAATTCTGGGAACTGACTCCAATATTCTTAGAAGAAATGAATTAATGAAAGACCATAAGAAATATTGAGCGCCGGGATCAATATATGTTCAAGAATGCGTAACTATTATTTAAATATATTCTGTTCTTCATATGTATTTAAAAGTGTTGCAAAACCCCCCCAAAACAAATGAAGATTTAAATACGACAAAATGGGTTTTGGCTTGATATAAGCAGAATTGCCATGTCTGAACAGAATCTAGAACAGGGGTGGGCAATTAATTTTGCCATGGGGCTGCATGAGAAATTGGGATGGTTTTGGAGGGCCGCACTAATATAATTAACTCAGTTCTACCTAATACTATAGTATAAATATGCTATCTTTTCATAAACAAACAAAGCTCGTGGCGGGCCGGTCACAAATAGCGGGTGGGCCGGTTGCGGCCCGTGGGCCACCCCTTGCCCAGGTCTGATCTAGAATAGGGTCCAAATTATTAGATTTATTAAAGCATTGAATCAAAGACCTGATTCTGACATGAGTCAGAACAATAGTGTCCAATTCAAAGACCAAGTCTCAAATCCCACAAACGCAAAAGGACATATTTCTAAATATACAAGGTTGTAGTGGCCAGTAAATATTTTAAAATATACAGTTCCTCATAACATATATGTTCCTTATAACATGAAAGAGTCCTACTGAAATGGGCTGCTATATTAAATGTAATAAATCACAATAACAAAAATATCCTTACTTCTCAATTATTTAAAATCAGAACGCCAGAATAAAAGCTCTATTCCGTTGAGTATGTTATATTTTGAAAAGTTTAGGGTTGCTTAGAAAAACAGCCCATATTATGGAACTTGAAATTTCAATGTAGCCTCGAGTCCAAGCTACAGTTAATAACAAGCCAAAGCCTAGCATAGCATGATGTCTGAACAATCAGTGACTTCAGTACACTTTATGAAACAATGAAAATTGGAGCTTATGTTTTCCGGAACAAAAGAGCAACCACCGCAATAAGATATAGATTTTGCAAGGTTACCTTGGAAATAAACAGCATCCCATGCCAACTAAGTGGCCAAATTTCACAGCCAACTCAATGAAATCTCCCGTGCAAGTGCTGCTGAAGAATAAGGTTGGAACCCCAAGATGTGCAATCCTTCAATCATTTCTCAGCCAATTCTTAAATCCACATTTCATTCCTCTGAAGATTCAGATCCCAAGAATCTGGTGGTCCAAGTCCAACCCTTCCAGGAGAGCTGAGGTTAGGGAAGGCTGCCCTGCCCTGTGACATCATTATGAGGCAGGATCCTCTGGCCGGCTAGAGCCAGCGGTCCATAGGGAACACCTGGGACGCACCTCCCACCTGTGGCTTCTCTCCTTTCCTCCCCACCCAGGTGAACCCCGGCCAACAGCTGGCCCCTTCGCCTCCCGGTTGCTCACCTTGACCCGCACGCGGACCACTTCGTGTTGTTCTTCTTCGTGGGGCGGTTGCAGCCGCGGTCCCGGTCCCGCTCCGGTCCCACCCCCTCCGGGAGTCAGCAGCGGGGATGCCTCCGCTCCCCCCGGGGTCGCCACCGCTGCCATCCCGACCCCTCCACCTTCGCTCTGCGGCGGAGGCACCGCGCGCGCCGGGGCGCTAAGCCCCCCCCCTCCGCGCTCTTCCTCCGTCCCCGTTACGTCACCCACCCCGAGGGCGCCTCTCCTGCCGTCAGCCAGTCAGCTGGCGGCTGTCGCGCAAGGGGAAGGGGGGGGGAAGCGAGTGAGGTGGGATGAGTGGGTGGGAGGAAGCACCGCTGCCACCATCCTTTTGTCCCCGCCCACCACTTCCGCCTTCGCCGGCAAGTCCCGGCTTCTGCGCTGACGTCATCAACTCCGATCTTAAAGGCGCAGAGCGGAAGCTCCGGATGGTGGGTCTATTCCTGTAAATCGAAGCATTGAGCTGCGTCTCGTGGGTTCAGCCAGTGTTTCCCAACCTTGGCAACTTGAAGATACAGTATTTGGATTTCAACTCCCAGAATTCCCCAGTCAGCGCATGCTGGCTGGAGAATTCTGGGAGTTGAAGTCCACAAGTCTTCAAGTTGCCAAGTTTGAAGACCTCTGCGAAAGAGTCTTAAGACTCACCTATGTCGCCAGGCTTGAGGCAATTAGGTCTCAGCCTCCTGGCCAATGAAATGAGATATATATGATTGAACTGATATGAATGTTTTTAAATATTGGATTTTTAGATTATAATTTTAAATTTAATTAGATTTGCCGTTGTACTGTATTGTTATAAGCTGTTTGCTGCCATGAGTTCTCGAAGAAGGGCAGCATACAAATCTAATAAATAAATAAATAAATAAAATAAATAAGCGCACCACTGTGCCTACTGTCCCTTACCTACTGTTCTGTGGCCTAATTGACCTGTATACGTAGCTAATGTTTATATGTATGCCAATACCTGCTATCTTGGACATGTTTGAATGAATGAATAACTTCCGATTCTAAAGGAAATAAACGACTAGAACAACGAAAGCCAAAGCCAGTGAAACAGTAATCGGGGATTGCTGGCACATAATACCGGAGAAATCCCCCCCCCCCCTGAAATTTGGTTTGTCTGATCTAGGTGGCAGAGAATCAAATGATAATTTTTTCAAAAAATGCGGAAAGCAAATTTATTTAGTGGAAGTCCAGGGTTTTGCAAGCCAGGTCCGATTCCAGCTGTATGGGGGGAGGCCGGGGGAGATGAATGCCATTCAGGCTTCTCAGAGGCATCTAATTTGGCCACTTGTTTACGAGGCATTAGCGATCTACGTTGAAAGCTAATCATGCACCAGTGTCGTTTTATGCCATTAACATTTGGGCCATCATGAAGTTCCGCCACAACAGCTGTCGACATGGATTGGGTGGAAACGCAAAGTCGCAGCCACAGATAGGAACAATAGGCAATGCTGGAAGGCGTATTAAGTTTGGGTTACAACGTATGGCAGAAGTATAGAGCAGGGTTCTCCAACCTTGGCAACTTTTAACACTTGTGGACTTCAACTCCCAGAATTCCTCAGCCAAGCAAAGCTAGTTGAAGAATTCTGGGAGTTGAAGTACAGAAGTCTTAACATTGCTAAGGTTGGAGACCCCTAGCATAGAGCATTGCCCTAAACCAGTACACAAAGTTGGCTCTTCTATGACATGTGGACTTCAACTCCCAGAATTCCTGAGCTAGCATGATTGGTTCAGGAATTATGGGAGATGAAATTCACAAGTCATAGAAGAGCCAACTTTGCCTACCCCTGCCCTAAAGTGAGACGCTTCAGCATGCCTCTTAAGGTAAAGTGTGTGTGTGTGTGTGTGTTTGTGTGTGTGTAGAGACAGAGTTTATGTTTTACAGGGCATCACAATCATATGCTGAAAAGGTATTTATTAAGCTAAGCCTCCCCCCCCTTTATGTCACTATGCCAAAAATATACAGCCCTAGGCCTAATTTTGACCTAGTAGCTAAGATACTACATCTGTTTTTCTAATTCAAGACTCCCTAAGTCAGAGGTGGGGAACTATGGCCTCTTTATGACCTGTGGACTTCAACTCCCAGAACTTCTGAGCCAGCCCTACTGTCATAAAGGGGGCCATAGTTTCCCACCCCTGCCCTAACTGGTCAGATTGGATCAGAAATAATTTGCTTTCTCCAGTCTTGTGCCCTCTAAGCCCCTGAAATCATGAGAGTTGTGAATTCTTGGAACTGAAGGGTCAACGTAGATGGGAAGGAATCACATATAGATTGCTTACAAATAATGGATAATATGCCTGTCCTTCAAGTACGGTACATTTTATCACCCTATGCCCAAGAAGATGGACCAAACCACGGTAATACAAACTTGCAGAGTCGTTTAAATAGTAACCAAGAATGTGTTTGAAGAAACTGACTGCCATATATTCAACAATCTTTCCCAACCATTTTCAATTAAGCATTTTTGCTATCACCCAGAGTACTGGAACTGTTTATTTGTTGAATAGCAAAACTACAACACATTTTAATCATTTTAGTTTGGGGGATTTGGTAAGTCAAAATAAGAGTGACATGCAAAATCAAAAATGTACGCACTCCAAGAACATTGATGTGCATGTATGGTACTTATCAATCTTGGTTGCTTTGGTGGTGGGGGGGTTGGGGGGGGGAAACTTCAGCAAGAGAATGAAAACCGCCACTTTATCGATTAAAAAAAAATGTTTATATCAAGGGGAGGCAATTACCCAAAAACACTGCTCCAAAAATTAGAAGTGGAGCTTGTTCCTCCTTTTCAAGACCCCTTCAGCCTTTAGTCATTGGGTCAGTTCCAAAACAGCACCCCCTACTTACCAGTATTGATCATATTGCATCATGTGCTATAGAATGACCTTACCCAGCATTTTAGGTAGATGTTAAGAGGAAGAAATCTAAAGCATTACACGTCAGTTATAAAACTTGTAAATTAGCACATGATTGGGATGGTTGATATGATTGATGGCCAGGTGTGTCCTGAGAAGTATGCTTCTGTACCTAGGTATTCAGCCATACCTAAAAATAAGTTTGGACACATTCTTTCCTTTTTCAAAAGGAACAATTAATTTAGAAAACATGAAACTTTTTCATAAATACATTTTTAAATTCTTACTGGCTTTACCACATTTTAAAGTGTTCTTTTTCAGAAGGATTGAGAAAATTATAAAAACCCAAGACTTTTATTTAAACTTTGCTGCTTTGTACATATATATATTTCATTTTCAGAGAGGAAATACCCTTCACCTGCACTTGATTATTACAATAAACTTACTCAGCCTATGTTACAGTCTCAGATTCTATAAATTGGTCTTCTAATAGTTTCACTTGCCTTCTGTTCTAAAAAAACAGTGTCAACAATCATTAACACAACAAGATCCTGGAATTATTATATTCACTATAGCACATTGCAAACCCAAAATTTAATAATTTAGACATCTGGATTCCAGTGAAAAAGAGATATCCTAATTAATCTACTGTGCTCATACAGCAATAATAATAGTGCTTAGATTTATGTACTGCTTCACAGTGCTTTATAGCCCTTTCTAAGTGGTTTTCAGAGTCAACATACTGCCCCCAACAATCTGGGTCTTCATTTTACCAACCTCGGAAGGATGGAAGGCTGAGTCAACCATGAACTGATGAAATTCGAATTCCTGGAGTGAGAAGTGAGTTAGCCCTGCACTGTGCCACCATAGCTCAATGCTTTTCTTCCACAAGAAAAAAATTGAAAGTTCTTGAAGATGAAATTTTACAGTTAAAATCACCCCCTCGTATTTACAGTCTGGTTACATTTTAAACAACTAACAGGAAATAAAATATTCTACAGTATAGAGCAGTGGTTCTCAACCTTTCTAATGCCGTGACCCCACAATACAGTTCCCCATGTTGCGGTGACCCCAATCCAAAAAATAATTTTGGTGGCTACTTCAAAACTGTAATTTTGCTACAATTATGATTCAAAATGTAAATACCTGATTTGCATTATTATTATTATTATTATTATTATTATTATTATTTATTAGATTTGTATGCCACCCCGTCCGTAGACTCGGGGTGGCTCACAACAGTGATAAAAACAATACGTAATGACAAATCTAATAATTAGAATCTAAACTAGCAATTATACATATAAAAATCTAAAAGAAAACCCCCAGTAAATAAAAGCATACATACAGTCATTTATTTATTTACTTATTTATTTATTTGTATGCCGCCCCTCTCCATGGACATTGTGCACAGAAACTACATAGGCAAGGGGGAAATGTCTCCGTTCCCCCAAGCTTGACGACAGAGATGGGTTTTGAGGAGTTTACGAAAGGCAAAGAGGCTGGGGGCAATCCTAATCTCAGGGGGGAGCTGATTCCAGAGGGTTGGAGCCGCCAGAGAAGGCTCTTCCCCTGGGTCCCGCCAGACAGCATTGTTTAGTCGACAGGACCCGGAGAAGACCAACTCTGTGAGACCTAACCGGTCACTGGGATTCATGCGGCAGAAGGCGGTCTCGTAGATAATCTGGTCCGGTACCATGAAGGGCTTTATAGGTCATAACCAACACTTTGAATTGTGACCGGAAACTGATCGGCAACCAATGCAGACTGCGGAGTGTTGGAGTAACATGGGCATATTTGGGAAAGCCCATGATTGCTCTCGCAGCTGCATTCTGCACGATCTGAAGTTTCCGAACACTCTTCAAAGGTAGCCCCATGTAGAGACTATTACAGTAGTCGAACCTCGAGGTGATGAGGGCATGAGTGACTGTGAGCAGTGACTCCGGGTCCAAATAGGGCCGCAACTGGCGCACCAGGCGAACCTGTGCAAATGCCCCCCTCACCGCAGCTGAAAGATGTTTCTCTAATGTGAGCTGTGGATCGAGGACACCCAAGTTGCGGACCCTCTGAGGGGGTCAATAATTCCCCCCCCAGGGTGATGGACAGATTGAATTGTCCTTGGGAGGCAAAACCCACAGCCACTCCACCTTATCCGGGTTGAGTTTGAGTCTGTTGACACCCATCCAGGCCCCAACAGCCTCCAGACACCGGCACATCACTTCCACTGCTTCGTTGACTGGACATGGGGTGGAGATGTAAAGCTGGGTATCATCAGCATACTGATGATACCTCACCCCATGCTCTTGGATGATCTCACCCATTATCTATTCGCATTGCTGCAAATCCAATATAATTTAAACATAGTGATTAATCACAAAAATTCTTGAACTATTTCCAAAAACAGGTGAGGGCTGGGGGTTTTTCTCTCTTATTCTTTCCAAAAACAGGTGAGGGCTGGGTTTTTTTCTCTCTTATTCTTTGGGTGCTTTTTATCATATGATTGAAGTTTAAATCAAGAGTCACTTCTCTCTTTTTTTCCTCTCTCTCTTTCCTCTCATTCTCTGCCTCAATCATTTTCTCATTTCTCTTTTTTCTCCCCTTTTTTCTCTCATTTCTCTCTCACAAACACACTTCATCTCCTTTTCTCTCTCTTGCTTTCTCTCTTTCTCTTGCTTTCTTTCTCTCTCCCTTGCTTCCTTTCTCTTTCTCTCTCCCCCTCCCTCTCTCTCTTTCACTTACTTTCTTTCTCTCTCGCTTTCTCCTCCTCTTTCTCTCTCTCTGTCTGTCTCTCTCTCTCTTGCTTTCTCTCTTTCTCTTTCTCTCTCACACACACACTTTCTCTTGCACGCTTTTTCTTTCTTTCGCGTGCACTTTCTTTCTCTCTCCCTTTCTCTCTCTCTTTCTCAATCTGTTTTTCTTTCTCTCACCCTCTCTATTTCTCTCTCGCTCTCTGTCTGTTGCTCTGTCTGTTGCTCTCTCTCTCTCTCTTTCTCTCTCTCTTTCTCCTCCCCTCATTCTCTTTCTCCCTCTATCTCTCTCCCTTTCGGGTCATCGGGCCGGTGCTAGCAGCTCGCAGGGCGTGGATCTGTGTTCCCCACCCCCAGGTGGTCATCGGGCAGGCGCCTGCAGCTGGCAGGGGGATGGGGAGCGCGTGCGCATTTAAAACGAGGAAAACTGCCAGGGAAGCTCCAGCCAGGCGGGGTGCTGTAGCTGCTGGAAAACTTGGAAGGTGCAAAGTTGCGAGATCGGAACCTGAGCTTCCTTCTTCGCCGCACACCTGACCATGTCTGACCATGGTTGAAAAACGCTGCATTATGCGACCCCTGTGTTTTGGTCATTCGACCCCCGCCGGGGTCACGACCCACAGGTTGAGAACCACTGGTATAGAGTAATTTAGAGAAAATTTTCATCACGGTGTTCTTATTTTCTTTGAAGTCTCACCCAATCCATACAACATTCAGATTGCTTATTAAAATGTCACATTTTAGTTTACAAATAAGAGTTTACTGTTGTACAGAGGGCACTCAAGGGAACAAAGCTTGGGATACAGTGATACACTTTGTTTAGAAAATAGTTGCCCCAAAGTAACCGATCCGTCTACTTATACACAAATATTTAAGCTAGGTTTTTTTTTGCTACAGACACAGAATTCCAAAGCAGTTGAAAAAATAACGAGTTAAGAAAAAAGAAAAAGAAAGCTATTAGTAAAAATGAGTGTTAATATCATAATATATTTTATTCGCTTCCATTACATTCTTAAAAATCTACTCCATCAGTTCCTTAGAAACAAAGCTCAGGTCTAACAGCTCTCTCTTTGCTCTGTCTCAAAAGTATTCTTGAGAGACAGTTGTCAAGTACTATTCCCCAGTTTAAGACATTCACTGACTGTTCTACTGGGAAACAACAAAAAAGCTTCAAGGCAAGTAGCTGAATCACTTTACATGGACAGAAGCAAGTTGTGAACCCCTCTAATGCTACCTTATATTTGATCAGCGAATAAGAAGATTGGTGCCTGCATAACCTGTATACAGTACTTCAGTTTTAGGAATGCTAGATATGGGACTCTCATTGCAGGCTTAAGTGATCACAGCTACAGGTTATCAAGGGAAACAAAGCTATATGGCCATGATGGTGAACCTTTTTTGTTTCACGTGCCAAAAGGTGGGGGAACATGGGAGAGAGGGTGTCACCGCATGCCCACACCCATAATTCTATGTGGCCCCATACATGCACATGTGACTTCCCCCACTCCCAGCACATGATGGCATTCCCGTTTTTCGCTCTCTCCAGAGGTCAGAGCCTTTCTAGCAGCCTGAGAAGGGCAAAAACGGCCTTCCCCACCCACCGGGAGGCAGAAATTTGTCCATTTGTCAACTTCCTGTTGGACCGGAAGTCCAGGTTTTTTGCTCTTCCCAAACTCCAGAGCCTTTCTAGGAGCCTGAGGAGGGCAAAAATGGCCTTCCCTCACCCTCCCAGAGGCCAAAAATGGCTCATTTCCCAATTTCCGGAGGTTGGCAAACAGGTCACTTCTGGCTTTCAGAGGGCCTTGGGGTAGGAGGAAGACCATTTCCGCCCTCATAGAAAGGCTCCGGAGCTTGGAGAGAGCAAAAAACTGGCCTTCCCCACTGCCTCCTGTTTCCCAACTCCCAGTGGGCCCAGAAGGCCCAAAAATCAACTGCAGCGTGCCCGACCTGAGCTTGCATGCCCACCGATATGGCTCCATGTGCCACTTGTGGCACATGTGCCTAGGTTTGCCATCACTGCTATATGGTAGGGCTCAGTTCAATACTGACTAGTGTTAGCTCAGTCATTTGATCCTAATGACATTTATTTAAAAATAAAACTTCCTGATCTAAAAAAATACCCGTCATGAAGATAAAACCGCAGTCTTAATTTTAAGCTCATAGTTTAAGACCTAAGAATATTTAAAGAAAAAGAAGAGAATGACCACCATCAATGGTGGTGTTTGTCCATCAATTCAATATAACAACTGAAAATGTGAGGAGTACAAGGTCAACCTCTGAATGGCTGGAAGTACCGCCAAGTATGACCTCCTGTGTAAGACCTCAATGTTTCTTGACCTTGGTAGCGTCCATTATTCTCTGGCAAGCACTAAGGTGCTTCCAAGCGTCCCAGATGAGAAGAGAGGGAATAATAATCCATAGACCATTCATGAAGACAAAGTAAAACCAGAAATACATAGGGTGCCACATCTCACTATGTCGAAAGCCGTCGCGGTATTCAGTGTAGAAGTACAGAATGTCTCCATATAGTTGACCTATGGTTAGAGACAGACAACATAGCTGATTAGGAAGAAAAGATCAGAAATGGACAAGCCAAATAAGAAATGCAGCTAGGTGCATGGAATATTAATCAAGAATAACAATATTAAATTAATTTCTTTTGAAAGATTGCACTAACATTTACATACCCTGACATACCTCCCTCCCTGCCTTGCATACCTACCTAGAGATACTACTAGCTGTAGTACATATCGATGGGACTGGCGTGAAAGGAATGCAACTACAGTCCAAAGACTGAGGGGACACCAAAAACAGGCAGTGATGGTTTCCACGCAAACTATGACATTATCTGATCTGCAGGTACAAAAATGAAATTGACGTCTCAAAACATCCCAACTTTTTTACAGTTCGCTACTTTCAAATTAGAGGGGGGGAAAGAAGAGATGATGGAGGGAAAGACAGACAGACAGACAGACAGACAGACAGACAGACAGACAGACAGACAGACAGATAGCCAATTTAGGAAAATACTTCATTTTATTTGATGAAGTAGAAAATGGAACGCACATTATTTTGAACCATGAATAAAAGCTTAGAAACTGTACTCTTGCTGAGCTAACCCAATTAAATGACATTCTGGTTTCTCTGATGCATAAAAATACACAAAGATAAAATAAGCTTATTGGATTTATGTGCTTCCCCTCTATGAGGGCTCGGGGCGGCTTGCAACATATAAAAAAATAAACCCATCTTAGGCAAAACTGCAGAATTTGATGCAAATGAGGAAGGTAAACTGGTACAAGTTCTTTCTATTCAAGCCTTGCCCATTTTATTTTCCCAGTCTGAGTTACTATGGCTAAGGGCAGAGGTGGAACGGTGACATATGCTCGCCCCCGTGGCCCTGAGTGCTAGCGGAGTCCAGTGCAATTATGCTATTGCACCTGGGCAGATAGAAAAATTGTGCATGAACATGCAGGGGTGCCCCTTCATGTCTGCACACAATTTTGCTACCTGCCCAGGTGTAGTAGCGCAATTGCGCTGGACTCCGCTAGCACTCAGAGCCACGGGGGTGAGCACACATCACCGTTCCACCTTAGCAGCCCACCTCTGGCTGAGGGGAAAATAGAAAAAAATAAATGAAAAATAAAATGGCAAGAATAGAATTTAGCCATCCCTTGCTGATAAAATGGCTCACTAACAACCAGATCTTCCACTGAGAAGGGGGAACCCCACTGATAATACGCCTCTCAAATGTTCATAAATATGAGATTGGAAAACAAATTTAATTCCCTGATGTGCTCTTTTAAACCATGAATAAAATTCATTTTTTTTTCTAAAATAATTTAGAAACCTAACAGATTAGGATCCTTAAGAAGAAATGCAGGAGTTCTTTTAATTTTGTTGTACTCTGTTTATTAAAGAATTGCCTTGGCATCAAGAAATATATTAAAGAACTCATGCAAAAATGTTGACGATCTCAGCTGTATTTATGTTTGCATTGTGTCAAGTCATTCTTTCCCTATCCCTCCACTCAAATCAAGTTCTTTGTTCAAATTGCTTAGTGCTGGATCTTTGCCGAAATATACAGACCTTTGCCTGTCATTTCAAATTAATACTTACGTGATATATCTGCTGTCACCTTTGGAATATTCCTTCCCTGGAAGATACAAAGTAAGGAGAAATGAATAGAAAAAGAAATAAATAGGAATAGTGGTAGCTTTATGAATTTCCATGTATTTTTCTTAAATATTCATTATAACTAATATGATTGTGCAGCACTTTAGATACAAAGGCAAATAGATGCTTAGAACACCCAGAGGCACAAAATTGATGCCTGTCTCCAACTCTTTAAACCAAACACATTTTTCTGACGTTTCCAGTAATTCCTATTCTAGAAGACAGAACATATAATGAATGCGAGATTATACAGACCACATGAATGCTATCATGCCAATAAAACTTTCTAAATACAAGCGGGCTTTACTAGCCTAAAACCATGCTTTTTGGTAATGCAAGTTAATTGATTTTAAGAAATGCAAATATTAGGTGATGCAAATATTTGATCTTAGGAAAGATAATAGTTTAACTTCTTGCAGTTTTGATGATACTGGCAAGAATCAAACACTGTTTAATTCAAATATAGTTGCTGAATTTGAAGGAGGTGGTTTTAGTGTGGTGGTGTACCTTTTTACATCCCATTGTATCCCACAGCCCGAGCATGTAGCCTTTAACACAGGTTCCTTAAGAATAACTATAATTGAAAACATATTTGTGTCCATTATTTCTGTTTTCTCTTCATATTTTTTATATGTGGGCCTTTTGCTTATGAGCTATTAAGAATCAGTAGCTCTACATGCACAGAACAAGTGAAAGAGCTATATATGGAGAGCATAGCAGAAGCATTAAACTATTCCAGTGCTATAACAGCTGAATTTACTTTTATCTGCACATCTTACATTTCCCTTTCATTCCTATTGCATAATTGTAATAGGTGCCTTTCCAAGGTACATTAAACAAAACAATCTGCAGGTACAGAAACTGATCGACTTGGAGAGCTTGTAAATCTCTTTCTGGAGTGATCTCAGGATAGTGTTATCTCAAAAATAACCATAGGGATGCAGGCAATCCTCATTTAATGCCCACTTAATTCACTGGCTGTTTGAAGTTACAACAGTGCTGAATGACAGGAACTTACAACTGTCCTTGTAGTTATGGCCATCACACCCACCCTGTGATCAGATAAATGTGAATCCGGTTTGGAATTAGTGTTCCCTCGATTTTCGCGGGTTTGAACTTCGCGGAAAGTCTATACCACGGTTTTTCAAAAATATTAATTAAAAAATACTTTGCGGGTTTTTTCCCTATACCATGGTTTTTCCCATCCGATGACGTCATATGTCATCGCCAAACTTTCGTCTGCCTTTAATAAATATTTTTTTTAGTAAACTTTAATAAATAAACATGGTGAGTAATAATCTGAATGGTTGCTAAGGAATGGAAAATTGCAATTTAGGGGTTTAAAGTGTTAAGGGAAGGCTTGTGATCCTGTTCATAGCCAAAAATAGTGTATTTACTTCCGCATCTCTACTTCGTGGAAATTCAACTTTCGCGGGCAGTCTCGGAATGCATCCCCCGCGAAAATCGAGGGAACACTGTATATCACAGCATCCCGCTGTCAAGTAACTGACATTTGCAATTTTCATTGCTGCCTTCCAACAATAGTTAATGGGGAAGCTGTCAGCAGATTGTAAATGGTAATCATGTGAGGGAGAAATTAATTATTGTTGCATCAATTTTCCCCCCAAAAATCAAGAGACAGAAACTAGACAGACACACATCTTACAGAGCTGTGAGAGAAAGGATTGATCCCCTGGGATTTCCATGTGGTAAAGGCTAAACCAGCCTTCAATGACGCCATGAATAAAAACACAAATGGTAAACCAGCAAATGATCAGGGTGCGCCAAGTTCCAAAAGGACCCCAAGTCTTGCTTCGCCAGCTTGCTACAAACCAAGTCAGTATCAAGATGATTCCTGAAGTAGAGAATAAGAATGTCAAGATCTGCCATAAGGGTCGGTCATTTGGGACGTAATTTTGAAGTTCCAAAGTCCGAGGCCAGTATGGGTGATAGACAACTGTTTTTTCTTCTAGAACCATAGTGGTTGACAAAATATGAGTTGAGCCAGTAAAAAAGGCAAGGGCTGCTTCTGGAAGAAAATGATCCACCTGCATTAAATACACAGAATTACGGTAGTTAACACAACATATCGTGAGAGTCTTTTGGCTTGACAGCCAATAGAATAGAAACAGAGCTTATGTTAAAATCTGAACACACACACACACGCACACAAATAAACATGTGCCTTCATACGTCTATACAGTAATCCCTCGCTACTTCACAGTTCATCTTTTGCGGATTCACTACTTCACAGGTTTTCAAAGGAGGCTTAAATCCATTACATCCACTGAAAATTTTAAATCCATTAAAAATTCATAAAATTCTTCTACAGTACTCCTGTACTCTATTAAAGAAACTGGTAGGATATCACATGTAGTTGCAGCTGAGAAACCTTATAGAATGACTGTTTAATGCAAAGGGTGGGTTTTAAAAGTCCAAATACTTGTTAAGTACATAAAAAAATATCTTTCCTCTACTTCACGGAAGTTCATTTTTCACGGGTGGTCTTGGAACGTATCTCCCGCGAAAAACGAGGGATCACTTTACATATATAATATACATATCAATATATATCTATATATATATTTGTTTTCGTAGATTTTCACGGGTATATTACACAGGGTAAAACCCGAACTCAGAACACCAGGAAGTTTCTACACAGCAGGCAATTGCTGAGCCATCAAACCACACCCAGCCACCAGTATTTCTAGAAGGAAGGCAGCTCAGGTCTCGCAGTGTTCGCCTTAGAACAAGGACAGAAACACCAGCCTGAAGATGATGAGTGTGACCTCGTCGAAACGTCGCCAGAAATTTCCAAATCCTACACGGGAAGAAACCCAAATATACCAAGACCGTCATACCTGTACCCGTGAAAATCTACGAAAACATATATATATAAATTTATATATGTCACATGTTTTTGCTGAATTTGAAAATTAAGAGAGACTAGGATAGATCTATTTCAGTCTTATTCTGGCCTCATCAGCTAGCCATACCCTCACTGGGACTTGAACTTGCAACCTTGGCCTTGTAAGGCAGAGAATAGAGAGAGAGAGAGAGAGAGAGACCCAAAAGTCATAGCATGTCTTTAGCTTTTAAGTGTCTTTATACAATAGAAGTGTATACAATAGCCTGCCACTGGATTTAAATACATTTGCATTACACAGTAGAGCTGCTCCTTTCACAGAAATCACTCCAATAGATGCATTGATTTCAAAGGAGCAAAGATCCCTAAAAGGAGCATAATCCTTCAGGAAGCAAAAAAAAAAAGAGTGAGAGAAATGACTCCAAGCAAAGTCTTCTGAAGTGTACCATCCTACAAATGCCACAGTTCAGAGGGAGAGTTACTACTTTCCATCTTCCAAACAACTTCAAAGCAACATTCAGCGCCATCCATTCACCCAAAGTGGACATTTTGTCTTGGTAGCAACCTTGCACAGCAAATTCAATCGCTGTTAGAAACCTAATGGTATATTTGTTCCTTATCTTTTTATCAGCTGATATTAATTTTCTCCAGAGTTATCCTTCAGTTCCAATTTGAGACAAGGAAGGAAAAGCCTTTTTTCTTTTTTTTTGCAAGGAAGGGAAAATGGTTACTAATTTGCCACACCCGATTTGGCAATCTTCTTGTCCTGGCTCCCCGCAATTGTAACGTTTTTCCTCGACTAGCAAAGCAAACAAATGCTAAAGTCTGCAGGAAAAGATTCTTGCCTCCGCTGCCTCCGTCCTGAGACTCAAACTGCACCCATTATTCTAAATGCGGGAAATCTGGGACTCAAAAGCAAATCAGCAGGAAGGTCTTGGTAGGACCTTGGATTTTAAAAAAAACCCTAGCAAAATACGGGCTGTAATGAGGTACTTTGCAAATACAGTCTATAAAAGATCTGTGCCCCTAAACACAATATGTATCCCATATAATATTTGATCATAGTCTATAAGAGTGTTCCCCAACCTTGGCAACTTGGAGATATCTGGACTTCAACTCCCAGAATTCCCCAGCCAGCATTCGCTGGCTGGGGAATTCTGGGAGTTGAAGTCCAAATACCTTCAAGTTGCCAAGGTTGGCAAACACTGGTATAATACAGCTGTGCCCTAAACATTTATCCCATATAACCTTTGATCACAAGAGAAACAGTAGAAAACTCTATAAATCGGCTAGGAAATCTTAACTCAGGTCAGACAGCCAAAATTTCATCTCAAAATCCTTACCCGATTTATCGTGCAAAACTTCTGCGCCAAATGCTTCTCATCTGTTTTTTTCTGAATCCTCCCAATAAATCCCTTTGCATCCTCAGCTCGGTATGAAAACAGGCAGACACGCCAGCCAATCAACATGTCCTAAGACAAAGCGGGGGGCTGTTATAGGAGGGTTTTTTTCCCTTTTGCTTTACCCGCGCAACTAATAGGAACGTAAGTTCTGACATCATAGTAGTCCGGTAACCCGATTGGTGGAAGGTGGCTGAGGCGATGTGGGTCCATGCTATCTTTTCACCGCTTCCTCGCGTCTCTTCGTCTAATTCGTAGTGTATCATCACTTACTGTTTGTCTAACAAATATACCTATATATTTTAGTCGCCCATCTACTCAAAGAATTATAACTCCGAGTTCGAGTAGCCACGGTTTATTGAATAAGCTGCGATAGCTGGGCGCACAATAAACTATCGCCCACTTTAATTCACACAACGAAACGATGTGTTACTTAAATCCCAACAAATTTTCTTCAACATGTACAAACGTTATGTCTAAATAAATCATGCACGAGTCAAATAACGCTAAATAAATGCACGAGTCAAAAGGGGCTGTGAAAATATACTGCTGAAAAAAATAAAGGGAACACTCAAATAACATCCTAGATGTGAATGAATGAAGTATTCTTATTGAATATTTTGTTCTTTACAATCTTAAATATGCACAACAGCATGTGAAATTGATTGTCAATCAGTGTTTCTTACTAAATGGACAGTTTGATTTCATAGAGGTTTGATTTTACTTGGAGTTACATTGTGTTGTTTA
This sequence comes from Erythrolamprus reginae, assembly GCF_031021105.1. NCBI lineage: Eukaryota > Metazoa > Chordata > Lepidosauria > Squamata > Dipsadidae > Erythrolamprus > Erythrolamprus reginae. The sequence goes on from NC_091951.1 coordinate 200,797,650, forward strand.
AGTGTTCCCTTTATTTATTTTGAGCACTGACCCCTCGCATCCTGGACATAAACTCTTTCAACTGCTACCCTCAAAACGTCGCTATAGAGCACTGCACACCAAGACAACTAGACACAAGAATAGTTTTTTCCCGAATGCCATCACTCTGCTAAATAAATAATTCCCTCAACACTGTCAAATTATTTACTGTCTGCACTACTATCACTACTAGTTTTTTCTCGTCATTCCTATCACCCATTTCCTCCCACTTATGACTTTATGACTGTAACTTGTTGCTTGAATCCTTAAGATTTTTATTAATATTGATTGTTTCCTCATTGCTTATTTGACCCCTATGACAATTCCTTGTCTGTCCAATCACAGTTGGCCAATAAAGAATTCTATTCTATTCTATTCTATCATGGTTTAGCATCTTGTGCCTCCAACTAGTGCGATAAAAACTGCAATTATCCAGATCATGGGATAGTAGCGTATTTTCTAAGCGTTTCCAATCAGCCTATATTGCCTGCTAATAAAAGGTGATGCACTGGAGATTGGAAGACTGTCACTCACTCCCTCTACATTATTTCACTACACTCCAGCCAGGGGTGGGCTACTGCCTGGAGCTGGGGGTGGGACGCAGTGGGGTAGCGAAATTGGAGCTCCACCACAGAGCACCCAATTTGCACTGAAAGATGTTGGGGGAAAAAGCAGGATGTCCTGCATAAGCCATGCCCACAGTGTGGTAGTAAAAATTTTGGTAGCCCTTCACTGACTCCAGCTATGGGTACATGGGGGATAAGGTGGCGGGAGAGATTGCAAGCTAAGTGGGTTAGAGAAGCTGGGAACAAATTCACCTTAAAGGTGAATTCAACAAAATTGCAACAAATTCAACCTTACAGAAAATAATTGCTTCCTCCAGTGAGGAAAACAGAAAATAGATTACCAGAGTGCCTATGAGATGTTCTTGCTGTACTTTTATAATCAGCATGCCAATAAATAATCCACATTAGATGTCCGAACATTAGATGTCCTCTCCGAACTTGATGGACGAACATCATGTTACAGGCACACCTTACTGGTTGTATTAATGGAGCAGCCCTGATTTCTCAGAGACCTCTCATAGCTCAGTTCTGTTATAAACTTAATCAGAAGTAATAGTGCAAGGTGTTGTACTTCCTCACTCTCCCCATCACACCAAAGAACACAGCCATCTCTTACACCAAGGGTCCCCAAGCTCAGCAACTTTAAGACTTGTGGACTTCAACTCCCAGTATTATCCAGCCAGCATAGATGGCTGGAGAATACTGGGAGTTGAAGTCCACAAGTCTTAAAGTTGCCAAGTTTGAAGACCTCTGTCTTACATAATTGTAACGCTTAGACTAGAGTAATGATGGCTAACCTTTTTCTCGTCACACACCAAAAGCACGTGTATGCCTACCTTCCTTGAGTTATAGTCCTACTGGCCGAATTTACCGGTATCTACTTTGCTTTTGTTTGTTCATACCAATATCTGCTATCTTGTATGTTTTGACAAATAAATATGTGCGATAGCACACATGCGATGGCATCCATAATGCAACAACAACACCCCTACGCTTCCCCCCGCTTGTTTATTTGTTTATTTGTATTATTATTTATATTATATTATATTATGTTTGTTTGTTTGTTTGTTTATTTGTTTATTTATTTATTGGATTTGCATGCTGCCCCTATCCGAGGACTCGGGGCGGCTCACAACATATCAGAACAACATAATAATACATCTAAAAGTCCAATTAATATAGCTAAAAATATAATTAAATATATATTAATTAATATAATTTTTTAAAAATTCATTACCATTCACTCAACCAAACATACTAAACATTCATTGATCAGGAGGTTAATATGCCTGTGAGGACCCCCTGCATTCCCCCATCACCTTCCAGAGGGCCTCCAGAACCATAGAAACCTGTTTTCGCTCTCCTCGAGATTGGAGGAAAGCCTCCGGAGCCTGGGGATGCACCTTATATTGTTTGCATGTATACTTTAAGAGTAGAGGCTTAGAAGAAAAAAATACAATAAAATGTGATAGCGTGTGGCAGATTAAGTTTATTTATGGCAACAATAAAAAATTGGTTTGTCACTTTGTTGTTTGTTCAACTTCCCAGTTAGCATTCTTTAAGAACCCTAATTTTACTAGCAGACTAGTTCAACATTCTTTAGCTTTGTCCAATATCAGCTAAGCCTGACAAAGTGCACCCCAATTTGCATGAACATTAAAACAATGAAAATTTGAAGAACCCATAATCACAATAACTTGCTATAATTCATATAGTGGCCTGGTTCAGACTGTCTAATAAGGATGTGGTTTTTCAGCTTTTCATATCTTAACAGTCAAATAACTCAAGCCTCACTATGAAAGAAACAACAAAACTCATTTATAATTCTAGCTATCAAGGCATGTTTTTATTTACAGATGGTTTTAAATGCTTCAGGTTTTACCCTAGGACTCTGATGGCGAAACTATGACACGTGTGTGCTGGCCAGCTGACTTTCAGCCTTCCGGAGGAAAGAACAAGCTGTCATTTTCTCTTTCCCAGCTTTCAGGAAAGCCTTCAGAACCTGTAGATGGCAAAAAATGGACCCCACGGCCCAACCAGAAGTTCAGAAACAAACTCACAGTTGGGCCATTGTTCACCCTTCCCAGGCTTCAGGAGTTTGTTTCTGAACAGGTTGGGCCTGTTTTTCACCATCCGCAGGCTCCTGAAGTTTTACTGAAGCCTGGGAAAAGCAAAAAACAACCTCCCCTTCACCCTCCAGAAGGCAGAAAATAAGCTGGAATCCCTTTTTCGCCATCCACAGAATCCAGAGCCTTCAGTGAGCCCCACGTGCATGCATGGGGGAAGAGCATTTCATTATGGGTGTGGGCATAATGCTGCATGAATCCCAGCGGCCGGTTAGGTCCCACAGAGTTGGCCTTCTCCGGGTCCCGTCGACGAAACAATGTCGTCTGGTGGGACCTAGGGGAAGAGCCTTCTCTGTGGCGACCCCAACCCTCTGGAATCAACTCCACCCGGAGATTAGGATTGCCCCCACCCTCCTTGCCTTTCGCAAACTCCTCAAAACCCACCTCTGTCGTCAGGCATGGGGAAATTGATTCCCCTGGGCCGTTTCCGCTTTATGTATGGTCTGTATCAGATGTATGATTGTTTTTATATTAAGGGTTTTAATTTGTTTTAAGTATTGGATTTGTACTGTTTCTTGTTGTGAGCCGCTCCGGGTCCTTGGAGAGGGGCGGCATACAAATCTAAATAATAATAATAATGATGATGATGATGATGATGCGTCCTTTTGGCATCCAAGCAAAAAAAAAGGTTCTCCATCACTGCCCTAGGGTAATCTATTTTTGTCTGCACAGAATCTGAATTATTTATTACAAGCAATACTTTCACTATATGAAGCATCAATGAGCCTGGATCTGGAAATTAAGGTATCAAAGACTAAGACATCAGTTAGGGGAAATTGGGCAAATAATTATGTTATACATAAACAATGGAAAGTAGAGCAAATAGATAAATGTGTGTACAGTTAGCATTGAACAGAGATGGAAAAAGAGCTAAAGAAATTTCAAGACATGGAAATGTCGAACTGCAATGATTTGCCTGTGAAGAATGAAAATTAAAGAACCAAAGGGTCTGTGTATCAATATGCAATAAAATTGTCGCGTGAAAGCGAGCGCTGGGTACGTCAAGAGAAATAGGAAAACAAACACATGCCTGGAACAGTGCCTGGAATAATAGATGCTTGGAACAGATTTCCAGCAGACGTGATTGATAAATCCACAGTAATTGAATGTAAACATGCCTGGGATAAACATATATCCATCCTAAGATAAAATACAGGAAATAGTATAAGGGCAGACTGGATGGACCATGAGGTCTTTTTCTGCCGTCAGTCTTCTATGTTTCTATATTTCTATGCCACCAAAAAAAACCCCAAACAACAACCCAGGAAGAGGCAGGATTAAGGAATGAAGCGGAAGAAACCTTCAGAAGTGGCTGACCAGGATGCTCTTGCTAAGCCCTTAGGAATTCAGACAACTCTTGCCAATCTAAAGCTTTTATTACAAACCCTCTGGCAACAACGCAGACCTGCTATGCGTGCAACTCCTGATCTGACTCCATTTTCCCCACCCGATCTCCGCTAAGCAACCCTTCCACATTACTTCATACATATTTCGGGTGGTTTAAAGGCCACCATTGAAGTTTTCCCAAGAGGATGCTACAGGGCAGTTTTCTGGAACGCCCTTTCAGAGAAGGTTTTTCCAGAACAAAACCTTGTTAAAATAATAATAATAATAATAATAATAATAATAATAATAATAATAATTATTATTATTATTATTATTATTATTATTATTATTATTATTATTATTATTATTATTATTATTGCTAGACGCTCCCGCGCTTTCCTTTCCACGGACGTTCGCGCATCGCGACCCTTCATAAAGGAAGCTCAGGTCAGACAAGCTGGCTTGCATTCCTCAAGGGGTTGGGAGGGGGGATTCGGGCTAATTGCTTTCTTCTCTCGCCCCGCCTTTTCTCATTGGCTGCCCTTTGGCTTCTTTTCCATCCGATTGGCCGTTCGGCGGTTTGGACTCTGCCTCACCAACCTCCTTATTGGTGTTTTCAAGCGACCCCGCCTCCAACTTCAAAACGGGATCGCTCGCATCCCCTTCCCCACCGCCTACCTACCTCTCCTTCCTTCCCCCCCCAGATTTCCAGCTGTTGGGGGCGGCGCGGAGGGAGGGGGGAGAAGAGGGAGGGGGAGACTGGTATCCACGCAGCTCCAGGGGGAAAAGAGGGTGGCGCGAATAAAGACGCATCGGTGAGTTAGCCCTTAACGCCGCGCCTGCCTCTTTTTAGGGCACGCCGCTGGAACATCTGGCCTGGAGCTAGAGGGCCGGTGCTGGGATGGATGAGAGGCATTAAGGCAAGTTGGGTGAGAGAGAGAAGCAGAGCCGAGCCCAATAAGAGGGCGCCGAGTTCTCCCCCTCTCCTGCAATGCAACGTAGGCTTCCTCAATCTGTGTCTCCGAATGAAGGGATTCCCCATTTTTCTGTCTCTGAGATGACGCCAGTTTCCATGGGATTCCCAGCATTATTAGCGCTTTCCCCCTTTAAGAATAGCGCTCTTAGGAAAGCGGGGGTGGGGTGGGGGTTTTGCAGCGAGAAAGCAAAATCAGGTTGGGGGGGGGAAACAATGTCTAAGAAAGGCAACGAGAAGCCCAGGGATTACTTTGGAGTTGCTCGTTTGATTTTTTTCCCCTTTCGGATCCTTTTGTCTCGAAAGCCACGTTCCCCTCCTCCTCCATTCTGTGTGCTCCCGCCTTTCCTTCCTGTCTCTGTACCTGCCTGTAAACACCACTGACCACCGAATCCGCAGGGTTTCTGTCCCTACTTCGTGTTAACCATAAAATGGTTTTGATTGGTCTTTTCCTTCCTGTATGGTGTTACTCTGAATTACGATGGTGAACCAAATCACGGTTTAATGCAAATGGGCCATTCCAGCCATGTCTTCCTCCCTATTGCAATGCTGCTCTGGATTACTCCACAATATCCATTTTTTTAAACTTTTTTTTTTTAGATAATTCTTAGAGCAATTGTACATTTTATTTATTTCTTTGAGTTGGAAAGGGACTTTATAGGTCAGTGATGGTGAACCTATGGCACAAGTGCCACAGGTGGCACGCAGAGCCATATCTGCTGGCACGCGAGCCATTGCCATCGTGCATGGGTGTGCCAGCCAGCTGATATTTGGCTTACACAGAGGCTCTCTGAGGGTGTTTTTGGCTTCCAGAGAGCCTGGGGTGGGGGGACGTTTTTACCTCCCCCCCCCGACTTCAGGGAAGCCTACAGAGAGCGAAAACACGAGCCTACTAGGCTCACCAGGCCCTCCAGAGGACCTCCAGGAGGTGGGGGGAGTTGTTTTCACCCTCCCCAGGAATTGAATTATGGGGGTGGGCAGTCACACATGTGCGATAGCGCTCATATGCTCTTTTTGCATCCAAGGAAAAAAAGGTCCACCATCACTGTTATAGGTCATTTAGTCCAACCCCCTGCTATAGCAGGAACCCTATATCACCCTTAGACCAGGGGTAGGCAAAATTGGCTCTTCTATGATGTGTGGACTTCAACTCCCAGAATTCCTGAGCTAGCATGATTGATTCTGGGAGTTGAAGTCCACAAGTCATAGAGGAGCCAACTTTGCCTACCCCTGCCCCAGACAAATGGCAGTCCAATCTCTTATTGGATTGTTACATAGTTCCATTTTTATTTAAGCATAAGGCACATTACGCTTAATCTTGTTTCTTTCGTCATTATTACAAACACATTTGTATTTACATATTTACGTATTATGGACCTTTTTTAGCTATTACTTTTCTTTTTTCTATGTTCAATCCATTGATACCATTGTTCCCAGGTCTCGTAATAGTCCGAATCTTTTTGGCCCCATAATTGTATTGTAAATCTGTCCATTTCAGCACATTTGTAAATTTTATTAATTATAATACTTTCTTCAGGGATTTCTGGGTTTTTCCAAGACTGTAAATACTATCCTGACTGTAGTGGTAATAATATGTAATACTAAACATTTAATACTTTTGTTATATTCTTTTTTGAATATTCCCAGGAGGAGGAGCTCTGGTGTAAATTCTATTGGTACTTTGATTATTTTCTGCATCCATTTGTGTAGCTTGGTCTTTTCATTTCAGGACACAACCATCATATGTGAAAGGAGGTGCCTTGTGTTTTTTGCATTTTCAACAAATTGAGTTCAAATTCCCACTACCCATTTTTCTACCCACCTTGTATGTTTCTAGGCTTAGTGTTAATTCAACCTTGGAAAACTGAAGTAGAATAAGAATTTATGCTATTATTGTGTGACTGGTAACTGACCTTGAGTTAATTATGAGGATGCCTTCCTGTTCCCCTAAAGGAGCTCTTTTGGAAAATGTTTTTATTCCTAAACTGGGTATACAAATAAGAATTAAATCCAAGTAACAAGGTGGAGAAAGAGTTTGCATCAATGTAGAAGCTTTAGTTTGCTCAGCTGTACTGTGGAAATAGTCAAATTATATGGGGTTTAGAAGAATTTACTTTCATACAGTAACGTTTATGGATTTATTTAGTTGATTTATACCTTTGTCTCTTCCTCCATAGAACTTGGGGCAGCAAAGATGGACTGTATCATTAAAATACCATAAACATACAAATCACACTCTAGTTCATTATATTCTCTGATTTCAGCTTACATAGTTAATAGTTCAGCATATGTTGTGTACAAAATGAGACAGATTGAACAAGCCATAGTTAGGTTAATTACGAGAAACACGATTTTGCTGCTGTAGTTATATGTTTTCCAAACTCATCTCTGCTTAGCTACATTTTGTAGTGTCATACACACATACATACATACATACATACATACATACATTATCCTGGATTTCCATGCTGCTATTTCAAATCCATGATTCTAAAACAAAAGGGAAACAATAGTTACAGAAGAGAACATTGGGTTATAGCGTGCCATTGAAATGGCAGACGTGTCTGAGATGATAAATATGATTAAATGGGTTTTATGTCAAGAAGTACTGGGCCTGCTAATTAACTGGGCTTATATCATGCACTGAACCAGAAAATGGCCTAACCATACTGCAGGTATTAGGTTACATCAATCTAGTTTATGTGGTTGGTTTTTGTATAGTTCAATGTGTTGTATGAGCCTCAGAAAGTGGACTTTAAGGAAATTATTTATTTGTTTGTTTATTTATTTGTTTATTGATTTGATTTGTATGGCGCCCCTCTTCGTGGACTCAGGGTGGCTAACAACAGTGATAAAAACAATATGTAGCAATCCAATTATAAAACAACTAAAAAACCCTTATTATAAAAACCAGAGATACACTGTAGAGGCCCAGGAGAAAGAATATCTCAGTTCCCCCATGCCTGGCGGCAGAGGTGGGTTTTAAGGAGCTTACGAAAGGCAAGGAGAGTGGGGGCAATTCTGATCTCTGGGGGGAGTTGGTTCTAGAGGGCCGGGGCCGCCACAGAGAAGGCTCTTCCCCTGGGTCCCACCAAACAACATTGTTTAGTTGACGGGACCTGGAGAAGGCCCACTCTGTGGGACCTAATCGGTCACTGGGATTCGTGCAGCAGAAGGCGGTCCCGGAGATAATCTGGTCCGGTGCCATGAAGGGCTTTAAAGGTCATAACCAACACTTTGAATTGTGACCGGAAACTGATCGGTAACCAATGCAGACTGCGGATTATGGTTAAATAAAACACATAAGTATTCTTTAGCCACACTTTTTATCTTTGTGTAAGCATGTCTTGAAACTTCAATTATTCGCCCAGTAAAAAGAGGTTCTTCCAACTACAATAATCCCAGTTTAAGAACAGGACTTGGTGTAGCTCACTCCAGACATTTTATTGTTTGAGTTTATATATGTTTCAGAATAACCTTGACTTGCCTCCAGAGCTCTAACTTTATGGGTTTGCTCTGCATCTCTCTCGTTCTGTTTCCAGGTCGGGGCCATGGCTACTTTTACCCGGGAAGAGTTTTACCAGCAGCTGTTGAGCAGTTGTGTGCTGCCAACTGCTCAGCAGGGTTTCGAACAGGTTTGGACTCTGCTGCTCTTGTGTCTAGCTTGCCGTCTCCTATGGAGGTTATGTAAGTAGGGGCTGAGTTTGTATACATGTGAGATAAAATTGAATTATGCTAGCTAGTTTCCAGCTCAATGTTGTTTGATTGCAATCATTTAATCTGAATGTTGGTTGCGGATATATAATCTGAAAAATATGATATTTATTGATGGCTGACTTACCCGAATACCAAACTTCCAAGAATTCCCTAGCATTTTGGGGTTTGATGTTCAAAAAGGCTAATAGTTTTTTTTAGCAGTTCTGCTCAAGTTTTCTGATGATAGTTAATATTTTGGGAGGCACCCTATTGGTTTCTGTCTATTTGTCTTACATAGTCACTGTTGCAGTCCTTGTACTGTAAGTTGTAGATCAGTGATGGCAAACCTATGTATGTCACGGATGAGCCATATCTGCTGGCACATGAGCTGTTGCCCTAGCTCAGCTCCAACATGCATGTGTGTGCTGGCCAGCTGATTTTTAGCTTGCACAGAGGCCCTGGAGGGCATTTTTTGCTTCTAGAGAGCCTCCTGAGGGATGGGGGTGGGCGTTTTTACCCTCCCCCAGCTCCAGAGATGCCTTTGGAGTCTGGGGAGGGCGAAACACAAGCCTATTGGGCCAAACAGACGTTGGGAAACAGGCTGTTTCCTGCCTCCAGAGGGCCTCTGGGGGTTGGGGGAAGCTGTTTTTGCCCTCCCCAGGCATTGAATTATGGGTGTTGGCACTTGCACATGCGCGATAGAACATGCCCACTCTCTTTCGGCACCCGAGGGAAAAAAGGTTCGCCATCACTGTTGTAGATGATATAAAGGGAATAATCCAACCAAAACTACCATTTGCAATGCTTCAGAAATGCCTCCGGAGAATTGAGACAGTGGTCAAGTTCCAATTTATTCCTGGTGCCCTCGTTCCCTCAGCCTGCCTTGCCTTCTGCTATAAAATTATGGCTGTTTCCCCACAGTCTGGCAAGGCCGAAGAGGTTGCTTCCTAAGGTTAACATGAGAATAAGGGAGTTGAGTGGGGAAGGAAAGACCATGACCTCATTTGCTTGGCATAAAGTCTACATTCTCTAGAAGGTCTATTTGTCACAGTAAATGGTGGTTTATTGCAGTGTTTCCCAACCGTGGCAACTTGAACATATTTGGACTTCAACTCCCAGAATTCCCCAGCCAGCAAATGCTGGCTGGGGAATTCTGGGAGTTGAAGTCCAGATATCTTCAAGTTGCCAAGGTTGGGAAACACTGGTTTATTGAGTAAGTTATAATTGGCTGGGTTCACATAATACATTCAGTGATAAACTGGGGTGGACAGCTTGTTCCTCCTCCCAAAATCCCTGTCATATTGATTGATTTCCCACTACAGTACTATTTTTCTGGTCCCCCTCCCCTTCCCAGTACGAGTGGGAATGACCGGTGGCCTGAAGGAGACTAAATATTTCCATTTCCACTTTTAATTCCCCTGATAACTTGAAATTTCATCAGCATAATTGGATAACTTTTTTTTAAGATCTAAAGGATTATTTAAGGGTGGAACTATAAACTATTTGCCTTTCAAAGAACATTACCATCTCTTTCCACCCTTCCAGAAACAGCATGAAAAAAGATGGATGAATCTTTCCAGTGATAGTATTTTATTACTCTCAGAAAACCTTCTGTGGTGTCCAGGTGTTTAGAATAGAATAGAATAGAATAGAATAGAATAGAATAGAATAGGTTTATTGGCCAAGTGTGATTGGACACACAAGGAATTTGTCTTTGGTGCATTTGAAGTCTCCAGTCCTGGAGAAATTGCCCTTCCCTGCAATAAGCTTTGATTCACAAACATCAATAGTTGAGATCATATGCTAACACTCACACAACAGATTCCATAGTATGGCTAGGTGTGTTGGGTGAAGCCAGCCACGGTGCGCTTCTGTTTCTCTCATCCATGCTCCTGCCTCTTCTTTTCCAGCTCTGCCGTCCTATGTTAAGCACCTGAGCACTGTCGCCAGTGGCTTCTATGCCCTCTACCACTTTTTTCAACTGCAGATGGTGTGGGTTGTGCTCCTCAGCCTCTTGTGCTACCTGGTTTTATTCCTGTGTCGCCACTCAACCCAGCGTGGAGTTCTGCTCTCCATCACCATCCTCATCTATTTGCTTATGGGGTAAGTGAGGAATGTGGGAGGCTGATAGGGCCAAGATCAATTCATGGGGAAAGGGTTAGCTAATAACATGTTGGACCAATAAGAGGAACAATTTTCATAAGGGAGCACAAGGTAAACAGGTGTCCTTAGGCCTTGGAGGCTGGTTACAAGAATGCACGTGGTGCTGTATTTTTCCTAATTTGGCCAGCCCCATTGTCTGAAGTTTACCCACTTCATGAGTAGAGGCCACCCAAACTACCTACATTTGTCCAAATAAAAATAAGTTGAATAATTTTAATTTTTTGTTTTGAAAGAGGGTCACTTTTGCAAACTTAACCCACTCAAACCACAAGATGCTCTCAAATCAGTCTCTAGGACAATAATTGTCAAGGTGGAACAGAGTTGACTTATGTTGCTGATACATAGGTGTATAATTTATGATGGCCAGATTGATGAGAATAGTAGGTTAAGTTGTCCATCTTTGTGCCAACTAGTGTCCTCCAGATGTGTTAAATGTATCGTTAGTTATGCTGACTGGGAATTATGGAATTATAATTCAAAATATTTAGAGATTGCCAGGTGGAGAAAAGTTAGGCTTAGCTAAATAAAACTATTAAACAAGTAAGCTAAGATACAATAAGCTTATAATATTTCTTAGCATCCATATATACATTACCATTTTAACTCCTTCCAAATTCACAAGCTGCATTTTTTATAAAGTTGTGTATTCTGTTTCTTTCCAAATCTGAAAGACCCAACATTTAAAATATCTTGAAACCAGTATTCATACTAATAAGCATTCTTGTTGGTTGAATGTCCTGATTTCTTTGGGGTTTGGAAGGCACAATAAGTAGCCAAGTTTGGTTAAAATGCAGCGTGCAGTTGACGGAGAGGAGATAAAATAATGATGACAAACCAATGGCATGTGTGCCATAGGTGGCAGATGGAGTCATATGTGAGGGCACGCGAGGCATTGCTTTATGTCAGCTGCAGCAGATTTTTGGCCTTCTTTTAGCCTGATTTCTTTGGGGTTTGGAAGGCACAATAAGTAGCCAAGTTTGGTTAAAATGCAGCGTGCAGTTGACGGAGAGGAGATAAAATAATGATGACAAACCAATGGCATGTGTGCCATAGGTGGCAGATGGAGTCATATGTGAGGGCACGCGAGGCATTGCTTTATGTCAGCTGCAGCAGATTTTTGGCCTTCTTTTTAGCCGTTTTTGTTCTCCTTAGGCTTCAGGTAAGTCTCCTGAACCCTGGGGATGGTGAAAAACAGTCCAATGGGCCTACCGGAAGTCCGGATGCTTCAGTGAGGCCTGGGACCATGCGGGGGGTGGGGGTGGAAAAGAAGGTGGAAATGTTGGTACGTCTTATACACCAAATACAGCCATTTTTGGCCTTCTAAAGCCCCACCCCCATGTTCCATTTTTGCAAAACATGGGCCTGTTTTTCACAAAACAAGGGGTGTGAAAAGGGTTTGGGAGGTCTGTACAATGCTTCTGCGGGCTAGGGAGAGGCAAAAAAATGCCCCCGTTTTTGTGAAAAATGGCGGTTTTGCTTCTCCCCAGCCCCTAGAAACACTCTACAGCCTTCCAAACCTTATGTGCACCCTGTTTTTTGCAAAAATTGGGAAAAATGGCTCCATTTTTGTGAAAAACGGGGCATGCAGAAGGTTTGGGAGGCCTGAAGAGTGCTCCTGGGGGCCTGGGAGGACAACACTTTTTTTTCTTATCTGTTCGAAATCTTGGTGCGTCTTATATAACAATGAGTGTTATAGTCCGAAAAATATGGTAATTCCTGGAATCGGGTGCATTTCTAGTCACCCAGCCCTTTGACATGAGTGTATAGTAATCTCTCGCTACTTCACGGTTCATCTTTCACAGATTCGCTATTCACGGGTTTTCAAAGGGGGCTTAAATCCATTAAAAATTCATAAAATTCTTCTGCAGTACTCCTGTACTCTATTAAAGAAACTGGTAGGCTATCACATGTAGTTCCAGCTGAGAAACATTATAGAATGACTGTTTAATGCAAAGGGTGGGTTTTAAAAGTCCAAATACTTGTTAAATACAGTGTTCCCTCAATTTCCGCAGGGGATGCGTTCCGAGACCGCCCGCGAAAGTCGAATTTCCGCGAAGTAGAGATGCGGAAGTAAATACAACATTTTTGGCTATGGACAGTATCACAAGCCTTCCCTTAACACTTTAAACCCCTAAATTACCATTTCCCATTCCCTTAACAATCATTTACTCACCATTCTTACTGGTACTCACCATTGAATAAGACACTTAGTGATCCTGATATTTATAAACATAATTATTTATTAACAATATTTTTTTGTGTTATTTATTTGCAAAAGTTATTAGTTTGGCGATGACATATGACGTCATTGGGTGGGAAAAACCGTGGTATAGGAAAAAACCCGCGAAGTATTTTTTAATTAATATTTTTTGAAAAACCGTGGTATAGGCTATTCGCGAAGTTCGAACCCGCAAAAATCGAGGGAACACTGTACATTAAAAAATATCTTTCCTCTATTTCACGGAAATACGTTTATCACGGGTGGTCTTGGAACGCATCCCCAGCGAAAAACGAGGGATCACTGTATTCCTTTTTATTGGAAAGTTCAGCAAGAGGAGGATTTTGAAACTTATCTGGATCTTATAAAAGAAAAGATAGCAAAGGACTGATATCCAAAGATAATGGTGTGATTTTTTTTGTTTCCTGCTTTTCCCTCCTCCTTTATAGAGAGATGCATATGGTGGACACTGTGAGTTGGCATAAGATGAGAGGTAAGTGACAGATCTCCTTCTGCACGTATCTTCTGTTTTGTGATAAGGTGAATCCGAAAATCTATGTATTGAAAGAACGTGCTGCCTTTCCAAAAGCTTAAAGTACTGTTCAGTGTGTGTAGCTTTCATAGCTTTATAGCTAGAAAATTCTATCAAGTCTTATAAACTGAGTTGTTATTAGAAAGAATACTTTTCTTATGTACGAACTTCCATTTGTATAACCCATTGGATCGGAACATCTTTGCTGGACTAAAAAAATTTAATTTGTGATAGTAACCAGTGAAGGGCTACCAAAATTTTTACTACCACACTATGGGCATGGCTTATACAGGACGCCCTGCATTTCTTTCAACTTCTTTCAGTGCAAATTGGGTGCTCTGGGGTGGAGCTCCATTTTCGCTACCCCACTGCGTCCCCCCCCCAATCTGGGTAGGAGCCCAGCCCTACTAGTAATTCTATGCTAACAAATTATTTAAGATACCGGTACTTGTTAAGAATGTCAGCATTGACCCTCTCTCTCATTTCTACCACTAGGTGCCCAGATGATTGTGGCAATGAAGGCTGTGTCATTGGGCTTCGATCTAGACCGGGGCGAAGTAGCAACCATTCCTTCCCCAGTTGAGTTCATGGGGTATATCTACTTTGTCGGAACTGTGATTTTCGGACCCTGGTTCCGCTTTCGCACCTATCTTCAGGCAGTAGAGAGCAGGAAAATAGTGAGTGTGCTTTAATGTCTATTATTGATTGTGGTGGGCAAGTTCTGGTTGGTGGGGAAAGGATGGGCTACATTTCAACTTTGAAGATTTATTAATAGTGACACATTCAGCTTGGGCATTTTTCTCCAGACTTCCTGGAGCTGCAAACGATCAGGGCACGACAGAGTTCTTTACTCTTTAGACTCATAGTTGGAAAAGTTTGGACCATGGAGAATGAAGGGCCTCTATTTTTTTATAGAAACTATGTTTATGAATGAACGGATCATTTATTTTCTTTTATTGGCCAAAACAGAAGCAGCCATATTTTTACTCAGTAGTTGGATAGCGTTCTACCTACATATTTCAGTCTTTCTTATGTAGAGGAGAAATTATGAAGTGGAATGTTGAACTCTATTCCAAAAATTCAATGAAGTATTTCTCCAAAGGGCAACCCTTCCTCTACCTCACCCTCTCCCAGCTTGATGTGGCTCATTCCATTAAGAGTGGATTGTACCACCTTTTGGGGAAGAGTGGGGAGGGATGCATTCAATCTTTGAGTGACTTGCTAAGGGCCCAATTGCAAAACTCTGGTGGGTGGGAACTAAAAAGTAGGAAAGAAAGAAGTTCACAATTAAATGGAAGTGAACTTATTTAAAATATAATTAAATCTTATTTACATGCCAATTCCATCATTAGAGTATCTCTAGACAATTATTGGCCACCCAAGTAGAGCAGATGGGAAACACACAAGATGAGCCAACACTACGTTATTGTAAGCTTTTTTTTAAACAGAATCTTGCAAGTCGGAAGGTCTTGCAAGTCGCAAGGTACAGATCTTCCACTGTCTTTCTTTACCACCTGATAAATTAGGACAGATCCTTTCTTAAGTTATTTTCTCTGCCCGTTTCTCAGCTGTGGGCTCACTCTCCCTTTTATCTGATTATTCCCTAGACCAGGGGTCTCCAACCTCGGCAACTTTGCTGGCTGAGGAATTCTGAGAGTTGAAGTCCACAAGTCTTAAAAGTTGCAAGGTTGGAGACTCCTGCCCTAGACAACATTTCTACCCCTCATCTCCCAAAGTCATTCCCACAGGCCATGATAGCAGCACTCAGTTTTTATTTTATTTATATTATTAGTTTCTATAATTTTGCAATTGCACTGAAATTTAATTTAAAGGCAATTAATATTGTCTTCCCAAGTCTTCAGTAATATCCTCCTTCTACTGGAGCTTAACCAACAGTCCGCAGTCTGCATTGGTTGCTGATCAGTTTCCGGTCACAATTCAAAGTGTTGGTTATGACCTTTAAAGCCCTTCATGGCACCGGACCAGATTATCTCCGGGACCGCCTTCTGCTGCACGAATCCCAGCGACCGGTTAGGTCCCACAGAGTGGGTCTTCTCCGGGTCCCGTCAACCAAACAATGCCGCTTGGTGGGACCCAGGGGAAGAGCCTTCTCTGTGGCGGCCCCGGCGCTCTGGAACCAACTCCACCCAGAGATTAGAATTGCCCCCACCCTCCTTGCCTTTCGTAAGTTCCTTAAAACCCACCTCTGCCGCCAGGCATGGGGGAATTGAGATGCTCTTTCCCCCTGGGCCTTTACAATTTCATGTGTGGTATGTCTGTATGTATGTTTAGTTTTTTATATTAATGGGTTTTTAAATCATTTTTAGTATTTATTGGATTATTATTGTACATTGTTTTATTACTGTTGTTAGCCGCCCCGAGTCTTCGGAGAGGGGCGGCATACAAATTCAATAGATAGATAGATAGATAGATAGATAGATAGATAGATAGATAGATAGATAGATAGATAGATAAATTTTGGAAGGAAATCCAGTGAATCAGATCAAGGTTTTTGCATCTGTGCATGGGATTATAAATAAAACGGTGGGGAGTGCTTTGTAGCTGATGGAGATGCATGTGAATGAAAAACTACCATGACTGGAATTCATACAGAGGATGCTCATTACATAATGATTGGTTTTGGTTCTTTCCACATAGACTTTCTCCTGGTTTCAGAAGGTCTTTCTGAGCTTCTTCCTCTGCCTTGTGTGCCTCATAATGTCCACCTGCGTGGCTCCCTATCTCTTCTCGTACTTCATACCCCTCTACAGCTACAGGCAGCTCAGGAAGTAAGTGCCTTGATTTGAATTGATGTTCTGAGACTCCACAGCTGGAAATGAATTTGTTAAGGAAGCTTGCCAGCAGGGCTCCTTTATCTTTCAAACACCAAATCTGAATTAAAACTTTAGAAAAGAAAAAAAAACCTGAGAAATATAAGAATGAAATGTTTTGAAGTTTCTTACCTAAGTTAATGGCTCCGTCCATCCTCTTCCGGCAATACCTGTGGATTTTTAGGTGTGGCAAGATACATTTTGGGTTTCATATTTTTTAAAGGACTTTTAATATTCCCTTGACTTATTTTGGGATTGGCTTTATGATTTCTTTTCATCCAGCACTGGATGAAAGGCAATGGAGTAGAATCAACTATGCAGCTAGGACCTTGAAATGTCAGCTTATTTTTATGCAGATCGCTACCTCTGCATGGAAAGTTCAGAAATAGCAGCCCATTTTAATTCTCCCAGACTTTCATTCTAAAAAATACTGCTTAAGGAGTGTTGTGGTTCTATGCCAGTATGTTCTGAAAGGCCTCTGACTGTCAGAATGATTTTAATAGGGTGTCATCATGTGCTTAAATGATGATGTACTATCTTTTATTAGACAGATTGGGATAGTGCCTCAGGCAGCTGATCCTGGGTCTGATGAAGAAAGAAATCAGCAGATTGTTAGCTGTTTAATTTAGCATTTCTCTTCACCATCAAGTAGTGATTCTTGCCCGATATTGTGTCTCAAAAGTGAAAAATGACTTGAGGGAAGCACCATTTGCCACGGTGCTTCCTCAGGCAAAAAATACATTAAGTTGATTAGGACAAAGAAAACCTCTCTCTCTCTCTCTCTCTCTCTCGTCTTAATGGCTTATATTGTACTTTCATCATCAGATTATATATAGTTCTGTGGTACAGAGCTGAGCATTTATCTATGTGAAGACTCAAGACTACAGCAAATCCATTTGGAATTTCCTACAATTAAATTGTAGGACTTGGATTTTATCATTTATTTCTAAATCTTGTTTATCTTATCGTGAAAAAAAGAGGATAAGAACCATATTCAAGCTTGTAGTTCTGATTCTTGAATGTTGTGCAATCCTACATTACATGAAACAGAAAATCCAAGGAATATTGAGACCTTTTAATGCAGGAGTAAGGAATTGTGGCTGTTCAGAATTGGTTGAATTCCAACTCCCATCAATGCTGTTCTGTCGGGCTCTCTGGTAGACTCCTCCCAAAAATTCACAGGTACAAATTTCAGACACACACACATTTGAAAATTCAAAACAACGTTCTTTATAATGAAAATTAACTTAAACCAAGCCCTCTTTTGGTATAGCAAAGAGCACTCGTCTCCAAACAAACTGGTAATTTGTACAAGTCCCTTATCAGTTCTGTGATACTTAGCTTGCAGCTGTGAGGTAATTCTCAGTCCTTCTTCTTTCACAAAGTAAAACACACTTTGCTCTGGTTTAGTTTCAAAGCGGGGAAAAATCAGCACACAAAAGGTCAAAGTTAGTAAATCAGTCACGAAACACAACAATCAGATAATCCTCCACAATGGCCAAACCCACAGACTGCTCTTTATAGCAGCCTCACTAATTACCACAGCCCCACCCAACCACAGGTGGCCTCATTTTCTTTGATAATAATCTCTCAGTTGTTGTTGCCTATGCATCGCTCTCCACATGCGTGGCTGTATCATTAACTCTTGTTCTGAATCCAAGGAGGAGCTAGATAATTGATCTCCTTCTGAGCTGTCTGCCCCACTCTCCTCCTCCCTGTCACTCATGTCTTCTTGGTCAGAGGAGCCTTCATCATCAGATTACACCGGGGGGGGGGGGCAAAACAGGCCTGCAGCATGTGGATGTCTCCTCCACATCCACAGTCCTTGGGGCAGGAGCTGGGCCAGAGCTAATCACAACACATAAGAAGATCGTATAAATCTTTCACCTTTTACTTTTCCGGCAGGTAGTTAACTTTCTCAGGAGGTGCTTTTTCAGAAAACCATAATTCAGAATGACTTAATGAACTTCTTTTTTCTCTCTTTCTACCAACTTGTTTAACCCTTCTCTCTCTCTCCTCCCTTGTGTTCTCTCATTGGGATAACATCCCTCCTGACAGGAAGCGCAGAAGCAGGTAATATGACTTAGATGCTATCAGTTGGGTTCTTCTCTAATCAGGCATCTCATTCACAATTCTGGACATTTACATAACTATTGTCTATATCTCACCAGTCACCAGACCATTCGTTCTGTCATTTTGTTGGGAACATTGTGATATGAGATTTCTTTCAAGATTATGTCTGCGGAGAGGGGCGGCATACAAATCTAAATAAACATAAACATAAACATGTCAGAGATGTTTGTGACCCAGAAATTGTGATCTTGTAGCATATTGCATTAAGTCATGAGGGCTCATCATGTAACACAATATGTCTATGTCAATATATTTAATCTTGCCTGTGGCCTGTAGGCATAGATTGATGCATTAGTGTCTCCTATGGTACCTTTGGCCTATCAGCATATATAGGTTTGCCTTATTACCTTGGAGCCATTCTGGGCCTCTATTCCTCCACTGCAAACATGTTATATATCTTGCATAGAGCAAATGTTGACAATTTGTGATGGGGTGACAAAAATCTAAGCACAATCAGTGGACACAAACAATTACATTTTTATTCTTATCATGCTATCACAGTTCCTGTTCTAATGTTCCTGTTCTAATGTTCTAACTAGTAAAATTCGAAAGACATTTTTACTGAGAAGATGGCTGAAAAACAGATGTCACTTTAGCAGAATTAAACATTTATGGGTAGATTCTGTGGGGAGACCTCACACATGTAATGAGCGAAAGGAGATCTAAGAATATTTGGAAGCTATTATTTCCACCAAAGGAGTATTACAAATTCTGAATGCAACTTTTGCACCTATTATATTTGCTATTTTCTTCCTTTATACCTGTAAAGTAATGCCATATAAATAGTAAATTTGTGCTTAAATTTGCAGAGGACTGTTATGCTTAATTTTGTTTCATGTACAATTTCCACTCACTGAGGAGATTTATTGAAACATACAATTTGGCCAGAGGTAACTAAACATTTGCATGCATGTCTGCCTTTTGAAAAATTGGCCTCTTTAGGGAATAGGGCTATAATTTAAAGGCTGTGTGACTTATGATAAATGAAATGCAAATTTCTTTTAAACTTTCATGGTATATAGAATATGAAGGGAAAATCTGGGGCCATTAAATCCATCTGTTTTTTCATCTTCACCTATTTCCTCATCTATTATTTCAAAATATTTTGCAGGGTGGAGTGAGGGGTTGTCAGTGCGTTGCAACTAGAACCTTGCTTTTTTTCCTTTCTAAATTCACACAGTCACTTTAGCAAACTGTCAATACATACAATAGTCTTCTAACCGGTGTATTGATTTATTTCTTACTTGTTTTCTGTTTGACTTCTCTTCTTTTCTTTCTTGTGCATGCCAGGAGTACTTTAATCAGGTAAGTCTCCATATAGAGCCCTAAATGTCTCTTGGAAAATCGGGTGTGCAAATATTTCACGAGTTTCTAAATTCTCATCTCTTCTTATGTGCAGGTGGCTCAGGGCTTACGAGAGTGCCAGTTCCTTCCATTTCAGCAATTACTTTGTGGGCTTTCTGTCCGAGACTACAGCCACCCTGGCAGGATCAGGTTTTACAGAGGAAAAGGAGAATTTGAAATGGTAAGAAAGGATGGAAGGTGGCACCTGGAATCCTTTGCTTATAATCTTCAAATTCTCAAAGCACAATTGGGAAAAAAGAAGGCAAATCAGAAACATATTAACATTTTATTCATTCATTCATTCATTCATTCATTCATTTATTTATTCAATTTTTATGCCGCCCTTCTCCTTAGACTCAGGGCGGCTTACAACATGTTAGCAATAGCACTTTTTAACAGAGCCAGCATATTTCCCCCACAATCCAGGTCCTCATTTTGCCCACCTCGGAAGGATGGAAGGCTGAGTCAAACTTGAGCCGGTGATGAGATTTGAACCGCTGACCTTCAGATCTACAGTCAGCTTCAGTGGCCTGCAGTACAGCACTCTACCTGCTGCGCCCCCCCCCCCCGGCGCAGGGGGTGGACAAAAGAATGGAAACACCTTGAAAAGCCAGATTTGGAATCCAGATTTGTGAAGCTCCCTTTGAACAGTTTTTGTGGAAACTGGGTTCTGTACGTGTCTATTGAGCTCTGCAGTGATTTTAGGAGCTGCAGTCTTGCGATCCGCTCTAACAATTCGCTTTAGAGTCCGACGGTCTCTCTCAGACAACTTCGACTTTCGATCAGACCTGTGTTTGGCTGAGGACGTTTTCCCTTCTCTTTCAAAAGCAGTCATTACTTTTGAGACATGACCTCTTGAAACGCCAAACATTCAGGCACTTTGTGTTACACTAGCGCCTGCCATTCGAGCACCAACAATTTGGCCTCTTTGAAAGTCTGAGAGGTCTGCCATTTCTAAAAGGTTATAACTAATTTCCTTAAATTTCTGTAAAAAAAAAAGGTACTTTAGAAAAACATATCAAGTAACAGAATTTAAAAAACATTAAAATATGTCAAGTTTTGATTGCTTTGAACATGTTCAAACATGATGCCAAAAAGTCAATTATTTCCATTTTTTTGTCCACCCCTTGTATATACAGTGGTATCTCTACTTAAGAATGCCTCTACTTAAGAACTTTTCTACATAAGAACCGGGTGTTCAAGATTTTTTTTGCCCCTTCTTAAGAACCATTTTCTACTTAAGAACCCAACCCCGGAAAAATTTCCCAGGAAATTTGAGAGCGGCACAAAGGCCCGGCCAGTTTCCTGCCATTCCCCCTTTAATCCCGGCCATCTCGGGCTTTTCTGGGCTGCCAGAGGAACCTTTCGGTGGCGCTTAAGGAGGCTTTGGCAGTCCAGAGCGAACGAAGCATTTTCCTTTCTCTGGGCGCTTGGAGAGGGAATAAACCACTTCGATGTGGTGACTCCCTCGCTCTGCCTCCCACACACCTGGCGCGAGGTTGCCTCCCAGAGCGTCCGGGTGTAGAAAAGCAAAAGGGAGCGCTTGGCCCCGGCCGGATTTTTTAAAGCCTTAAAGTTTTGGATTTTTTAAATTCCCCTCACCTCACCTTCTTCGTTCGACAGCAATTGTCCTCCTCCCCTTCTTCCTCCTCCTCCTCCTCCCACCCAAATTCTGAGCTTTTAGTTCTTTCCTAATGGGTTTGCACACATTATTTGCTTTTACATTGATTCCTATGGGGAAAATTGTTTCTACTTAAGAATGTTTCTACTTAAGGACCTGGTCACGGAACGAATTAAGTTCATAAGTAGAGGTACCACTGTATATAAAAAGCCTAGTCTGGCAAAGTGTCTAATACAGCGAAGGGCTCCACGTACTTTTTCCTACCGGTATGGGATTCTGAGGCCGGTGCGGGCATGCGCAGAAGCAAAATCTCGCATGAGGGTGCACACTCACGTGTTGGGTGCACGCACAGCCAGAAACCATCAAAAAGTGCTAACGGATCACCGATCCCATCCGTACCGGGTGGGGCCCGTCATTGGTCTAATACAATGTTTCCCAACCTTGGCAACTTGAAGATATTTGGACTTCAACTCCCAGAATTCCCCAGCCAGCAAATGCTGGCTGGGGAATTCTGGGAGTTGAAGTCCAGATATCTTCAAGTTGCCAAGGTTGGGAAACACTGGTCTAATATGATAATATGGGAGCTGAAATCCACAAGCCAAGTTAAAGTTGCCAAGTTTGAAGACCTGAAGCAAAAGATCACTTTTATTTTAGATTTTGGTAATCCTCTTACATTTGTCACTGTTTCTATTCCTATCTTCTTTTGATCTTTCTCTCAGTTTTATTCAATGAGCTTAAGGTGATGTGCACAACTCCTGGATGCAAAAAAACACACACAACCTTCCCCCCCAAAATAAGAATTACGTATTCTTTGCTCCAAGGTGTCTTTTCCCACATTGGTTTCTAAAATCATTACTCTTCAGGCTATGGAAGCTATTGAAAAAAACCTGCCATGTTAATTTAATTGGGAATATCATCCAGGGCAATCAAGGATGGCCAGAATAATATTTCCTGCATAATTTTAAACTTAGTTTTGTTGCTTAATGCATATTTAATTAATAATACAGTATTTCAAAATTGTAAATCAATTGATTATAAGGTTAACTGCAATGTTGTGAAGAGAAACAGAACTGAATTAACCTTGGTGCACTCGTTTATGTAATCATTGCTCCTCAGTGGTTTCAGAACACTGGTGGTAGTCCATAAGTTGAAAAAGTTGACTGTCCACCTGTTTCTTTTACCTGTTCTTAAGATGTTTGGGGATGATTTCCATGGGAACCACAAAGCTGACTTGTTTCATTCCTATTTTTAAAACAAATACATTGTTTGCTCCAGTTTCTGTAGCATGTTATTTATATATATACAGTATATTCAAGCCACTTTCCTGGAACAGCCATCATCAGACAATTTCTTTTTCTTTTTAAAATATTTTTATTGATTTTTCTTTAAGAAAAACAATAGAAACAACATTTAACATTTAAAGGAGCTACCATTGCTCCACTAATCATAGAAGTCTAACTAATAGAGAAAAAAAGTCTAACTATGATCAGATCAATACAGAAAAACAGTTAATAATATACTACTATATTATAACATCTATATCTATGTTTCCATTTTCGTTTAATTAAAGTCAATTCTAACATCCATAAGTTTTATCAATATACTACTGTACTAAAATATGACATTCGGTTTTATATTTTCATTTTAATAATGTAGTTAAACTAATTGAAGTGAATTAATTAAACACAAGAAACGTATGCTTAAAATTTCTTAAAATACTGCAATACTATATAATTATACCTTGACTCCAATTGTAAAACAGAGTCGACTGACAACGAGTCAGTCGAGGTGACTGGGGCACGTACTTGTCCACCTGTCTGGGAAGAGTTTGATCTGGTGACACCTGATGAAGTGGACAAGGCCATTGGAGCTGTGAGTTCCGCCACCTGTTTACTGGATCCGTGTCCCTCCTGGTTGGTTTCGGCCAGCAGGGAGGTGACGCGGAGCTGGGCCCAGGAGATTACCAACGCTTCCTTGGGGAGGGGAGTTTTTCCATCACTCTATAAAGAAGCGCTCGTGCGCCCCCTCCTCAAGAAGCCCTCCCTGGACCCAGCTGTGCTTAACAACTATCGTCCAGTCTCCAACCTTCCCTTTATGGGGAAGGTTGTCGAGAAGGTGGTGGCACTCCAGCTCCAGCGGTCCTTGGAAGAAGCCGATTATCTAGGTCCCCAGCAGTCGGGCTTCAGGCCCGGTTACAGCATGGAAACCGCTTTGGTCGCGTTGATGGATGATCTCTGGCGGGCCCGGGACAGGGGTTTATCCTCTGTCCTGGTGCTCCTTGACCTCTCAGCGGCTTTCGATACCATCGACCATGGTATCCTTCTGCACCGGCTGGAGGGGTTGGGGGTGGGAGGCACTGTTCTTCAGTGGTTCTCCTACCTCTTTGGCCGGTCGCAGTTGGTGTTAGTGGGGGGTCAGAGGTCGACTCCTAGGTTTCTCCCTTGTGGGGTGCCTCAGGGGTCGGTCCTCTGCCCCCTGCTATTCAACATCTACATGAAACCGCTGGGCGAGATCATCCAAGGACATGGGGTGAGGTATCATCAATATGCGGATGATACCCAGCTTTACATCTCCACCCCATGCCCAGTCAACGAAGCGGTGGAAGTGATGTGCCGGTGCCTGGAGGCTGTTGGGGCCTGGATGGGTGTCAACAGACTCAAGCTCAACCCGGATAAGATGGAGTGGCTGTGGGTTTTGCCTCCCAAGGACAATCCCATCTGTCCGTCCATCACCCTGGGGGGGGAATTATTGACCCCCTCAGAGAGGGTCCGCAACTTGGGCGTCCTCCTCGATCCACAGCTCACATTAGAAAAACATCTCTCAGCTGTGGCGAGGGGGGCGTTTGCCCAGGTTCGCCTGGTGCACCAGTTGCGGCCCTATCTGGACCGGGACTCATTGCTCACAGTCACTCATGCCCTCAGCACCTCGAGGTTCGACTACTGTAATGCTCTCTACATGGGGCTACCTTTGAAACGTGTTCGGAAACTTCAGATCGTGCAGAATGCAGCTGCGAGAGCAGTCATGGGCTTACCTAGGTATGTCCATGTTTCACCATCACTCCGCAGTCTGCATTGGCTGCCGATCAGTTTCCGGTCTCAATTCAAAGTGTTGGTTATGACCTTTAAAGCCCTTCATGGCATTGGACCAGAATATCTCCGAGACCGCCTCCTGCCGCACGAATCCCAGCGACCAATTAGGTCCCACAGAGTGGGCCTTCTCCGGGTCCCATCAACTAAACAATGTCGGTTGGCGGGCCCCAGGGGAAGAGCCTTCTCTGTGGCGGCACCGGCCCTCTGGAACCAACTCCCCCCGGAGATTAGAACTGCCCCTACTCTTCCTGCCTTCCGTAAACTCCTTAAAACCCACCTTTGCCGTCAGGCATGGGGGAACCGAAATATCTTCCCCTGGGCATGTTTAATTTATATATGGTATGCTTGTGTGTATGTCTGTTAGTACATGGGGTCTTTTAAATCTTAAATATTTTAAATTGTCAGATTATTTATGATTTGTTTCCACGTGTTGTGAGCCGCCCTGAGTCTTCGGAGAGGGGCGGCATACAAATCTAAGTAATAAATAAATAAATAAATAAATTTAAAATCTACTTCTTTGTATTTAATCTAACAATGTAATGAAATATTTAAAATCGGTTACTCGCTCTAAAAAACCTTATCCTTTAAATTAATATACTACTATCCTTAAAATTTCAATATATCATATATTTAATTTAATAAATTCAAATGTTTTAAAATTTATTCATATATTATTAAAACTCTTTTTTAACATTCCACCAATTATACACTTCCTCCCAGGTTTTATAAAACTCTGTTTCCATTTGATTATTTAACCGTCTTGTCATCATCAGACAATTTCTAAAGTGCCTGCTAAGATAGTAAAGATCTCAGAAGCTTCACATTTTTAAAAATATGCCCTTTGGACAATTCGAGTTCAATAAATCCTTGAACTGCAGAAAAAACAATTGCTGCCAACCTGCCTTCCCTTGAGGACCTGTATACTGCATGAGTCAAATAGAGGGCGGGGAAAATATTTACTGACCCCTCACATCCTGGACACAAATTGTTTCAACTCCTACCCTCAAAACGTTGCTACAGAGCACTGCACACCAAGACATCTAGACACAAGAACAGTTTTTTCCCGAACGCCATCACTCTACTAAACAAATAATTCCCTCAACACTGTCAGACTTTCTACTAAATCTGCACTTCTATTCTACTAGTTTTTCTCATCATTCCTATCACCCATTTCCTCCCATGTTGACTGTATGACTGTAACTTGTTGCTTATATCCTAAGATTTTTATTAATATTGCTTCTTCATTGCTTATTTGACCCCTATGACAATCATTAAGTGTTGTACCACATGATTCTTGAGAAATGTATATTTTATTTTATGGACGCTGAGAGCATATGCACCAAGACAAATTCCTTGTGTGTCCAATCACACTTGGCCAATAAAAATTCTATTCTATTCTATTCTATACCAGAGATCCTCCTTGCATTCTGCCCCAAGTAATTATTGACTCATTTCTCCTTTTTAGGGACCTGACAGTGTCTCATCCTCTGAGGGTGGAGTTGCCACGTTCTATGGTGGAGGTGGTAACCAGTTGGAATCTGCCTATGTCACGATGGCTAAACTCATGTGAGAATGCTTATCCCTGTGTTGTCTTTAGAACATTTTGTGTGTTCTGAGTGGCACTCTTTAAGTGCCGGTGCCTAAAATCCTGTCAATGACTCTGCCAGATGGAGGAGGTCATATTTTAAGCTCAGGGGTGTCAAGCTCATGTCGTCACATAATGTACCGAAACTTTTTTCTCCTTCCCTAAATTGGGTGTGGCCAGCCCGTGATGCATCCCGCCTGTGGGCTGTGAGTTTGACAGCCCTGTTCTAGCTCTTTATTTGTATTCTTGCTTTTATTACTAAGATGTTTCAATAATATTATATTGGCAGAGGTGATGGGAATACATCTAAAAAAAAAACAGGTGAAGAAAAGCTAGGCTAGATGCTTCCTATTTTTATGCATCTTTCGGTGAGTACAGAGGTAGACTAAGGATGGTTTTAACTTGAAAGTATAGACTTTCAGACGTTTCTAAGAGAATTGCCCTAAGATGGTTGATTCAGTCATGGTTTGGTCAAGATCATGTACATTTTTTGCTCTCACTGTGGTTTATAAATGGCTAAGTTCATATGTTAAGCCAAAACTAAACAAATAATATTATCTACATTGCACTTTGAGTGATAACAATTTTGGAGTTGTGAATTAAGTAATTGGTAAAACAACTTGATTTGTGTGACAGAAGGTGGAATGTGGGCTGTGCTTGCTAGCCCTATCCTTACTGATGCATTATGTTCATGCCATTTTGCCCCTCGCTTACATGGTCTGAAGCTATGGGGCTGCCCTCCTAGATGTCACATGTGATTTTAGAATCTCTTCAGGGAAGCCTGCTTCTGTGTCTGTGTCACAGCCCATGGTAATTGCATGATAGAAACAATCCCCTCCCTCAACACACACATACACCTACATTGCCAGTAATGGGATTCTAATCTCTTAGCTGCAAAAAAATACACAGCTAAAATTAATTTTTGACAAATCCCAAATAATTGTCTATCTTGCTAATTTGTGTCAAGAGATAACACGGCTTCCTATTAAATCTGATCTTGATCAGCAATAACCTCAAGCCAGGAATAGGGAATGATAAGGCATAATGGCGAGTATTCTGAGCAGAGACAGGTTACAAGTGGTGTGCCACAAGGGTCTGTTCTGGGTCCTATTCTTTTTAATATGTTTGTGAGTGACATAGGGGAAGGTTTGGTAGGGAAGGTTTGCCTATTTGCCGAGGACTCTAAAGTGTGCAATAGGGTTGATATTCCTGGAGGGGTCTGTAATATGGTAAATGATTTAGCTTTACTAGATAAATGGTCAAAGCAATGGAAACTGCAGTTTAATGTTTCCAAATGTAAAATAATGCACTTGGGGAAAAGGAATCCTCAATCTGAGTATTGCATTGGCAGTTTTGTGTTAGCAAAAACTTCAGAAGAGAAGGATTTAGGGGTAGTGATTTCTCAAAATGGGTGAGCAGTGTGGTCGGGCGGTAGGAAAAGCAAGTAGGATGCTTGGCTGCATAGCTAGAGGTATAACAAGCAGGAAGAGGGAGATTGTGATCCCCTTATATAGAGCGCTGGTGAGACCACATTTGGAGTACTGTGTTCAGTTCTGGAGACCTCACCTACAAAAAGATATTGACAAAATTGAACGGGTCCAAAGACGGGCTACAAGAATGGTGGAAGGTCTTAAGCATAAAACGTATCAGGAAAGACTTAATGAACTCAATCTGTATAGTCTGGAGGACAGAAGGAAAAGGGGGGACATGATCGAAACATTTAAATATGTTAAAGGGTTAAATAAGGTTCAGGAGGGAAGTGTTTTTAATAGGAAAGTGAACACAAGAACAAGGGGACACAATCTGAAGTTAGTTGGGGGAAAGATCAAAAGCAACATGAGAAAATATTATTTTACTGAAAGAGTAGTAGATCCTTGGAACAAACTTCCAGCAGACGTGGTTGGTAAATCCACAGTAACTGAATTTAAACATGCCTGGGATAAACATATATCCATTGTAAGATAAAATACAGGAAATAGTATAAGGGCAGACTAGATGGACCATGAGGTCTTTTTCTGCCGTCAGTCTTCTATGTTTCTATGTTTCTATAATTAACCTTCAGGATTCATTGCCAGAAATGTGATGACCATCAGCGTACATGCTTTTAAGCAGCTTGAAAAAGGTCACAAAATCCATGGTTACAAGAAACCAGTAGATGGAATAAAATTCTATTCAGTAGCAACGTTTTTTATAAAAGCCAATGGTTTGACTCATACCAGTAGCTTTCAAAGGGATGTTAAGTGTTCAGTCTCATAGACGAGCTGGAGATATACAGTAATTCTGTAAAGAGTGGAACAATGACCTTGGGTTCTGAGAAATGATTCAGCTGACCAATTCCATGTATTTCAGATGTCTTTAAGAACTCCATGAAACTGGGAACGTTCTCGGCCATCATTGTAACCTACGCAGCTAGTGCTCTCTTACATGTGAGTATCCCTTCGTAAAGTCATTCCCATATTCCATTTCTGTGTCTTCTGCAACATGAACAAGTCTTTAAAAGTCTTGAGTGCCAATCCTTAAATGTTGCCAAATTAGTGTACCATGAGCATCATTAGCTTACTCTGTGCATCATTACATAATAAGCTTCAAATTCCATCAAGTAGTTACTTGTCCCATCTCCCCATACCCTAACCCTAGCCAATGTTCCCTCTAATTTTTTTTCAGTGTGGGCAGAAAAGTATAATGTCTGAGCGGCACATTTTCATGTCTGGGCGTGGATCAGTTAGAAACAAAAGGGGGTCACATGACCTCGGGACACAGCAACGGTCATAAAATGAAACGGCAGCAAAGTTTTGATCCTACATTCATTGGGCTGCTGCGAAGGTCCTAAGTGTGAAAAGGGTGCATAAGGCACTTTTTTTCACGGCCGTTGCGACTTTGAACGATCAATAAGTGAACCATTGTAAGTCGAGGACAACCTGACTTCCCCCCTAGATGTTTTCTGTGGAGCTTCAAAATGGACTCCTGATCTGCTTCTAAAAGAGTGCACTGGTCAGACAGATTATCCTCGACTTCTGTTCTGACCCCAATGGAGGCCAACGTTTCTATCACCTGAGTAAGATGGTTATTAAGTGAGTTCTGCCTCACTTTACCACCTTTGTGCCACGGTCGTTACGTGAATCCCTACAATTGAAGATCCCAAAAGATGTTCACATAACCCTGAGACATTGCCACCATCATAACTACGTTGTCAAGTGTCCAAAGTTTGATCCAATAACCCCTTTATTTTTCTAACAAAATCCTTCCTTCCTAGAAGGAAGAATAGAAAGAATAAAATGGAAAAGGGGATTAAAGGGGGATAAAAAAAAAAGAAAAGGGTTCAGTTCAAAGTTCTGCTCAGATTAAAGAAATTGGAGTTTGAGAAGGGTTGGTTAAGATTGGAGTATTGTTTTGTTTGCTCTTTTTTAACATTAATTATTTTTTCTATTTAGATATATGAATTTAGGAATTGTTGATCTGTTTTAATATACCGTAGTTAGAAGTATTGATTATAATAAGATATGTAGTAGGTGATACTGATTTGGATTAATGCATAAATGGAATTGAATTTAGAATTGTTGGGGAGTTTAATGATATTAATGATTTTTAATTGATTGAAAATAGAATATTTAGATTTTTCCCCCCCTTTTTTTTCTTTTCTCAAAATGACTGAAGTTTAAGATTAATAATTAAGAAATGTAGATAAGTATTAATTAGCTAAATGTTAGATGGGCTGAAATAATTTTTTAATTTTTGATTAGGTAAATGTACTATTTAGAGGGGGGAAGAAGTCTGAAATTTGTGTTTATGTTTTGTTTTTAATTTTATTTTGTTAACATCTGATTGGCTATACAAGGTTTTCTTGGTTTATAGAAAAATGTATAAAGAAAGAAGGAAGCACTTTGGCATAATGATTAATAAGTTAGAAATATAATTGGTGTTGTACTTTTTGAAGGAACATTAAGAAGGCTCCCTTTCCTTCTCCCACCACCTATGTCTACTGCCGGTGCCTCCCGCGAAGCCGGAGGCCATCGCCGCGGGTTCCTCAGGCGGGAGCTGCCACTTCCCAATGGGCAGCCCAGCCAGGTGACCATAGAAAATGCAGAGATTATTGCCGCCGCCTGTGCCTCCACTCAGGGAGCCACCGTGGTCGAGCTGAGCGAGAGGAAAAGGCACGGCCTTCCTGCCCTCCCCCACAGCAGGGGGATGGGGAGCGTGCGCACACACGTGCACAACATTCTTAACAAGAAAAACCTTCGCTGGCCTCCGCACTTTCTTTGTCGCTCCCCGCCCCCAACTCCAACGCCCGGCTCCATTGTGCAGCCTTGCAAAAGGCTGTGCGGAGGGTTGTTTTTGCGTGCGCAGCTGCATGGCCGCACACCTTAGATGGAACACTGGCCCTAACTCTAACCCGGTTTGCCCACCAGCGTTGGTGGGTTCATACTGATGTGGTCCTAAGTGCCACACTGGTAGGAACCCACTGATGCAATTTTTTCCTGGCGTCTCCTGAGAAAGAGCTTCTTAGCTGTGCTTCAGACGAAGACATTAAGATGAGGGCAGGCCACAACTGTTCCCAGGTATTGGCCAACCAGCCTCCATTGAAGAGACAGTTTCCAAAACAATTTATTCAAATATAATTGGACAATAAGGGACTAGCAAGGGGGAGGAACTAAGTCAGGGAAAGTTAATTAGGAAAGTTTGGCGCACAAATGTCAGTTCTGGCTTTGCTATACTGTAATCCACTTGGCTTTTAGTAAAAGTATATCTTTCATTACAAATGGAGTCGAGGGTCTTTCTTAATTAGAGGACAAAGTTGTGGTATGTCTGACAAACCTCTTCTTCCTTCCCCTTTGTTTCCTGGCTATTTCCTCTTGGGGGAAAATCTGTTCATATGAGAAGAATTGCGGACCAGTTTTTATGTGGGGTTCTTGGGAAAACCAAGTCATCTTGGAGGCTGTTCTGTGCATCTACCTTTAAAGAAGACCTAGTGCAAAGGGGGCTAAAATGCAGCTGTTCCAAGTGCAACCTTATTTCTTTTAGGGGCTGAGCTTCCATTTGGCTGCTGTGTTGTTGTCCCTCGGCTTCATCACTTACATTGAACACGGTGAGTCATTATTCCCTGCTGATGTTTCTCCTGCTGAGATGTTCTGCTTTTCTTTCCTTTCTCTATTGTCTGGTTTCTGTGCAAAGGCCAAGTCGGATAAAATAACCATTTTATATAATTTACTGTTGCTTTTATTGTAAATAACAGCCACGTGGAATCACGTAACTTATAAATTTAACAAATAAATAGTTATGAATCAAGATTGCATCCCATGAAATATATTCCTTAAAAAGATGGGGAAAAGCATTCTTCTAATAGGAAGATTTCGATCAGCAAGTACATTTTTAGTCGGCACTTTAAAAAATTGATTATTTATTTGTTTGTTTGATTGATTGATTTTTATGCCGCCCTTCTCCTTAGACTCAGGGCGGCTTACAACAGGTTAGCAATAGCACTTTTTTTAAACACAGCCAGACTATTGCTCCCACAATCCGGGTCCTCATTTTACCCACTTCGGAAGGATGGAAGGCTGAGTCAACCTTGAGCCGGTGATGAGATTTGAACTGCTGACCTACAGATCTACAGTCAGCTTCAGTGGCCTGCAGTACAGCACTCTACCAGCTGCACCACCCCGGCTATAATAATACTCACTCCTCCACTTTTTCGCACTTTTAATGTGGGCACCATCATCACAAAAACCTGCCTTTTAGGAAATTGCCAGTAGCAACTATAGATGTCTGTAACAGAACCTCCCTTGATAATTATTAGATTTTTATCTAATTTTTCATCTGTCTATCTTAAAGCTGCAAACACACTCCTGCTTCCCATTTCCCCATGACAATCATCCTCTCAGCTGGTTGGGCTGAGGCAGGACTAGCCAAAGTCACTCAGCCAGTTTTTACTACTAACTACTGCACTACCACAGACCCTCGGTGGCACAGTGGTTAGAGTGCAAAAGTGCAAGCTTCTTCTGCTGATCACCGGCTGCCAGCAGTTTGGCAGATCGAATCTCAGTGGGCTCAAGGTTGACTCAGCCTTCCATCCTTCCAAACTCAGTAAAAGGAGGACCCAGATTGTTGGGGGCAATATGTTGACTCTCTGTCAACCACTTAGAGAGGGCCGTAGAGCACTGTGAAGAAGTATATAAGTCTAAATCATTATTATTATTATATTATTATTATTATTATTATTATTATTATTATTATTATTATTAATTAGATTTGTATGCCGCCCCTCTCCGCAGACTCGGGGCAGCTCACAACAGTAACAACAACAGTACAGTATACAATGCAACAACATAGAAACATAGAAACATAGAAGTCTGACGGCAGAAAAAGACCTCATGGTCCATCTAGTCTGCCCTTATACAAACCTAATATTAAAAAATTATCTAAAAACCCATCATTTAAAAATTATTATTATTTATTAGATTTGTATGCCGCCCCCCTCTCTCTCTCTCATACAACACAAGCACACCATACCTAAACTATATAAGACCGGGGGAGATGTCTCAATTCCCCCATGTCTGGCTATTGGTATTACTATTTTAAGCCTAAAGCAGAACTAGAAGTCAGCATTTCCTGGTTTTTAGGCCAGCCCCTTCGCCACTATATCACACTGGTTCACAAGCCAACCAGATTTATAATAATTAATTATCCTGTAATGATCTAAAGAAAGATGTCATTTTGCAGTTCGGTGTACAATCTGTAGTAAACTTTTTGAATTGTTGCGTTTTTCTCTCCACCATTTGGGAGGGAAAAGATATTCAAAGCTCCTATCACCACAGCTAACGTATTAGGATGCTGCATTGAATCCCAATATAGGAAATTTATTTGAAGCAAACATTCCTTAATTAAGCAAATCAGGAGCGAAATCCCGGACAGTTTTGAGCATAACTTTGCCTGGTTTCCATTTAGTTCTCAGAAAGAGGTTGTCCGTCATCTTCGATGCCTGTATACTCTCCAAGAAGTGTCAACCAGGATGCTCACATCGCCACAGCACGGTAAGTATGTGCTGAAATCTCAAGGGATTAGAACCCCTCCCCTTTTACACCTCATGCTGGAGTAATGTTCTAGCATGAGATGTGCAACTTTGACACTGTGGGGCTGCATACGGCCCTTGGGTTCTACAACAATCTGCAAGAGATGGGTTCACACTTCTATTGCTCATTTGTCTCTCGTTCCGGTACACAAGAGATGAAAAGCAGAATGTCGGTGAAAGAATAAAATGCCCCTACCCTCTGGTCTTGTCCACTCCTTGCTTCAATTCTGCCCCTTGCAGCCTCAACTGATTGTACCAAACATTGTACCTTGGGTTTAGCGTAGAGGTCTGCAACCTTAAACACTCAAAGAGCCATTTGGATTCATTTCCCAAAGAAAACAAAGATCGGGGAGGCCACAAAACCTGGGTGGATGTGGCCAACTCAACATCACTCACTCCCACCCAGTCACATCACACACACACCAGCCATGCCTACCCAGGTTTTGTGGCTCCTGATGTTTTCTTTTCTATGAGAAAGCAGTCTCTCTCTCTCTCTCTCTCTCTCTTTATCTCTTTCTCTCTCTCTGTATCTCTCTCTCTCTCTCTCATCTTTCTCCCCCTCTCTCCCTACCTCTCTCATCGCTCTCTTTCTCCCTCGCTCTTTCTCATCTCTCTCTTATTTTTTTTTCTCTCTCCATTTGTTTCCCTCTCTTTTCCCTCTCTCTCTTTCTCTCCTTCCAGCTCTCTCTCATTTCTCTCTCCCTCTCCCCTTCTCTCAATTGTTTCTTTTTCATCTCTCATTCTCTCTGTCCATCATTTTCTAATTTCTCTCTCTTTTTCTCCCCTTTTCTCTTATGTATCTCTCTATATTTGTTTCCCTCTCATCTGTTTTTCTTTTTCCTCTTCCTCCCTCTCTTTTTCTCTCCCCTTCTCTCTCTCTCTCTCTCATTTGTTTCGCTTTCCTATCTCTCATTCTCTCCGTCCATCACTTTCTCATTTCTTTCTCTCTTTTTCATCTCTCTCATCTCTTTCTCTCTTGCACACACAAGCGAGATACCCTCCTGGGCTGGGATTACAGCAGCAGCGGGGACAGCAACTCTTCCTCCCGCTTCCGCCACTGTGTAGTGAGATTAATAGCCAGCCGCACAGCAGAGGAGAGCCGGAGTACTTCCCTTCCTGTATCTGGTGGCTGCGGCTGCTCTTCCTAGTTCCCCTCCTTCTTAAAGGGGACACAGCTTGCAAAGGACGGGGAATTGTAAAAACTAGTGAGTCGCAGTCAGTGTGGAGAAAACACTAGGGGTGATTTAGCTGCGCGGCTCGGCGGAGAAGCTTGTAACTTCTTGGGGCGGAGACTAGGTCATGTGACTAGGTTGGCAGGGAGCCGCAAGGGAGGGTTCAAAGAGCTGCATGTGGCTCTGGAGCCATGGGTTTGCCGACACCCAGTTTAGCAGGATCAGGTCTTCCAGATCTGGAAATCTCTTTCAGCTTTTGGGACTGAAGATCATTGAAGCCTAATGTAACAGGGCAACGTGTTGCTTGTTATATGACGCCTCTTGTCTAGGCTGTTTATGTCCATGGGTTTGGAGTGGTGGGGTGAATCCTGCTTGTTTACAGTTGAACTGAACCTCTGATGCTTCTTCTGCTACTCTAGAATCTCTGGGTTCGTCTCCTCAACCTGCTCTTTGGGGCTCTTGCTGTCTTCCACTTGGCCTATTTAGGCTCATTATTTGATATGGATGCCGACGACTCTATGGAAGAACAGGTGAGATATCCAGGATAGCAGCGAGTGGCAGGATAGAAGTTTTATGTGTTACCTGTGCTGGACCTGCTTTTGGGAGCAGTCCTAAAAAAGTGTACAGGTAGATGAAAAATCATCTTTGTGACCATTCTTCGCATTTATGACCTTTGCTGGTCTGTAAAGTAAAGGAAAGCTGAAGTACAATTATAAACACAGTCATAATTTCACTTAGTAACCACTTCACTTAACAGCCACTCCCAGTCCCAATTGTGGTCATGAAACAAGGACTGCCTGTATTATCTGGGAGACCCCTCCAGCCCTTTATTTTAAGCTAATTGATATCATAATGCACAAATGTGCCACACAACAGCTAATCTCTTCTCATCTATCTGCATGAGGATGGCAGCAGGTTTAGGGACCGTCCACCAAGACTTCATGAAATTTCCCTGCAAATTCAGAGGGACAAAGAATCGTCTCTGATCTGCCTTTCTCATATTGTCTGAAGCCAAATCAGAGGGAAGGCCATATGCCATTGTCATGCTGTGGTAGAGCAAACACATTATTGAGAAATGGTGGGGATCATCACTGTCACCCAGACCATAAACTAGGGGTGGGCAATTAATTTTGCCATGGGGCTGCATGAGAAATTGGGATGGGTTTAGAGGGCCGGATTAATATCATTAACTCAGTTCTACCCAATGTATTATTGGGTAGAACTGAGTTAATTTATATTATAATTATATATTATATTGTATTGTATTGTATTATATTATTTTATATTATTTTATATTATATTTATATTATTTATATTATATTATTTATATATATAAATATTATAATTATAAATTAATTGCCCACCCCTTCCTTCCTTGTTCCCTCCATTTCTCCTTACTTCCTCTCTCTCTCCCTCCCTCCCTCCCTCCATTTCTCCTTCCTTCCTTCCTTCCTTCCTTCCTTCCTTCCTTCCTTCCTTCCTTCCTTCCTTCCTTCCTTCCTTCCTTCCTTCCTTCCAACCTCCATGGGCCGGTCACAGACATTTGCTGGGCCACATCCAGCCCCCAGGCCTCCCTTTGCCCAGGTCTGCCAAAACAGATACAGGCAGGGGTGAGCTTCAAAAATTGCAGCGACAGATTCTCTGCCTATTTGTTGGTGGGTGTGGCCTAGTCTGCCTCCCCCATGGCAGAGGGGGCATTTTCACCTTCCTCAGGCTATGCGGGCTTTCCTCAAGCCTCTGCGAGGGCAAAAACTGCTTCCCCTGGGCTCTGGAGGCCCTATGGAGCTTCTGGGAGGCTTGTTTTCCCCCATCTCTGAGTAGGCCCTACACTTACCTTGCATCCAAAATGGGCCACGTGGAGACTTCTGGGAGAGGTGGGGCGAGGTGGGAGGGGCGAACCCATAGCAGCCCACCTCTGGATACAGGTAGACCTCACTTAACTAATAGTAATTGAACTATCACTAAGTGACACAGTTGTAAAGTACAGTGTTAATGACCCCTTACAACTGTAGCTACAGCGGCCCTAGTTGTTGTTGTTGGGTGGACCTCATTGAGCTGCAGTGTCCTCACGGTCATGTGACTGCCAGCTTCCCCATTTACTTTTGCTCGTCAGAAGCCATCAGTTGAAGCTTACAAATGGCAGTCGCCTGGCCTCAATTTGTAACTGTGAGCTAGTTGTGGGGTGCCCAAATTGTGGTGCTGTGACTGTGGAACACATTGCAACAACTGCCATTATAGGTATCATCAGAAGTTCCTCTTGTTCAGTTCCATTGTGATTTCAAAGAATTGTTGAACATTTGGTTCTTGAAGGAAATATGCCTTTATTTATTTATTTATTTATTTATTTATTTATTTATTCATTCATTCATTCATTCATTCATTCATTTTAAAAAAGAGGTGGGAAGGAAATGGAGTGCTTTTGTCAAAATCTCTGTTGCCATCAGGTCCGTGGCTTGAGTTAAAAATATTCAGTTTAGAGCAGGGGTCTCTAACCTTGGCAACTTTAAGACTTGTGGACTTCAACTCCCAGAATTCTGGGAGTTGAAGTCCATAAGTCTTAAAGTTGCCAAGGTTGGAGGCCCCTGGCTTAGAGGATTGTTTGTGCATATTGGAGCACAGAGTAGGACTACCTGGACTGAGCGTTGCTCCCCTTCTGTAGTGGTTCATGCATAAAATCATCTCCAATGTCTCATCTTGGAGGCTGTTCTTCACACCACACGTACCTTCCATAGCCAACTTGGTTTTCACGGAAGGCCAGAATAAGGTGACACACTCATTTGGACTAATTTTGCTTATGGCAATCAGCTTCATTTCCTGATTTGAAACAAGCATTCATTAAGGATGCTAATGCTAATCAGATATTTGTTTATTACTTGTTTAGACTGCACTAGTTACTGGGCCCTATTGAAATGTATCTTAATAATCCCGAGGGATCCAAACTTAAAAAAACTTAACAATGTCAAGCTGTGACAGAAAAAGGAAATCCCTCAGTGCAGTCATGGAATGAGGGGGTGGGGGATCCCACTAAGAAAGGCTCGGCCTTTTTGAGCTTCAGTGGCCATCGTCTCCAGTTAGTCTGGAAACTACCACGTCAGCTGCCAACTTAGGGCAACTTGCCTGTGACAAAAGACTAGGCCTATGTATTTGTTTGAAAGGAGATTGTCTAAACCAGTGATGACAAACCTATGTCACGGGTGCCCAGGTGGCACGCGGAGCCATATCTGCTGGCACATGAGCCATTGCCCTAGCTCCGCTCCAACATGCATGTGTGTACCGGCCAGCTGATATTTGGCTCGCACAGAGGCTCTGGGAGGGCATTTTTGGCTTCTAGAGACAATGTTCCCTCTAATTTTTTTTCGGTGTGGGCGGAAAAGTATAGTGTCTGAGTGACAGTCCCTTTGGGACTGGGCAGCATAGAAGTATAAATAAATACATAAATACATAAATACATAAATAAATAAATAAATAAATAAATACATACATACATACATACATACATACATACATACATACATACATAAGAAAAAAATTCCCTTTTTTAATTAAAAGAAATTAATAATAAAACAAAACCAAAATCTATTACTATTATTACTATCTTCTCTTTTTCCATCCCTGTCTCCTCCCTCCTTGTGTGTGTGTGTGTGAACTCTTGAACCATTTCCAATAACAGGTGAGCTATTGGAAATGGTTCAAGAGTTCTCTCTCTCTCTCTCTCTCACACACACACACACAAACGGCTGGGTTTTTCCCCCTCTTATTATTTGGGTGCTTTTTACCATATGCTTTAAATCAAGAGTCATTTCTCTCTCTTGCTCTCTCCCCCTCTTGCTCTCTCTCTCTTTTTCTCACTTTCTCTCTCCCTCTCTTGTTTTCTTTCTCTCTCTTTCTTTCCATCTCTCTTGCTTTCCTTCTCTTCCCTTTCTTTCTATCTCTCTTGCTTTCTTTCTCTTCTCTCTCTTGCTATCTCTCCCCCCTTTCTCTCTCTCTCTCTTTCTCACTTACTTTCTCTCTCTCCCTCTCTCTCTCAGTCAGCAAGGGGGCTGCGAGAGCGCTTTCTCCGAGCGCTTCGGG
Organism: Erythrolamprus reginae; assembly: GCF_031021105.1. Classification (NCBI taxonomy): domain Eukaryota; kingdom Metazoa; phylum Chordata; class Lepidosauria; order Squamata; family Dipsadidae; genus Erythrolamprus; species Erythrolamprus reginae. The sequence goes on from NC_091951.1 coordinate 200,836,177, forward strand.
AACGCCTGCCCTGCCTCTACTGCAGCCCCCTTGCTGGAAGTCTGGGACGAAAGCGCTCCCAGCGAAGGGGCTGCGAGAGGGGCGGGGCGGGCATTCCCGAAACGCACGGAGAAAGCCCTCTCTCACAGCGAAAGTGCTCCCAGCCATGAAGAGTTGCCTGTGCCAGAATATGACTTGGGCTAACGTGCTGCTCTTCCCTCTAGGGCTACGGCATGTCTTACACCATCAACAAATGGTCTGAGTTGAGCTGGGCCAGTCACTGGGTGACCTTCGGGTGCTGGGTCTTCTACCGCCTCATCAGCTGAAGCAGGACCTTCATGTGAACTCGAGGAGATGGAGCAAGGGATGGGTGGAGAGGCAGAATTTGATACACTCCTCACCTCCAAGAACATTGGATGCCCACCATCGACTTGAGTGCCATGGATATTGACTGATTAATTCTTTCTCTGGGATGCTGGTGGAGGGAAGGCCCACCCCAGCAGTTCAGTTGTGTGCCCTAAGGAGGGGAGGAACATGCATTCCGTGGAGAAAAGGCTGGTTATGTTTTCTTTTTTTTTAAAGCCTTTTCTTCCTTTTCCAACATGGTCTGGACTACAGTATCTATAATATTGTTCCACTGGCTTCCTGAGGCTTGTGTTATCCAGAACTTCCTGGGAGTTGTTATCCAGAAGGTACCAGATTGCCAGTTCAGATATTGTACCTCTTGCACCTCTTTTGAGTGGAACACCCCCCCCCCCCCTGAATCCTGTCAGGTCCTTGATGACACTCCCTCTAGTGGCCGTTGAAGAAAGTGCCCCAGCTTTCGCTCCCCTCTGAATTATTTTTACTGCATGTTTTGCCTCTTTTTTGCTCTCTTGCAACTGTAGGTGGGAGCTGTACCCGCTGCTTCCGAGGTATCCCTTATTACTCCTTATGAAATTCTGTCTTTAGTGTAAAGTCTGATGATTAGCCAATGGGAATCATGATGCTTTAAACTGCATTGAAGGTGGCGTTGATTATCTTGAAAAGTAGGGCAGTTTGTGTAGATGTAGTCGCTTTCTCTGCTTTGCTTTTAAAGCCTTTGGATTTTTTCAGACACTCACAGAAGCATTGTTGAGGCCGTGGAGAAGAGGGCTGGAAAGTCCTGGGAAGGAGCACAAGCAATTTTAACCAGGGATAATCCTAAGAAGAATTGAACCTTTGGAAATTGAATCTATGGAATTCCTGTTCATTTCCATTTTTTAATCCACTGTGATGTGGCAGAAACTGGCAGCATTTTTTTAAAAAAATCAGTGTGTAGCTGCTCAGATATTTAATTCAGTGCCAAATTCTGCACAGAAGCTCAAACTGCACTAATAATAGTGTTCAATTGATTTAGATTAATCAGTCTGGAATAAACCTTGCTCCATAGTTTAATGAATATATTGTGGATAAAGTGCCCACTAAGGGTTAAAAAAAAAAGGACGGGAAGAGGAGAACCATTGTGCCTTCTTGACATATGTTACTCTCCTGTCTTTATAAATAGATCAAAAGCTTATTCGAGTGAATTGGAGGAAGTATCCCCCAATTTCTGTTATATGCAGTATTTTACAAACTAAGGATTGCATTGTTTCCTTTGTAACCAACAAACAAATGGCAGGATCTCTCCTGAAATGCATACAAGCTGTTTAGGTAGTATACTTCCAGTTAGAAGTACCATCCTGTCATCCGCAGCCAAAAATGAAACTTTACCTTGTTTTTGTCAAGGGGGAGGCAAGATAACGACTGGAAACAATAGGATCAGAACATTCAACATGGACAATGCCTAATAATGGAAGGTTGGAACATTGAGAAGTTCCCTTAACTCTTTTCTCCTGTAAAGGGAAGCTAAATTCAGACTACAGTAGTCCCTCGCTATACCGCGCTTCACCTACTGTGGCTTCACTTCATCGCGGGTTTTCAAGAAATATTAATGAGAAAAATCATTCGCGGATCTTCGCTGGTTCGCGGGTTTCTGAGGAAGTCGATCGGCAGATTTAAACAGCCCGTTGAACTCGATCGGCAGGTTTTTCAAAAAATATATATCTAAAATTGTAAATATTGTATTTAAATACTGTATCTAAAATAAATACTGTGTGGGAAGGGTTTATAAACACTTAAAACAATGAAAACTTACCAAACAATTACAATATAAATACTTAAATAAGTACTATCAGTCGATAAATTCCCCATCGCGGATTTCACCTATCGCGGCCGGGTCTGGAACGTAACACCAGCGATAGATGACTACTGTATCTGTTTAAGTGGGACAGGTAGTCCTGGATTTGCAACCTTCATTTCTTTTTCTTGTTTTGAAATTGTGACAGGAGTAATAAAAGGGACTTAAAACTGGTCACCCTTAAAAACTTGTCACACCATCCCCACACTTGCATGATCAAAATTTGGGTGCTTGGCAACCAGTATGTATTTATATAATGTAATATAAGAGCCACGGTTGCCCAGTGGTTAGAGTGCAATACTGCTGGCTACTTCTGCTGAACAGCAGCTGACAGCAGTTTGGCAGATCGAATCTCACCAGGCTCAAGTTTGACTCAGCCTTCCGTCCTTCCAAAGTGGGTAAAATGAGGATCCCGATTGTTGGGGGCAATATATGCTGACTCTGTAAACTGCTTAGAGAGGGCTGTAAAGCAGTGTTTCCCAACCTTGGCAGCTTGAAGATATTTGGACTTCAACTCCCAGAATTCCCCAGCCAGCAAATGCTGGCTGGGGAATTCTGGGAGTTGAAGTCCAGATATCTTCAAGTTGCCAAGGTTGGGAAACACTGCTGTAAAGCACTGTGAAGCAGTATATTAGTCTAAATGCTATTGGTATTGCTCTCATGGTTGAAGCATCCTGGGGGGCACGGGATCACCATTTGTGACCGCTTCTGACAAGCAAAGCCGATGGGAGAAATTGGATTCGTTTAATGACCGCCTGATTGACTGCAACAATTTGCTTAAAAGCTGTGGCCAAAGAAAGTTGTAAAATTGGGCATGGTTTACTTCACCACCACCTGGCTTACCAAAGGAAAATCTGGTCCCTGGTGATCCTAAGGTTGAGAATTACCCTTCCTATGGAATTTAGTTATCTCCATTTGCAGGCCCAGCAGAAGAAGGTGGTAGAAGGTCCTGGACCTCTCCAGGGCTGAGGAAAGGTGTCCTTTTTGAAAATGCTGCTCTGGGTTTTTAAACTGCACTATACTTCAAAACGAAATAATAGAGAGGATCCCAACAGGGGATAAACTGCACTTTTAAAGTGGTGGAGTACGTGGTATCCAATGGAATCTGGAGCAGTGCCATTTCTTCTACCTCATGGGCAGTGGTGGGATTCAATTTTTTTTAACTAGCGGGTCTGTGGGCGTGGCTTGGTGGGAGTGGCTTGGTGAGCATGGCAGGGGAAGGATACTGTAAAATCTACATTCCCACACTACTCCAGGGTAAGGTTACTGCAAAAACTCCATTTCTTCCCGATCAGCTGGGACTCGGGAGGCAGAGAATAGATGCGAGATGGGGCCAGTCAAAGATGGTATTGACCGGTTCTCCGAAATACTCAAAATTTCCACCACCAGTTCTCTAGAACTGGCCAGAACCTGCTGAAACCCACCTCTGCTCATGGGACATCCATAAAGCAGGACAGCCTGCAGAACATCCTAACAGAGATAGGTTTCTTGGGCTGCGTGATTCCCGATGGCATAGGACAGCTTGATATCAACAGGGCAGATGAATTCAGCTCGTGTGAGTTTATGAAAGTTTAGAGAACCAATGTTCTGGAGGTCTTGTAAAGTCACTAGCTGAATCTAGTAGGACAAGTGAGACACACTTATGGCATCGGATTCATTATTAGGCAACCGTATACGGCGCATTGAAAGAAAATGGTTTTGTGAGACTCTTATCACCCTTTCCCTAACATGCTGGTTTATTATACGCATTGCCATTTTTAAAAGTGCATGTTGTGTGAAAAAGTGACCCACACACCAACTACAAATGGAAGTACTGTATTCGTTTTCCAACCCCCATCCAGATGTCCCCCAGAGTATGGGACTTAAAGTGTCTTCCCATGATTTTTATTTGCCAGCCAAAATGCAACAATAGAAAACTCATCATTTGATCATCTTGCTACTCTCCTTGCCTCTGTGTTTCGGTATTTTTAAATTCTTTAAAAATAAGGTCAAAGAATATTTCAGCAGATATTGTGGGTTTTTTTCTTTCTGTGATACTGGTGCATGTTGAGTGTCTTTCTTCCATCCAGCTCTTTAAAGCCCAGAATCCTGATTCCTTTTAGCATTTGGTTATTTGCTCATTCTTCTTTGATTTTGGAGAAATCAAGACCTTGCTGGAATACAGTCTAGCTCCATTCCAAGTCTTTGTGGACTACGTTGTTAAAACCCCAGGATAAATCTTCTGTCCCTTTCCTGTGTGAGTTAGAACAGTGTTTTTCAACCAGTGTGCCGTGAGACATGGTCAGGTGTGCCGCGAAGAAGGAAGCTCATGTTCCGGTCTCGCAACTTTTTGCTGAGAGAGAAAGAGAGAGAGAGAGAGAGAGACAGAAAGCAAGAGAAAGAAAAGAGAAAGAGAAAGCAAGAGTGAGAGACAGAAAGCAAGAAAGAGAGAGAAAGAGAGAAAGAAAGCAAGAGAGAGAGAGAAAAAAGGAGAGGAAGGGGGAGAGAGAGAGAAATGAGCAAAAAGGGGAGGAAAAAAGAGAAATGAGAAAATGATTGAGACAGAGAATGAGAGGAAAGAGAGAGAAACAAAAGAGAGAGAAGTGACTCTTGATTTAAAGCATGTGATAAAAATCACCCAAAGAATAAGAGAGAGAAAAAACCCCAGCCCTCACCTGTTTTTGGAAATGGTTGAAGTGTGTATATATACACCCACACACACACAAGGGGGTGGGGGAAGATAGGGATGGAAAAAGAGAGGAGAGTGTCTTAGGGTGTCATTTTGTGTCATTTTGGTTGGTGGTGTGCCCAAAGATTTTATAAATGTAAAAAATGTGCCGCGGCTCAAAAAAGGTTGAAAATCACTGAGTTAGAAGATGCTATGGACCAGAGGTGGACAATTAAAAATGATTGGGTATTCTTTTTTTAAAATACATTTGATTTGTTTATAAAATAAATATTTGGTGGAAACACATGGGCAATTTTCTGGTGTTTTACATGCTTTTATGTGTAGATTGTTGATGTTTTTCTTTTGAGGAAGAGGCTGATATGAAGTGTGGATATTGAATAAAGGCAAGTGGAGGTCTATTGAAGAACAGTTTCATTTAAATAAATGGTAGACAGGAAATAGAGCTTTTTAGAGCATATCTTCCCTATTCCTGCCAATGAATAAGGAAATTCTCATTTAAAAAGAGTTATTTGGCATCAGGATATGCAAATGCTATTTATTTGCTTAATCAATTTGTACAATTACTATCTTAGCAAGTGACTCTGGACAGCAGCTAATGCCAAATGGGATAAAATCAGTGATACCCTGAATGCAAAATTTAAACACAGAAATTAAAATACACAGAAGGCAAGCAGAAAAAAACCTCTGGAAATTGTTGCTATCAGCACACTCTCACCAGGTTTGAAGAAAATTAATGCAGGATGCATATTTTTCAAAAAATATATTTTATGTCAGTTATTAGAATCGTTATACAGTGATACCTCTACTTAAGAACTTAATTCGTTCCATGACCAGGTTCTTAAGTAGAAATGTTCTTAAGAAGAAGCAATTTTTCCCATAAGGAATCAATGTAAAAGCAAATAATGCGTGCAAGCCCATTAGGAAAGAAATAAAAGGTCGGAATTTGGGTAGGAGGAGGAGGAGGAAGAAGAGGAGGAGGACGACAGTCGCTACTGAAGGAAGAAGGGGAGGGGAGGGGAATCAAAAAAATCCAAAACTTTAAGGCTTAAAAAAAAAGAGGGTCTCTGAGGCGGCAAGAAGGAACACACGCCTACAATACACCCAGCGCGAGGTTGCCTGCCATACACTGGTTCTTAAGAAGAGGCAAAAAAATCATGAACACCCAGTTCTTATCTAGAAAAGTTCTTAAGTACAGGCTTTCTTAAGTAGAGGTACCACTGTACTTGGATGACAGCCCAAATAGTGCAATTGGTTATAACCAGTCCGATACCTAAAAAAGATATGCATTTGTAAAGTCAGCCTTCAAAGAAAGATACCAGAATAACAATTTTATTCATCTTATGCTTACTTCACCAAGAAGCTGGATACTAAAACCATACTCAAAATTCAAACCAAGCAATTAAAATCCTGGAGACCTTATGGATATATCCATGCAGTATTCTTAGCAACAATAAAATGCCTTACTATTGATTTTTCCCAGATTATTTTTTCCAACTATCTCCTGAAAACTGCTCCTGCAATTTCTATCTCCCATCAAATATGTGGCAAGCCTGACCCTGCTTAGGTTTTGAGCCCACAGAAGAGCATAACCCAGTGCTGATACTTGCTAAAATGCAAAAAAAAAACCAAAAGAATAAAATGAAGTTATAGATGACTGTAGCAAATGCTATTTGTTTGAATCCATGCTATTATGTGAACAGATATCAAAAAGGTTGGAATTTTGGTTTTTTAGAGCAAAAGAGGATGCAGGAACAAAGAACTAAATCATCTTTTTTTCTCTCTTTTGCTTCCATTTCACTAAATCTGCTTCCCCAGCTATATTGTATTTGAAATTTGATATTTTAGAGACAAGCCCATCATTCCTGAGTGGACACTGGGCTGAGCAGTAATTTTAGCCAACTTTCCACTCTTTCTTCCACAACTCAACTTTTTCTTCTGCACTTAATGATATCACAAGACAAGGGCTGTCCTAATTGCAACTTCAGCTACCACACTCATTCCTTACCAGTGTGGTGGATTAGTTTATTTACAATTGAAGAGAGGGGGCCAACAAATCCAAGTTTAGATCTCATAAGTATTTAATTTAGTCCATGAGATTCAACTGTTGTGGTTGATATTCCCAAAAAGACATTCTATGTGTTGATAATATATATCTCCCAAAATCCTTTCAGCTGATCCTAGGATTCTGCTTGTGGAATAGGATCTTCAAGGTTTTGTATGGCTTAATACTGTAATACTTGTTTAATACTGGAAAACCTGGCCTACAGATAAGAGTTATTTACGCTCTAGAGCAGTGGTTCTAAACCTTTACTTCACAGACCCCTGGGAAGGGGTTGTGATGTCACAAGATCCATGAAGGCTTGAAGAAATGTGATGGTTTAAATCTTGAGTTAAGTCTTGGTGACCTGTGGGTTTGGTCCATGGTCACAAAAGGTAAAGGGGCTCCATGGTTAAAAAAAAAAAGGTTGAGAACCACTGTTTTAAAGGAAACTAAGCCTGATAGCAGAGTATTCTACAGATTCATACTGCTAAAATGTTAGGACTGTAACAGTTTTTTTAATCTATTGGATACCTTCAGGAATGGCAGGTGAGGAAAGCTGGACTTGGCCCTGTTGCCAAGACACCCACCTTAGCCTGTGTCAATGATTAATTCAATGACTAATGATGAGAAAGGAGGAAGTCAATGGCTGGGGGAGTGGTACCTGTCCCAGTGAGAAGAAAATGGCGCGCGACCCAAACTGCTCCCTTATCAACTATCAATTGCCTCTGTCATCCGAGATCTTCCAAGGTGAGCATGGGGAATTTGTGGAAAGCTGCAGGCCAGATAAGTTGAGGTTCTGATAATGAAGGGTGAAAGTGAGAGAAGGCAGAATAAAGACACCCTCCAAAGTTCCCCAGAATTTAGCCCAAAGGTTTCAATGTTGTTAATTTTAAGACTTGTGGACTTCAACTCCCAGAATTCTGGGAGTTGAAGTCCACAAGTCTTAAAGTTGCCACGTTTGGGGACCCCTGGTTTAGCCTAACGGTTTTGCCGATGATGGCCAAGTAATAACGGGAGTATTCTGCTCAATGCAAAGTTATGACAGGAAGCCCACTCTACAACATTTTGGACTAAAAGGGAGGGAATTCAATAAAAATATGACTTCCAGCAAGAATTAAGAGCGGAGATTGGAATCTCTCCAAACCACATTTGTCTGTTTCCTACAGTTATCAAGGCTCAGATCTGGATTTTCTTAATCCCGGTATTCCTGGGCCTTGTGCAAGTTGGCCTATTTCTGGAACAAATGGGCTTCTTCTTACGACATGGCAAGAGTTCCCACCGCACCAGTGTCTTGCTTTGGATCCTGGGAGTTTATCCGGTAAGAATGGAGAGAAGGAACCCCCACCACTAAGCATCTTACAAGGTTCACTGAACTCCTCCATAGAATACCGTATTTTTTTGAGTATAAGATGCTCCTTAGTTTGTGGGGAGGAAAATGGGGGGGGGGATCTGCCTACCAGGTATTCATCAAGCTAGCATCCTTAGTCTGTTCACCTTCAACACATTATTTTATCCTATGGTTAGGGCTGAAAAAAACATCTTCAGAAGGAGTAGCAATGAAAACAAGCCTGCAAAGACTTGGGGCTTCAGAGGGAGTGGGAATATAAAAATCCTGCAAGGTGGGAAGACCATTAGCACCTTCTTATGGCTGAAAAAGCCTTCTTCAGAGGGAGTAGGAATAAAAACAATCAGGCAAAGACTTAGGGCTGGAAAAAAAATCTTCAGAGGGAATAGGAAGCTGGGAAGATTGCTAGTACCTCGTTAGGGCTGGGGGGGGGGAAGCTTTGAAAAAGCTACATTCATAGAATAAGATGCACCCAAATTTTCAGCCTCTTTTAGAGGGGAAAAAGGTGCTTCTTATACAAAAAATACGATGGTTGGTTTTTAATAAATCTGTGTCCTATGGCAGCTGCCATAAGCAAGCCCATTTTTAAGTAGGACTGCAGCAAAACATAGCTCATAGCTTTCCTTTTCAAGGAAAACTGTGGTTATGACACGTACACTTATGTGCAGGCCACAATTCAGGTCTTCTTCTGATAGATTATTCACTGACAGTCACTTCTTTGCAAATCCACACCAGTTGCTCCTGGAAGATAGAATGGTGCCCTTTGCTTATAGCAGTGATGCTCGGGTAACAAAAGGGTGCATGCATTCACAATAGTGTGCAGCTGTGTGCCCACACCCATAATGCAATGCCCTACACCCCCACCCTCGCACATGCACGCACACACATGTTGCTTGCGTGCAGGGCTCATTGAAGCCTCCGGAGCCTGTGGGTGGCAAAAATTTGATTCCAGCTGATTTTTGGGCTTCCGGAGAATGTGGATTTTTGCCTTTCCCAGGCTTCAGGAAAGTCTCTGGAGCCTGTGAATGGTGAAAAACAGACCCAACAGCCTAACCGGAAGTTTGGAAACGAACTTCAAGTTCAGCTGTTTGGCCATTTTTCACCCTCCCCAGGCTCCGGAGGTTTTCCTAAAGCCCTGGGAAGGCAAAAACGACCTCCCTTTGCCCTCTGAAAGGCCAAAAATCAGCTGGCCAGCACACACAAGTATGCTAGATAGGGTAATGCCTCTCATGCTATCAGATATGGCTCCCCATGTCACCTATGGCGTACGTGCCTTAGGTTCGCCATCCCTGTCTTATAGCAACAAAAATCATGATGAAAGGCTCTTCTTTCAGGGTCTGCTAGATCTGCACTCTAACAATCCTTCACTTGTGACAATATACAGTGTTCCCTTGATTTTTGTGGGTCCTAACTTCGCAAACCTATACCATTTGTTTTAAAAAAATATTAATTAAAAAAAACTTCGCGGGTTTTTTTCTATACCACGGTTTTTTCCACCCAATGATGTCATATTGTTAATAAATAATAATTAGTACCAGTAATAATGGTGAGTAAATAGTTGTTAAGGGAATGGGAAATTGTAATTTAGGGGTTTAAAGTGTTAAGGGAAGGCTTGTGATACTGTCCATAGCCAAAAATTGTGTATTTACTTCGGCATCTCTACTTTGCGGAAATTCAACTTTCGCAGGCGGTCTCGGAATGCATCCCCCATGAAAATCAAGGGAACGTTGTATAGTATATCTTAGAATATCAGTGGCTCAAACTGGACAGTGAAAATGTCACACTATGGGGAAATAAAATGTATACATTCTGCCTAGATGTTCGTTTATCTCTTTTATGGGTGGAGCGGCAATAAAAAAAGAAGAGTAGTGGTAATCTTGGGAATAGAAGAGTGCACAGGAACACTTGTAAAGTGTCTTGCTAGCTATTGACAAATTACTATTTAAAAGGTACAAATCTGTATATTCTCCTCAAACAGGTCTTCAACCTCACCTCCCTCATCTGTTTGTACATCCCTCGAGCTTCCTTTGTCTGTAACTTTGTGGCTTCCATGTAAGTTTCTTTGCATGGGGACAAGGGGTGGTGGGGAGGAATGCAGCTAGCTCCCACTTGTACCACAATTTTTGCTCCAGCTCATCAAAGGACTTGCTGTACTAGCAGCTTTCATCCTTTAAAAAGAGATGCAAAGGGTTTCAGCATTCTAACTGCTGGCATTGAATTATGCTGTAGTTGTTTCTCTGAGCTAGGCCTTGTAGTGGTGTGCTTCAAATTTCACTCTTGGCCCTTTACAGCAAAAGCAGGAAATTGAATCCAAACAGACCTTAGATTCTCAATAATTTCTCCTGCACCCCTTATATAATGGAAAATGTAGAGGGAAAAATCTCTCTTCCTCTCCCTGAAGCCCTATCTGTTGTCCACTGCATGGAAGTTGCCATCTGCATAAGAAAAACTCTTATCTCTGGCAGTCAAACTAGCTTCTTTGAGTCAACTGAATAAGAAAGAAACCTTGGAGGTCTTATAGTCCAACCCTCTGCTCAAGCAGGAAACCCTACACCACTTCAGACAAATGGTTGTCCAATCTCTTCTTTAAAACCTCCAATGTTGGAGCACCCACAACTTCTGGAGGCAAGTCGCTCCATTGATTAATGAATCTCGTGGCTTCTCAATCGAATAGACTATCTGATTAATAAATGTTGGGATTAGAAGCCTTCAAAGAACTCGCAACTGCTACATTTGCAAGCCAAGAAGGGATATATAGGGGTAATTTTATTTTCTTAGCAAAGTCAGTTGTGTTAAAACCTGGGTGGGGAAGTTGGCTATGTATGCAAAATAATGCATTAATATCTGTCCAGTCATCTAACATGGGCAGTGGGGATATGAGCCCTGACTTTTCAGTGCCTGCAAGTTGCAACCCATTGGGGTCAAAACAGGTACTGCTGTTTTTGTTGAAGATGCTTGAGACTTGCTACATGGAAAGCATCTGCCCTCTAACTGAGCAACAATCTTTTTTATTTTTGCTTAAGATACATAACAATACAACGTCTGGGCCATTTAGATGATAAGGTCTCATTCCTTGGGTGAATGTCTTTCTTACCTATGCATACAGATGCAAAAGATCAATTCACTTGAAATTAGTAATTTTGATCTCAAATGGACATACCAACCAGCTGTCATCCCAGTATTTTAATCTTCACTGGAGACCGTGTATTATAGGTCTTAGCCTTGAAAATAGCCATAGGAATAGAAGTCATAGAGATAGAGTTGCACCCCAACACACAAGTTGCCTTACCAATCTCCCTGATAATGATTGCTTGTTGATTGTATTTTTTATTTTCCAAATGGGCAGCCTTGTCTCTGGTAGTTGACATAAGTGCTGAAAATAAACGTTCCATATTTCAATTTGGAATCCCAGGGAAGCCAAACGGGCCACTCAGATCTCCTCCACCTCCTAGTTGGTTGTACTCTTTATGCAATATTTCTATTCTTATTGCTGCAGCTACCACTCCATCACTCTATGGAAGTTCCTTGCCTTGATCCGGGACTTCTTCGGCGGTTCAGATCGCATGATCCAACAGCTGGTAGGGCAGCGGGTTTCTCCGAATCCTTTCCCATGCTGCTGCTGCTGTTGCCTTCCTGAGATTGCTGCCAATCGGTAAGAGCCATTTTGAACCTTCCCTTATTTTCCCTCCTCTTTATAACATAGTGTTTTATTGCTTGAATTTGGTCGCTTGCATGTTGCCAGCCGCGTCTTAGCCAATCCGCGGCCGGTATGCAAATGAAGGAGTTTTGCATACACAATGCATAGCACAGTGTTTCCCAACCTTGGCAACTTGAAGATATCTGGACTTCAACTCCCAGAATTCCCCAGCCAGCATTCGCTGGCTGGGGAATTCTAGGAGTTGAAGTCCAAATATCTTCAAGTTGCCAAGGTTGGGAAACACTGACATAGCACAGTGTTCTTTGTCCTTCGTCTCTCCGTCCCGGCAGAACAAACTTGAGGTGTATGACGGTGGCAGTGTATCAGCTCTCCCTCATCCGGACCATCCTCTTCTTCATCACCCTTATCCTCTGGACTGATGATGAATACGACTACGGTGCGGTAAGTGATTTGGGCCCTGAAATTCATAGACAGTGAGCAAAAGAGATAATTCCTGTAAAGTAGAGAATAGTTTAGACCCGTGATTGCAAACCTATGACACGCATGCCACAGGTGGCACGCGGGCCCCTCTCTGCAGGCACGCAAACCATCAGCTAGCTCAGCTCCACTGCACATGTGCCTGGGCCTCCCACTGACCAGCTGATTTTGGGGTCTCAGACATGCATGCTTTCTCCTCACTTTCTGTGGCCTGTGCCTTCCCAGATCTCTGGAGATCCCACCCCAGCTTTCTTTCTTTCTTTCTTTCCTTCTCTTTCTCTTTCTCTCTCTTTCTTTTCTTCTTTTTTCTTTTTCTTTCTTTCTGTCTGCCCTTCTTTCTCTTTCTTTCTTTCTTTCCTTCTTTTTTCTTTCTTTCTTTCTGTCCTTTCTCTCTCTCTCTCTCTCTCTCTATTTCTTTCTTTCTGTCTGTCTGTCCTCTCTCTCTCTCTCTATATATATATATTTCTTTCTTTCCTTCTTTTTTTCTTTCTTTCTTTCTTTTCCTTCCTTCCTTCCTTCTCCTTCCTTCCTACCTTCCTTCCTACCTTCCTTCCTTCCTTTCTTCCTTCCTTTTTTTCACGCCATTCTCCTTAGACTCCGGGCAGCTTACAAAATGTTAGCAATAGCACTTTTTAACAGAGCCAGCATATTCCCCCCACAATCCGGGTCCTCATTTTACCCACCTCGGAAGGATGGAAGGCTGAGTCAACCTTGAGCCGGTGAAGAGATTTGAACTGCTGATCTGCAGGTCTATAGTCAGTTTTGGGCATGCAAGGCTTTGTCCCCCCCCCCCTTCCCAGCTCCGTTTGGGGAAAGGAGCAGTGATGGGCTCCTACAGGTATGGTCATGTATGCAGTACCTGTAGCAAACTTTTGGTCAGGTATGCAGTATCGGTAGCAAAATTTTATTTATTTTTTTTTTTTCCCCTTCTGGGCTCTGGGTATGTTTTTCCTATTACAGAAAATGAAGTTGAATGTGTATAATTTTAGAAGAGCTGTGCGTGCGTGTGTGTGCATACACTTTATATAGTAGATAATGAGGAATGGGCTACGGCCCGGATGGGGGGGAAATGCAGTGGGGTAGAGAAAAGGGAGCTCCACCCCAGAGCACCCAATTTGCACTGAAAACTCCTGAAAGAAATGCATGGGTCACGCCCACAGTGGCCATTTTGGAAGCCCATCACTGGAAAGGAGGCTCCTCCCCTCCCAGCTGTTTGGGGATGGGAGGCTTTCCCCCCTCCCACCGCTGTTTTGGGATATGAAATCAAAACAGGGGGGCACGTGTGCATACATGTGGGGGGTCACACGCACATATGTGCAGGGGGTGGGACGTGCTGGAGGGGGGAAAGGTTTGCCATCACTGTCTCTAGAGGCTTTTTCCATGGATATTTTCTTGGGTGGGTGGAAATAATTTATCTTCCATGTTTGATCAATGGACATTTCCATTGGATTGCAGTAACCGGAATGAACACCACGGAATTACATCTTGTGGAACAATGAAGCTTGTCTTGGTTATCACCAAGATTTGGCTAAACAAAGCAACCTGACTTCAGCTATCCTTCTATATACTGATGTTATGGATAACGGCTGTCTCATTTTGAAAGTAATGCATATATAACTGACAGCTGTGGAATGTGACAAAATGCCATACTATAGTGTGGAAGGCTCCTTTCCAAGTTCCCCCATTGCATCCCTTCCTGTATTATGAGTAAATCTGCATCCCAAAGTCATTAAAGATGCATATTCCTCACTGAACTTTGTCTTCTAGTTCCCAGCAAGTAATCCAAAGAGAGTGAAGGAAGGAACCCTGCAGGCTCAGTTTTGTAATTGATCAAACAGTATTTAGCTCCTGTAAAAAGCTAAAGGAAATGAAACAAATCCATCTTTAGGGTGGATGTTCGCTTAGATAAATTATACAATTTTGGAAGAAACTAATACCTTTAATAGTCTAAGCAGGGGTCCCCAAACCTGGCAACTTTAAGACTTGTGGGACTTCAACTCCCAGAATTCTCCAGCCAGCTTTCTTAAGCAGAAAGATTTTCATCCTGCCTTTCAAATTCAGGACGGTTAAAGCCAACTGACACCATGTGTGTGGGTCACCACTGAGAAGACCCTCAGTGTGTCATGACTTTTTCTCTTCCAGGTGGGCTACACCAATCCCAATTCCTACATCAATGTCATCATAGCCGTCTCCACTTGCCTTTCCTTCTATGGCTATTTGCTCTTTTACAAGGCCACAAAGCCAGCCCTGGATGGCTACAAGCTGCGCTACAAGTTTGTTTGCATCATTCTGGTCCTTGTCCTTTGCGGGCTGCAGAGTGGAATCCTGGAAACGATGGGAGCCTTGGGTGCCATTCCTTGCAGCCCATCTCTCTCGCCTGTTACCCGCTCCCAAAGTAAGTCATCTCCATGAGGCACAGTGGCTTACAAGTGGAACGGGTGGGCTTACAAATCGTCTTTTTGACGATACAGCAGCAAACAACCGGCAAAGATTTTTGCAAGTGGCCACTTAAAACTTTTAGCAAGTCTCATCTTCTGTGCCTTCTCTGCAGTGTAGGATTTTTTTCCCCTTTAGCAGTCAAAAAATGAGGAACATAAACATACATACATACATACTTTTATTAAATTTATATGCCACCCATTTCACTATCAAGCAACTCTGGGCAGTTCACATCACGAAAACAATAAAATAAAAACATTTGAGATCTTAGAAACGCTGAAGGTTAAAATATAACAAAACAATGGGTAAACGAAGAACCAGTACATGATCAAGATGGAGTTGGGATCTTCCTAGTCCACTAGCCACTTCCAGCGTGGAAAACCCCCAATCAGAACCCCAAGGCCATTGCCACAGGCACAGCCAGGCTGTGAGGCCCTTTTGGAAGGCCTCACAGGCCTACTCAATTCCATGGGTAGCAGTTTTTCCACAGATGTGGGGTGGTGGTGTTGGGGAACTAGTTTCGCACATTTAACTGTGTATGACTAAGAATGTTTTTGACTAAGATATTTGCCAAAGTAAGTAGTATTTTATACACTTAATGTATATTAATATTATTATTATTATTATTATTATTATTATTATTATTATTATTTAGATTTGTATGCCGCCCCTCTCCGAGGACTCAGAGTGGCTCACAACAAGCAATACAAAATACAAATCCAATATTAAAAACAATTTAAAAACCCTTATTAAAAAACAATCATACAACCCGAGCAAATCATACATAAAACGGAACAGCCGAGAGGTATATCAATTTCCCCATGCTTGGCGACATAGGTGGGTTTTCAGGAGTTTGTGAAAGGCAAGAAGGGTGGGGGCCAGTCCTAATCTTCCAGAGGGCCGGGGCCGCCACAGAGAAGACTCTTCCCTTGGGTCCCGCCAGACGTTGTTTTGTCGACGGAACCTGGAGAAGGCCAACTCTGTGGGACCTAATCCGTCGCTGGGATTTGTGTGGCAGAAGGTGGTCCTGAAGGTATTCTGGATTGCATTACTAAATTATTACTTGTATCTCTGGGCTATCAGTTGGATATCTGCAAAACCTCAACGTTTCCTCTATGTGTATCTTTGACTACTCAGATTACTTTTCATATTCCTTAACACCTAACAGAACTGGTCCTGATGCCCCAAAGGTTGGAGGCTGCTGTCCTAGGTAATTGGGAGATACAGCAAATAACATCCTTTCTGTAGGCCTTTTCTCCTTTTCTAAGAGGTCTGTAAGGGGCGTGCATAAGTGCACTTATGTGCCTAATGTCCCTGTCCTACTGTCTTATTATCCTTTCTATTACTACGTTCTACTTATGTTATGTTATGTTAATATGTACTATAATACTATACTTGTTTGACAAATAAATAAATAAATAAATAAATAAATAAATAAATACTTCTCTTTTATCTTTCTAGTGATCTACTACTACGCTTTGGCCATTGAGATGTTCCTTATTGGCTTATTTGCTCATTATTCTTTCCGAAGAATTGAACCCTCCATGGAAGCTGAGCAGGTCATCCAGCCTCCAGCCTCCCAGACCCAGGAGGGCCCTTCTGGTCGTTGTAGCCCCGCAGACGGTGTATCTATGGAGGGAACAAACCCTGGCTACCTCTGTGATGAGGCTTTCTGTACAATCGAACATTCTCCCCTGGACCGCTTTGATTTCATTGTCAAGGAGCCCGTGAACAGACAGCAGCCAAGCTGGGGAACTGGCTTCCCGAGAGGGGGAGCCCTGAAGACAGAGGGACTTAAGTTAAGCCTACAACAACCTGGAACTGAAGTGTCAAGTGAAACCCAAATCCAATCCCACATTAACAAAATGGAAGCAAATGGAGCCTCTGCTGTATAGCCACCCATCTTTACAGAGGACAGACCCATATTGAGGGGTCAATCCAGAAGAATGCGTAATGTCAAAGCATACAGAGTGTTGTGGAGGGATACTGAACTCCAGGTATGACCAGGCAAGAACGTGCACCTTTGTGCAGATATGCCCAGAAACATAATATTGTGGGAAATTTCACTGCTTTTGTGTTAGGCAGAGAACCTTTTGTTCCAGCCATGCCTAAACTGCCTGGGTAGATTGTGAAGACCTGTTGGGAAAACAGAACCATTGTTTTTTTCCTCTGTGACAGGGCTGTCAAACTCCCGGCCCACAAGCTGGCTGCTTCACAAACTGGCCACACAATTTAATGAAAGGGGAAAAAAGTCCCAATATGTCACATGATGCCCAGTAGTGGTTTGCACATGCACATGTGCAGAAGCTTCCCGGCCGGGTGAGTGGAGCCTCCTGCCGCCACTGGTTCACAGAACTAGGCCGAACGAAAAGCAATCCACTTCTGGTGACGCCGTGAGTTTGCTCTATAACAACCATTCTTTATACTTCTCCTTTTCCTCTGACTCTTTCCAGAAGCCTAATTTATTTTCTTGTGAGGAATTTTTCAGGTGGTGCAGAAAATTAAGAGTGAAGGCTCCCCCTTGTTCAATAATAATAACTTAGAAATATACCATCAAGCCACTAAATTACTATGGATTAAAGAATGGGTCAACCTTGAAAATCCTAGAATTTTAACAATAGAAGGCCACGATATAAATGAAGGATGGCACGCACATTTGTGGGAAAAAGAACGTTCAAAACATTCTCATTTTAAACAACATCAAATTCGGAATACACTGTTGACATACTGGCGGAAAGTTAGGAAAAAACACTATAATGAAATACCCAGATGGCTATCCACACTAGAAGCCCAAATTCATCCAAATATAATTAGCCAAGAACAAATAATAACCTATGAAGCCCTGATACCAAAGGAAGTCTAAAAACTAGAGAAAGACTTAAAGAGGAGGGCATAGTAATAGATTGGCTACCATATTACCAAATTCAAAGTAGATACAAAAAGGACTTGGTGAAATCTGGAATATGTAAAAAACAAAATGAAATAGACAAAATATTGACAGGATCTGATAAAAAATTTATAACCAGAATGTATACTTATCTACAAAACTATGAAAACATCGAATAAATAGTTAAACCTAATATGATAGCTTGGATGACTAACTTTGGATATGCAATTCAGCTAGAAGACTGGGAAAAACTATGGTCAGTTAACTATAAGATGACTTTGTCAACACCATACAAAGAAAATCTTTATAAAATGTTCTTTCGATGGCATTATGCGCCAGCGCACCTAGCCAAAATGAATGTAAATATTAGTAACAAATGTTGAAAATGTAAAAAAGAGGTGGGAACATACTACCACATATGGTGGAAATGTAACGAAGCAAAAAAATTCTGGATCCGAATCAGGACATGGATGGAAGAAATACGGGGCTACAAAATTGAGATAAAACCGGAAATGTATCTATTAGGCATAATTAGAGGCAAACACAGCAAAGAAAATTACTACTTAATAAATCACTTACTTACTGCTGCAAGATTAGCATATGCACAAGTTTGGAAACAAGATAAGACTCCAAACAAAGAAACGGTGATTAAAAAAATATTAGACTGCACCAAATTTAGTAAATTAACATATGAGATTGTTGTCTAAATGTTTTGTAAGTCAAACAAAATAAAATAAAAATGAATTTCAAAAATAATAATAATAATTAATAATAATAATTTATTAGATTTGTATGCCGCCCCTCTCCGAAGACTCAGGGCGGCTATTACAACTCTGCTTGCAGTACTCACTAAACTAAAATATGGTGGGCTGCTTTATGGTGTCATGCGTCGTACAAACCCAGGCACTATAATTAGATTAGGATTCAGCACCCTTGAGAAAACCTAGAAATTTGGATTTAATCTGAAGACTATTGTGCTTTAAGAGAAAAAAAAACCTGGCAAACAGTCCACTCAATACAATGAAACCAGAAACACTTAAAACATGCTGGACAGAGACATTAAGAACATCTGGTCAATTCAGGAAGAATGCTGCTGATTAAAGGTCTCTGAATATCTTCCTGGAACCTATTAATTTATTTAATCCAAGAAAGTCCTGTTTATAGCTGTACAAAAATTTCAGAAGGATGGGAAAAAATTAGGCTGTATTTTTCAGAGTATAAGACGCACCTTTTACCCCCTAAAAGAGGCTGGAAATGTCAGTGCTTCTTGTACACTGAATACAGCCATTTTTGGCCTCCCGAAGCTGAGCCTCCACATCTCAATTTTTTCAAAAATGGGTGCATTTTTTTTGCAAAAATTGGGTGTGCGGAAGGTTTGGGAGGCCTGCAGAGTACTTCTGGGGGCTGGGGGAAGGCATAACTGCCTGGTTTTTGGGAACAACGGGCCCATTTTTGCGAAAAATGGGGCGCACAGAGGGTTTGGGAGGCTTGCAGAGTGCTCCTGGAAGCCGGGGAGGAGAAATACCTTTTTTTTCTTACTTACCTCTTTGAAATCTTGATGCGTCATATGCACCGGTGCCTCTTATAGTCCAAAAAATATGGTATATACTGAAGAAAGCATTGACGAACTGATAAGATGTTATTAAAACAAATGTTGCAGTTATAGCACAGAGGAATTTACCAGGCTTTTTGAGCAATAAAATAGGGAAAAAGGTATAAACCAATCAGGAATTAAGTTAATATCTTTTAAGCTAACAAGAAGAAGCTCATATGCAGTTTTTCTCCTAGAACTGACATTATTTGAACACTCCAGTTATCCATTATCTCCCTTTAGAACAGAGCTGACAAAGATACTAAGGCCCTGGTTGCACAACACAATTTAAATGGTAAACCTACCAAGGCTTCAATTACCTCAATAGGCCTATTTACTGCCTGGCGTGAAACCATGCTCTCTTCCTTCACTTTCAGTATCTATGATTGAGATGAAGAGCCTTGCAAAAACACTCCATCTCCGTGACTGCTTCAATTGTCATCCTCTTGCAGATTTCGGGGTGGCAGTGGAGCAAAGTGAAAAAGGGACGCCAAAGAAGTGACCGTGGTTTCAACCATTACAAGTTCACCCCTTTCGAAGGGGGGGGGGGAGAGAAGAAAGGCAGGAAGTGAAAAGGAAAGAAACAGCCTCTCAAGCTGCTCTCTAACAGCCAGGCTGACTAACACAACAGCCCTGCACAATAGCCTCAGCCAAACTCTGTTACAGGCAGTCTACTTCTGAAGTCCACTGCTGGATAGCCAGGTTAGAAACATAGAAACATAAAAGACTGACGGCAGAAAAAGACCTCATGGTCCATCTAGTCTGCCCTTATACTATTTCCTGTATTTTATCTTACAATGTTTATCCCAGGCATGTTTAAATTCAGTTACTGTGGATTTACCAACCACGTCTGCTGGAAGTTTGTTCCAAGGATCTACTACTCTTTCAGTAAAATAATATTTTCTCATGTTGCTTTTGATCTTTCCTCCAACTAACTTCAGATTGTGTCTCCTTGTTCTTGTGTTCACTTTCCTATTAAAAACACTTCCCTCCTGAACCTTATTTAACCCTTTAATATATTTAAATGTTTCGATCATGTCCCCCCTTTTCCTTCTGTCCTCCAGACTATAAAGATTGAGTTCATTAAGTCTTTCCTGATACGTTTTATGCTTAAGACCTTCCACCATTCTTGTAGCCCGTCTTTGGACCCGTTCAATTTTGTCAATATCTTTTTGTAGGTGAGGTCTCCAGAACTGAACACAGTATTCCAAATGTGGTCTCACCAGCGCTCTATATAAGGGGATCACAATCTCCCTCTTCCTGCTTGTTATACCTCTAGCTATGCAGCCAAGCATCCTACTTGCTTTTCCTACTGCCCGACCACACTGCTCACCCATTTTGAGACTGTCAGAAATCACTACCCCTATTTAGGTTGTCTATGATTATGTGTATACGTTGGAGGTCAGAGTTTATTATTTATTTACTTAATATATTTGTATGCCGCCCAACTCCCGAAGGACTCTGAACGGCTTCCAACAGATAAAACAAATTCTAAAACAGTATAAAACATCCAATAGCAAAATCCCATTAAAAACACGTATATTCTCTCCAACGTTCATCGTTCAAGTTCTTTTGCATTTCAATGTGGCTCCAAAGGCTTGCAATAGTACCCATGTTCCCCGAGAACATGGCAGAGGTGGGTCCCACTTGCCTTCCCTACCAGTCCACATCGGGATGGAAGTGCGCTTTTGGCAAGCTGCAGCAACTGGAGGGCTGGTTCGGGAGCGTGGACTTTCTGTCATTGTTGTCGATTCGGTGAGCGGTAGTAAATTTCCGCTACCGGTTCTAAAAAAACCAATCCGAACCAGCAACAACCCACTACTGGAACATGCCCCCTCTAAGTTCCAACTCTGGAGACAAGCCCATCCTTCCCACTTTTGCTCCTCGGAAGATAAGATGTAGTTTTTCAACCTGGCACAGGGTCACAATGTTATCTCGCTAGTTGTGTGATTACGTTAGACTGACAGCTCCTCCAGGGCATCGACGACCTCAGTCTCCAGAGGAACATTTGAAGCCCCTTGCTCTGGCAGCTGAGACTGGGGCCCTTGTTCCTTGGTAAGGAGGTTGTGTTTCTTTAGGAAGCAGGCTTCTTCGTATGCTGGATGGATGGGCGGCTGGGTCGGGGGCACATAGGTATATTCCTTCTCAGGATCCAGCTGACCCAATGGAAGAAAGAGAAAGGCTTAAATTAGATTACTTATTTGAAAACTGTCCCTGGTTGATACACCAGATCCCAAACATTTCTTCTTGGAGTACTGCAGGCTACTTCTGCTGACTGCCGGCTGCCAGCAGTTTGGGTCTCACCGGCTCAAAGTTGACTCAGACTTCCATTCTTCCGAGGTGGGTAAAAGGAGGACTCAGATTGTTGGGGTCAATATGCTGATTCTGTAAACCGCTTAGAGAGGACTGGAAAGCACCGAGAAGCTGTATGTACCGTATTTTTCAGAGTATAAGAGACACCTTTCCATAGTTCCCTCTAAGCTGAGCAGTGAGCAATCACTCACTTAAAAATCATCATCAACTCAGAGTTTTCCAAACCTGCCCAGAAGCCGAGAGGGAAAGAGTGAGAGGGAAGGAGAGAGAGAGGAAGAGAGGAAGAGAGAGAAACAGATAGAAAAAAGAGAGGAAGGAAAAGGAAAAGAAAAAGAATGGGAGTAAGGAAGAGAGAAAGAAAATCAAAATCTAGTTTGAAACTAGCTCAACTATTTAAGTGGCATTTTGATATTGATAGTTGCCCTATTATGAGCTCACTGTTATAGACACACAGTACAGTATTTTATTTTGAAATTCTCTGAGGCAAAACAGGGTGGGTTTTTTATTTATTTGTTTGTTTGTTTGTTTATTTTATTTTATTATTTCTGTGCCGCCCAGTCCCAAAGGGACTGCCGCTCAGACAGTATACTTTTCGCCCCCCCCCCCCCAAAAAAAAAATTAGAGGGAACACTGCACCTTTCCCCCTAAAACTGAGACATCTCCCCCAGGCCAATATAGTTTATGTATGGTATGTTGTGTGTATGTCTTTTCAAATTATGGATTTTTAGATATTTTTAAATATTGATTTGTGTTGTACATTGTTTTTATTATTGCTGTGAGCCGCCCCGAGTCTACGGAGAGGGGCGGCATACAAATCAAATCAAATCAAATCAAATCAATAAAAGAAGCTAGAAATTTGGGTGCATCATATACTTTGAATGTAGCTTTTTCAACCCTGAATGTAGCTTTTTTTTCCAGCCCTAATGAAGCACTAATAATCTTCCTGGCTCTTACAGGCTTGCAAGCTTTTCCATTGCTACTCTCTCCGAAGATGATTTTTTTCAAGCCCTGTCTTTGCAGGCTTTTTTTCATTGCTACTCGCTCCGAATAAAGGTTTTTTTATGCCCTAACCAAGGGATAAAATAATGTGCTGAAGCTTATCAGACTAAGGATGCTAGCCGGATGAATTCCAGGTAGACAGATTTCCCCCCCCAGCCCATTTTCCTCCCTAAAAACTAAGGTGCGTCTTATACTCCGAAAAAATATGGTAAGTCTAAGTGCTATTGCTATTTTCAACTTTCTCTCTGCCTGCTGTCAGGTTTCCTTGCCAAGAGTTCTAGATTCAAATTGTGATCCCCTTGCTGGAGAACAGGGCTGCAAATACTACCCCCGAGGCTGGCCAAAGAATGGGATGTGCGTCTATCCATTCAAATAGAGCAAACCTGCTGCTTAGTTGCCAGGTTTGAATTCTTTCACAAATTCAAAGATCAGCAAGTCTGGTTCATGTGAAAATGATTTTGGATGAGCCATTTCTGTTTATTTCCTACACCTCCTACGCCAGCAGGACATCAAGCCTTACCTGTAGCGGGTAAGTCCGATCAGAATCATAAGCACTAAGATCACCACAAGCCAGGAAAGGGACAATGACCCGATTGGGACCTTCCATCTGATTAAAATCCACATCTGCAGTGGGGAGATGTCATAAAAGCAAGATGACAATTATTGCCTGGTGCAAGACCTCCTAAGTATTGTCATCACCTAAACATTCTTAAGATTTGTTCTACTTGTGCATCTTTTTCACAATTAAGTTTCTTGCAAGGCAGAAATTTTCTTAGGAAACTTCATTTTAGGGCAGAGGTAGTTTTGTGTTCTGATATTTGTTCAAAGAAACAATAAACAAATTTCTCTCCTCCTCCTCACCTCTACTACTAACTTCTCATATTTGTCTGCATATACCCTTTAACTAGGCAAAATGGTGCGTCACTGGGCAACAAATTGTGAACCGAGATACCTCAAATGGGCTAATTTACCAATACATTCACAATGTAGAATTGCTGTACAATTTAATATGAGTTACTTTCAAGCCAGAAACTCTCTGAAGTTTTAAGAACTTTTGAAGGTAATACAATTAGGAATTCTGCTATTGTTGAAGCCATTGGGGAACCTGGGAATAAAACATTTCTGAACAATGACCCAACGGATCACAGGTTATCTAGTTTTCCTTCAAAGTTGAGGACATTTTACATTAAAATGCATTATAATCTAGGCTCATAATTAAGGTCTGGGCATCCAAAATTGCACAGGTTAATCTCTTGCTGGTTGGAAATAGCAACATTGAGCCATTAAAATTTGCCTTCTGGTTTCTCCATTAAAGCTTCCTTCTTTCACAAAAGATTCTTTCCTCCCTTTCCTTGACCTTCTTAGTTTCTCAAGAGGTTTCAACTCATTTCAAGAGCAGGTATCAAACAAGTACCCCTGACCCAGGTCAACCTCTTTCCGATGCAGGAAACCAATTAGTATTGCATCTCAGACAGGTGGACATCCAACTTCTCCTTAGAAGCTTTTAGGGAACAAAAATTTCCCTCAAGACAACAGCATTGATCACTTCCAGAATCCCATCACTTACACCGTTTCTACAAATAACTTAAACCATTCCACCCCTTTTTTCAGTACCCTTCTCCCAAATTTCCAACACATCATCATCAACAATACCCTCTTCCCTTCAAGCTTTCTTACCATAGCAATGATCCAATAAAGGATTGGACATGTTTGGCACATAGCCTTCAGGGGGGCTGTAGTTTCGGCAAACAGCAAAGGCTTCTGGAAATGCAAAGGAAGTTAAATCTTTGGATACCTCTTCGTCAGTCCTCTGCAGTTCCCTCAATTAAATCACAGAAGAGGGGAAAATAGCCTATTGCTATGTGCCTCAAATAAGATTACAATGTGCACTGAAACATTATATATATAGTGTACATTCATAGACCGAACTCTCACTGGATAGTGCCATAGTCAAGAAAAGTGTACAGGGAAAACTGGGCTTTGCTAGAAATGGTTGTTGTGGGATTTTTTCAGAGCAGAATAGGCTGACTTGAGGATTGGCAAGAAAGGGAACCTTGCTGTTCTTACAATGCATAAGAAACCCATTAATGGCAGCCCATACGTGGGCAACCCGCTACATTTCTATGGGTTATCCTCCTAACTCAGATCCTTTGACACTTAGGAACTAGGCGTAAAGCTACAGAAGTCAGATGCGACGGTAACACTAAATGGCAACTCTGTAATTATAAGTAAATGAAAAATTATACGTCTTAGAAATATAGTGGAACATTTCACAGGTAAAATTTTGTGGGAGTTTTTTGTATTGAAGCAAACAAGACTTACTGAATTAAATCCAGAAAAACTATTCAGAAACTAAAGGATACAGGTACAAATTAGACTTCGAAAGAAGAATTGTATTTTCCATTCAGAACTGAATGGCAATATACAGTAGTTTGTTTCATTTAAGATTTCAGTATTTAAGTTTTATTTTATAACCACAAAATACTATTTTTTTATTTTGGAAGAAAAGGAGGAAAAATGAATGTCCAGTTTATGGGTAAAATAAATATGTGATTAGGAGAAACTCAGAGATTATTTATAGTATGAAACTGACATCCTACTTCTAGAGCTGCTCAGTCTTTCAACTATTTGACTGGAAAGAGATGGGTGTTTATTTTGAGATTAAAACTTGGATTTTATTAAAGGTTTTCAAAAGAGCAATAAAAATAATACAGTTAAAGAAAAAAAGGACGAAAGTTCAGGAAAGAAAGAAAAGCAAAATAAATATCTCTCCCCTCATGGCCTTCCATCCTCTACAATTTTTTCACCTCATCTTAGGCTGTTTTTCTTTACAAAACACACGCTCCAATATACAATATTTTTTCCATTACAAATACCAATACTTCCAAAAAAGCCTACCCCAAGTAGCAACTTATCCTATTGAAATAAACATTCCATATCTCAACCTTAAGCTATAACCAAATCCACATTTATGTTTATGAACCCCAGTATCTCACTATTAAAAAAAGACTGAAATTTAGCTTAATAAAAGAAAAATAGTTTCTACTTTAAAAAAAGTTCACTAAACTTTGTTAATTTGAATAAAAAGATGGTTAAATGCAAAGCCAGTTTAAGTACTATAAAGTTCAGATACGTAAAGTAACTATAGTAAACAAAAACTTTGACACCTTATTAAATATAAAGCAAGACCGAGATATCACATTTTTCCAGTTATGGTATCAATGAATACAAAAAGAGCCACCCGAAGTAACAACATATCTATGATTCCACTCAAGCTTTCCAGCTCTGTCAGATTTGTTGCACAATTCTCCATGAACTAAAAATGGACGATACGCATTCAAGAAGCAGTTGTAAGAAACTGCTACTCACCAATGCTAGAGTTGCGACTACTTCGAGGTTTGGCACATGTCACATCAGGGAAGAATATTTTCAACTGGGAATAGAGAAGAGTGACATCCTTCCCTCGGAATATCTGAAATGGGAGAACAAAATGCTACCACATATCTGGATTGGCTGCATTGTTAGTGTCACAGAAACTACACACAAAAAAAAGAGAAACAAGGAATTCAGAGGGTTATAATGAATTCAGGAACATCAGCGGCACAGAGAGAAATCCAGGGCACCTCCAGAAGAAATGCAACCTTAGTACCTCTTGCAGTAATCCCAATCTGAAATTCTGTGATTCCAAGATCACCAACCCATCAATTAAAACGGAAATGACAAAATGCAGTACTGAAACTTTCAGAGATCTTTATCCAACAATAGAAGACACACAGTTGCAACTCTTTGGACATTGATGACCCAACAGCTCCCAACAAACATTGGCAAATAATGATCTGAAGTCCTATCTAAGTTACTTTGCTAGCCAAGGTTTGGAAATACCTGCTATTCCCCAGATTATTGCTGAAATAGGTGAAATCCACCTTGATCAGACTTACAGCAGATTCAGATCTGTACTTGCCCACATTTGTTTCAGCACTGCATAAGTTCATTCTTTAAGGCAAGAACTGGTAATGGGAAACTATTATTCACATTCCAACCAGCAGGCTTGAATAAGTGATACAGAGAAGGGCTTTGCTATATCCAATGATTCTTTGTCTGCATGGCTCACCTTAGCAACAAATGTCCCCCCTTTCTTTAGGACATGCGTAGTGATGTTCAAGGCCTGGATGAAAGAAGAAGAAAAAAATCAGAGGGATGGCTAATTTAGGTAAAGTATTTTTAAGATCTGCTGGTGTTTCTGTGGCAACAGAACTACAGTACCTCTATCTCATACTATTTTGGAAAAGGAGAGGAAGAAATTTAGAAGGATAAAGAAAAAATAACCTCCCATAGAATCACATGTGGTGTGGTTTGGTCATCAAACATGGTAATAAAATTAGATTATACGTACAGCAAGCAACAGCTGGGCTTGAATGTACTCATCTATATCATGTAGTCCAGTCACTGAAAGAACAAAGGAAACATTCATTAAAGTTAGCAAATGCAGCTTCTCCCCCACCCTCTACAAGAAAACTGATGTCAGCCTGCCAAAGTTGGAAATCCCTGATAAGAGATTTACCATCAGGGGCTCCATCACATACAACCAGATCGGCTGGTTGCCCCTCAAAATGATGAATGATTTCCTGAGCTGTTGAAACCTAGAAAGAGAAGGGGAGAAAAGGAACATGGTAGGTTGTTGTTGTTGTTTAAATAGGGGTCTTGTTCTGCCCTGGGCTAGGATGGGAGCAGAACATATATGGTTTCATTACACAACATGTACCTTGGTGATATCCCCTTGGATTTGAATGACTCCTGGCAATGGAGCCATGGCTTGCAAATCTACAGCCACTATTTTGATATCTGCATTTTTAGGATCTTCTCCTCTGGAGAAAGGGAAAGAGGAGAAAGTAGGATGAAGTTGCTCTGTCCCTGAGAGAAGCATAACCCTCCACCACACAGAAGGTAAATTGTTTCCTCACTTGAGCTTTCGGCTCAGAACTTGACTCCAACTACCAGGTGCTGCACAGAGATCCACAGCCCGGGAGACACCTGGACAAGGCAAAAGAAGAAATGGTTGCATTATTCCAATACAGTACTGTACAGCCATAAGGAGGAAAATTACAAAACGTAGCTTCTGCTTTGTCTTCTTAACGGTGACACAAAATACGCTTTGTAAAAAAAAATGGAAATATTTGCAAAAAAAAAATATAGTACAAAACTATTTGTAAAATTTTATTTTAAAAAATTGTAAAAATTCCAAAAGTCTTATCTCTGCCTCTCAAATAGCATTATTCTTTTCTGCGAACAAGTAGCATTTTGCACATGTTCAGTGGTAACCTTTCTTTCCTGAGTAGTGTGCTTATTTCAAGGTAATCATCACAGTTAATGTATGAGTTTGAAGACACAAGCTCATAAATCCTGAAACGTGATGATGTTCAGCCATCATGTTCGAAGAAGACCTTGACATCTACCAGGTTGTAACTTGTGGGCTAAGGAATTGTGGAGGGGGAATGTCAAGACTTACATGTGAATTTGATTAATGTGAGGGAGAGGCGGGTCTTGGAACATAAGGACTGTTTGATAAGCTATAAAGAGCCGGGATGGTGCAGTGGTTAGAGTGCAGCACTGCAGGCTAGTTCAGCTAATTGCTAGCTGTAGTTCAGCAGTTCAAATCACACCACCCGCTCAAGGTTGACTCAGCCTTCCATCCTTCCGAGGTCGGTAAAATGAGGACCCAGATTGTTGGGGGTGATAGGCTGATTATGTAAACATCTTAGAAAGAGCTGAAAAAGCACTATGAAGTCTAAATGCTATATATATTCTGTCTTCTGTAGCATTCTTAACTCCATGAAATTTCCCAACACATGGGAAAGCCATTTTTCTTTTCATGGAAAAATACTAATGTTTATAGAGTTAGGGTTAAAAGTGTGGAGATCTAAGTTCAAGTCCCTACTTGACCTATACCTGCATGATTTTAGGTCAGTTACTTCCAGGACTATTTTGAAGGTAATGTGGAGATCATGCATGAGCCTTATATTCTTGAAAGAAAGAAAAATAAGTAGAAGTATTAAATAAATCTCTTTTATAGGTTCATGGGATAAGCCAGGGATCTAAAATGTGTCCTTTTAGATATGCTGCTCATACATGCGGCCCCCTTCAAAGTGCTGGTGGTGGCTGGAATTATACTGTATAGGACAGTGTTTCCCAACCTTGGCAACTTGAAGATATCTGGACTTCAACTCCCAGAATTCCCCAGCCAGCATTTGCTGGCTGGGGAATTCTGGGAGTTGAAGTCCAGATATCTTCAAGTTGCCAAGGTTGGGAAACACTGATGTAGGAGGATGCATCTGGAAAACGGCTGCTTTCAGTACTTGATGTGTCGATCACATAACTAACTCCCTACCTTGAAATAAGTGATATTCCTCATCCAGCTGCAGAAGTTTGAACGCGCTGCGAGCTCGCCACCCTTCTTCCTTGGCCAGACGGTAGTAAATATCGCGTTTGTCTTTGGAGGAGCGTCCCATCTTGCCTTACGTGTAGCTTGGTGACTGCGGTAGCTCTTGAAAACACCTCCGGATTCCGAATGTAATTTACACACAACGAGCGTGACACCGAAAACACATCCAAAGCAAAGCTCCGCGACAGTCCCCCACAATTGGCCCGGTAAACGAGTTACTGTATCGCGCTGCATTCTGGGAGTTTGGCTGTCGTCCTAACGCTTAATGAGAAGATGACGCTCTACAGCAAGGGTCTTCAACCTTGGCCGCTTTAAGACTTGTGGACTTCAACTTCCAGAGTTCCTCAGCCCGCTGGGAATTAAAATCCACAAGTCTTAAAGTGGCTTTGCTGGCTGAGGAACTCTGGGAGTTGAAGTCTACAAGTCTTAAAGTGGCTTTGCAGGCTTTGCAGGCTGAGGAACTCTGGGAGTTGAAGTCCACAAGTCTTAAAGCAGCCAAGGTTGGAGACCTCGCCCTACAGGACTTCGTTTCCCAGGGTGCCTCGGAGGACACGTGGTGGGAAGCGGGGCGGGCACTAGACGGCGAATAGAAGATGGCGGAGGAAAAGGAGAAGCCCGCCGGTGTGCCAGCAGTTCCGGTATCGTTTAGTTTTTCTCGAACGAGCGGACGAAAGCGGTTTCTCCACGTAACCGGGCAGACTGGCGGCGAAACGAAGCAAGAACCCGATTTCCTCTCCGCCGTTGAAGGGAAAGAATTGCAAAGGTGAGGGTTCGGCAGCAGTGGGGAGGAAGGGAGCTGTGCACTTTGGGATTGAGCAGGCGGGTCTGATGTGCGAAGGCAGCTTGTGGTCCGGGCTCGGCGGACTCTGGATCGCCCCGGTACCGAAAGCCCCGTAGCTGCTATCTCCAGAAGACGGATTCTGCTCTGGGTCTCTTCCGACTGTCTGGGGGACGATTGTTTCAGGTCCATGTTAGAAAAGAACCCAAGTAGTCCTCGATTTATGACCACAATTGAGCCCACGATTTCTATTGGTTAAGTGAGTTTTGCCCCCTTTCACCACCTTTCTTGCTTTGGTTGTTAAGTGAATCACTGCGCAGTTGATAAGTGAATAACTCGGTTGTTAAGTGAATTGAGCCCCCCCCCCATGACTTTGCTTGACAGAAGGTTGCAAAAGGGGATTGCATGACACCCCCCACCCCCCAGCAAAAGTCATAAGAATGAACTAGTTTCCCCCAGCATCTGCATTTTGATCACACAATCATTGAGATGCTACCAAGGTGGTCGCTGTGCAAAATGGTTATAGGTCATTTTTTCCCACTGGTGTAACTTTGAATGGTCACTAAATGAGTTGTGAATTGAGGGCCACCTGTACAGTATTCAATCGTGTGAGCTGTTGTTGGAAGAGGATGGGCTAGCTACGGTTTCACTACTCTTGTGAGGATCAGTTAGTGCTGCCTAAGTGATCCTGTAAGTGCGGCAGCAGCCAAAAAATGGTAATACAATCCTTGGTTATATAAATAGAGACGAAGAATCAAAATCACATGAAGTATTTAGTATCACTCTATAAATCCTTAGTTAAGACCACATCTGGAATATTGCATCCGGTTTTGGTCATCACATTACAAAAAAGATGTTGAGAGTTTGGAAAAAGTGCAGAGAAGAACTAGGGTGATTAAAGAAGAGACAAAAACACATGAAAAACAATTGTAGGAATTGGGTTGGGCTACTCTTGAGAAAAAAAGGTTGCGTGACAGCAGTATTCCAATATTTGAGAGGATGCCACAAAGAAGAAGGGGTCCAACTTATTTTCCAAAGCACCAGAAGGCAAGAAACAATGGATGGAAACTAATCAAGGAGAGAAACAACTTGGAATTAAGGAGAAACGTCCTAACAGTGAGGACAATTAACCAATGAAAGAGTTTGCCTTCAGAAGTTGTAGGTGCTTCACCATTGGAAGTTTTTCAGAAAAGACTGGACAGCCACCTGTCTGAAATGGTATAGGTTTTCTGCTTCAGCAGGAGATTGAACTTGAAAACCTCCAAATTCCATCTCTATTCTGATTGATTGATCAATTGCAACCCATTAGATAGCCTGCCAACTTCCTGCCAACAGAGCACAAAAATCTACTATTATCTCTTACTCCAGTCTATCTTTTAGTAATGTGCAGGACAGAGAAAGGAGTGAAGGAATCATAATATAAATAAAATATATATTTTGTTTTCTGTGAAACAAGGACTTTACTGTAAATGCAGTGGTGTTAACTGCTTGTCATATCAACAAATCTGGTATAAATGGTTCTTGTTTCTTTTTTCCTACTAAAAAGAGTATACATGCCGGTGAATTTCACATGCAAATCAAATGCATCTACTTATTTTGGCCACCTTGTGCTCTTTTTCATCCCAGTTAAGGTTATCAATTAACGCTTGATAGTCACCTCTGTAAATTGATCTGCTTGTGCCATATCACAATAAGGGTTGGCTATATCTGTAGCCAGGTAAAAACTTTGTAGACATGAGATTTTAAGTGTAGTGATCGACAAAAAAGGAATAGGAACTATAGAGGTTCTCTCTATCGCTGTAATTCTTTCAGTAATTCATTTTTATACATAAAGTAATAATTACAGTACTTTCTTCCTGAGCTTTTTGCTTAAGTCTTCTTGCAGTTGTGACACAGTGAAAAAGAATGCAATTTGTTAAATTTTTGTTGTATGCTCAAACTGACTGTACATTTTGAATACTTAATATGGACATATTACCGTTAAATATTATTTGGGAATTTTGGTCTCCATATTGATGTAATTTCTTTAAGATCTGATTCCTCCCCACACACACCCAGCATACTGTAAGGGCCATAGTTCTGTGAGAGGATAGTTTAGCCTCTTGAAACTTCTCCACAATATATCTGAATAGAAAAACCCCAATCACAATTTTTATTCTTTCTTTCCCTGCAGCGTTCGACCAGCTCCTCAGCCAAAAGAGCTTGTCATTCCCTTGATCCGAAAGAATCAGTGGAAGAAGCCTGAGGTCTCTGCAACCCATCAGGAGCAGGATGGGCTTAATGGTGTTGATGCACAAGCAGTCAAAGAACTCATTGAAGGTGAATACATGACAGAATTGCAACTTGTCCACGAGTAAATAAAAAACACAGAATATGAGATGGGGTTTTCTTTCAGTTTATAATTACAAGAACCTAGTATGGCAACTTCTAATGGGCTAATTTTAAGAGTTGGAGGAATCAGTAGATGGTTTGTCAGTGATGTTGCTGAAAAATAACCTCTGTTAGAAAAGATTTTAGCCTGAATCTCCCTTCTACGAACATGTACAACATCCCCATTGACTAGAACAGAAATTAGCATAATTGAGAGGAAGAGGGGAAGCGGGGAGAGGGTGAGAGAGAGAGAGAGACTTTCTCAAAGTCACCTATTGATTGGTGATTCATGAATGGAGATGATTAATTGCTGCAACAGTCTCATTCATGCTGACAGAAGAAGTGTGCTGTGGAACCCGTTGGTCAAGGAATTCTTCCTGGCAGGATCCAGGAGAAGAGTGTTCTCTGCCATAGCTCCTGCATTCTGGAATATCCTTCCCCCTGGGGTGAAGTCTGCCCCCACTCTCTTGTCCTTCCATAAGAGCCTGAAGACCTGTCTGCCGGTTGGCCTAGGGATATAATGGGGAGGACTATACTGAAAGTGATTGTTTAACTAATAGCACAATCCCACCTAACACTGCCTTGCCCCCCCCCCAACCTCACTCTCTCCCCGCACATCTTTTCATTATATGTAATTACAGTGGTACCTCTACCTAAGAACGCTCTACTTACGAACTTTTCTAGGTAAGAACCGGGTGTTCCAAGATTTCCCCCCTCCTCTTCTCAAGAACCATTTTCTACTTACAAACCCGAGCCTCTGAAACTGTAACTGCAAAAGGCAGGGAGAAGCTTCCATGGAGCCTCTTTAGGAATCTCCTGGGAGGAAACAGGGCCGGAAAAGGCAGGGAGAAGCCTCCGTGGGGCCTCTCTAGGAATTTCCTGGGAGGAAACAGGGCTGGAAAAGGCGGGGTGAAGCCTTGTGGGGCCTCTCTAGGAATCTCCTGGGAGGAAACAGGGCCGGAAAAGGCAGGGAGAAGCCTCTGTGGGGCCTCTCTAGGAATCTCCTGGGAGGAAACAGGGCCGGAAAAGGCAGGGAGAAGCCTCCGTGGGGCCTCTCTAGGAATTTCCTGGGAGGAAATGGCTGGAAAAGGCGGGGAGAAGCCTCGTGGGGCCTCTCTAGGAATTTCCTGGGAGGAAACAGGGCCGGAAAAGGCAGGGAGAAGCCTCCGTGGGGCCTCTCTAGGAATCTCCTGGGAGGAAACAGGGCCTCCACCCTCCCTGTGGTTTCCCCAATCGCATGTATTACTTGCTTTTACATTGATTCCTATGGGAAAAATTGCTTATTCTTACAAACTTTTCTACTTAAGAACCTGGTCATTGAATGAATTAAGTTCGTAGGTAGAGGTACCACTGTATATGTATTTTCATTAATATTACATTTGCATTTTCTTGTATAATTTTACATTTTTATTGTAAGGTGCTCAAGAATAGACCCGCGACGAGATGGGCAGGTGGAAATGAATTTAATAAATAATATATTATTTGGGTAAAATGGGGTTTATACAGCGTTAACTAGAGATTATTAACACTGTAATAACTCAAACATGAAGCTTCGGAAGAGTTAAGTGGCTAGTTCAGGAATTCTGGGAGTTGAAGTCCACAAGTCATAAAAGGGCCATAGTTCCCCATCTAGAGGTATTCTCTGTAAATATACCATTGAATTACTATAGCACTGAATACCTGGCGCTTGCATTTTATACTAAATTTATTTTAGTTGCCGATGATGCATTTAAATTAATACCAGTGCTTCTAAACCACAAACAGAAAATCTGGTTGTTGCAGGAGCTGTGAAGTATGCAACCTGATAAAACCAATAACTTCACAGCTACTTTCTTGGTGAATTTTTTTGTAATGGACGTCTAGATCACCTTGAATTTGAGTAGCTCTTAATTTCCCCTCATTGGGGCTAGGAAACAAATATTTGACTCTTGAGTTTTCTCTTATGTCTTGGTTCACTGCTGTTTAGAATCCAAGAAATCACAGGAGCAATGGGAAAGTGGAAGCAAGGTAGATCCCAATTTTGCAATTCCTCTCCTCATGGTAAACCGGGTGCCTAATGGCTTTGAAGATGGGGACAAAGTGGATGTCAGCCTCCGCCCAGAATCGGTAAGAATAAAGCTGCATTATTCTGGACAATTCTTAGAATTCCTACTGTGGTTGGTTTAGTTCCTGTTCTTTTTCTTTCTGTCTCTCTCTCTCTATATATATTAATTTTGGCAGTCGACTGAGACAGATTACGAAGAGGTACCAGTGGAAGCTTATGGTCTTGCTATGCTGAAAGGCATGGGCTGGAAGGCAGGAGAAGGTATTGGGCGCACATTTAAACAGTAAGTGTTCTTTACATATATGTTCATTATTATTACATTATTAATGTGTAAGGTTAGAAACATAGAAACATAGAAGTCTGACGACAGAAAAAGACCTCATGGTCCATCTAGTCTGCCCTTATACTATTTTCTGTATTTTATCTTAGGATGGATAGTATGTTTATCCCAGGCATGTTTAAATTCAGTTACTGTGGATTTATCTACCACGTCTGCTGGAAGTTTGTTCCAAGGATCTACTACTCTTTCAGTAAAATAATATTTTCTCATGTTGCTTTTGATCTTTCCCCCAACTAACTTCAGATTGTATCCCCTTGTTCTTGTGTTCACTTTCCTATTAAAAACACTTCCCTCCTGGACCTTATTTAACCCTTTAATATATTTAAATGTTTCGATCATGTCCCCCCTTTTCCTTCTGTCCTCCAGACTATACAGATTGAGTTCATTAAGTCTTTCCTGATATGTTTTATGCTTAAGACCTTCCACCATTCTTGTAGCCCGTCTTTGGACCCGTTCAATTTTGTCAATATCTTTTTGTAGGTGAGGTCTCCAGAACTGAACACAGTATTCCAAATGTGGTCTCACCAGGTTATTTTTTAAAGTAATCTTAATTGAAATGCTTTTAAAAGCTCAGACAAAAACTAATTTAAGAATATTAAGTCTTCCAAGTTGTTTGAAACCATATTATCAAATTAATTGTAGCAATAAAATTTATTAGGAATGACATTTCGGCAAACATTTTCAACTTTTCTTTTATCTCATCCTTCTGCTTTGTTGCCTACCTTAGGGACGTGAAGCCAGCAGAAAACCGTCTTCGGCCCAAGGGCTTGGGCCTTGGAGCAGATCGCTCAGCAGCTAAGGACTTGAAACCTTCAGGATCTCAGCGACCCCCAAAGCCCGGCGAGGAACCTTCAAAGGACAAAGATGAGCCTTTGGGCTTGGTGCCAGGAGGTGCTGTCTTCATTGAAAGTGGGCCTCATAAGGAGCTGTATGGAAAGGTAAACTGACGCTTTTCTTAAGCTGACTGGTGTTTTTTTTTTAATTGATATGAATGGAAGCTCACCCAACCCTCATCCCCAAAGAAGGTTTAGGAAGCAAGCACAAGTTGAGAAATAAACCTCTTTGCTCTTCTTTTGGAATGGAAGATGTCCAGTTTTCTCTGCAACCTCTCCCCCTTTGCCTTAGGTAGACAGCCTCTGCCTGTGTCCTAGTGATGAGTTTTGCTGTGGCAATATTGGAGAAATATACAGTGATCCCCCGGTTATTGCGTCCCCGACCATTGCGAACAGGGTAATTCGCGATTTTTCAACCCGGAAGTAAACTCCACCATCTGCGCATGCGTGCCCTTCCACGCATGCGTAGATGGTGGAGTTTCCCCGCCGGGCAGAGGCTTCCCTGGGTCTTCCCCCTCTTTCTCTATGTTGCTTCTTCCTCTCTCACACTCTCTTCCTCCCTCTCTCATCTCTTTCTTTCCTTCTCTCTCTTTCTCTATCTCTCCCCCTCTTGCTCTCGAGCGGCCGCCTAGCAGCTGATCTGCTCGGCAGTGCAGCAGCAGCGAGGAGCCGAAGATCTTCGGCTCCTCGCTGGTGCTGCGCTGCCGAGCAGATCAGCTGCTAGGCGGACGAAGGAACCTTCCCTGGGTCTTCCCCGCCCGGATCTTCGGCTCCTCGCTGCAGCCGCGCGCCCCTCGCCTTCGCCTCACCTGGCGGGCGAAGGAGGGCGCAGCTCCGGCCGCTCGCCTCGGAGCCGGTCTGCCTCACTGCCTCCAGTCCGCGGCAATTCCCCTCAGCACGCTGCCGGATCCAGCGGGGGAGGGGGGGAAGCGAAG
Organism: Erythrolamprus reginae; assembly: GCF_031021105.1. Classification (NCBI taxonomy): domain Eukaryota; kingdom Metazoa; phylum Chordata; class Lepidosauria; order Squamata; family Dipsadidae; genus Erythrolamprus; species Erythrolamprus reginae. Next base: position 200,872,510 of record NC_091951.1, read on the forward strand.
GCGCGGCGATGGGCAAGGGCTGCCAGTGAGCCTTCTCCGTCCCTTTCCTGCTGCACCGGTCTGGGGCCAAGTGGGCGGGGGGCGGCCGGGACCTCGCCTGTCTCCGCCGCCCGCATCGCCCCTCCGGCGGGCCGGCCTCCCCCGCCCGCCTCTGCTGCAGCCGCCACCGCCTCCCCGACTGGCACAAAAGGGCCCCGCCCGCCCCGCCCCGAAGCTTACCTTGCGGCGGGATTCCCTCCCCCCGCAGCCAAAACTAAAAGCCTGTCTTGCGGCGAGCCCAAGCCGTTTCTCTCTCGACCGCAGCCGATCTTCCCTCGGCCCCCTTTGGCCCCGTCGCCTCCTCCCCGCCTGCCTTTCCTCGCCAAGCGCACGAAAAAAAAGAGAGAAGGCTTCTACCAGAAGCCGGGTTGGGGGTTCCCATGTCGGCGGGGATGTTTTAAAACACTCGCGCGACTTTCCAATGAGTCCCGAAGACAAACGCGTTGTCTTCGGGACTCATTGGAAAGTGGCGCGGGTGTTTTAAAACATCCCCGCCGACATGGGAGGCTCGCTAGCACACCCCCAAACCCGGGTTGGGGGTTCGGGGGTGTGCTAGGGAGCCTCCCATGTCGGCGGGGATGTTTTAAAACACCCGCGCCACTTTCCAATGAGTCCCGAAGACAAACGCGTTGTCTTCGGGACTCATTGGAAAGTGGCGCGGGTGTTTTAAAACATCCCCGCCGACATGGGAGGCTCGCTAGCACACCCCCGAACCCCCAACCCGGGTTAGGGGGGTGCTAGCGAGCCCCCCATCTCGGCGGGGACGTTTTAAAACACCCGCGCCGCCCCCAAGTAAAAACACCATCTGCACATGCGCAGAAGGTGTTTTTACTTCCGCAGCGCTACTTCGCGAAAACCCGTTCGTTGCGGGGGGTCCTGGAACGGAACCCTCGCAAAGAGCGGGGGATCACTGTACTGCTCAAAAAAATAAAGGTCACACTTAAACAATACAATATAACTCCAAGTAAATCAAACTTCTGTGAAATCAAACTTTCCACTTAGGACGCAACACTGATTGACAATCAATCATGCTGTTAGCACATTCAACTTTGTACAGAACAAAGTATTCAATGAGAATATTTCATTCATTCAGATCTAGGATGTGTTATTTGAGTGTTGCCTTTATTTTTTGAGCAGTGTATTTTTATTTTCTATATGAGTATGATGCTAATTTCAGGGCAGTTGATTTGCTTGTGAAATTGCTGTGCCAAACATAGGCTGTTCCTAATCTCGGCTTCGCAAGCTATGATAATTTTTTTTTTAAAAAAAAAGAGGAAGGTCTGATAAAAAAACAGCTGAATTGGTTTGTAGCACAGACAGAGCCTTTATTTGCAATTTGTCATATTAACTATCCAGAACTTGTAGCATTTCTTTTTATTCATGTATTTGTATTTACTTTTCTGTTGAGAGTTCATAGTAGTAAATATGAGGTTTAGGACTTTTTGCCTCCTACCCTTGGCCACGCCGATTTTGCCTCCAGAGTTCCGCCTCCAGCCATCACTGCTAAATTTTCTCCTCAGCTGACATGCCCTAACTGTTTGCCCCAGGCAATAGGCCATGGACCGATTCACAGAAAGAGGGTTTTTCCTGGGGTTTTTGCCTCCTGGGACAGTTAGCTGTCCAGGCAACCAAAAGCTACCATGCTATAGGCATATATTTGTAAAAAAAACCCGCATCGTCTTTATTTCTCCTTTTTCTCCCATTTATACATCCTCTCACACAGTGCTTTTCTTTCTTATTTCTCTCTTTAGTTGTTGAGCTAATTATCTCAGAAATAACATCAAAACATTCCACAAGTCATTCTAAAATTTATGGGCTAATCAGTGCTAGCCAGGAGCCATAAAAGCAGGTCATTTGTTAGCTTACTCTCCGGAGCGTGCCGTGGACACGCCCATTTTGGGATGACAAGATTGAATGGAATCAGCTTCTTCTTTCGTTCACACCCGGATGTGTTGGGGAAAGGGCTGCAGCCAAATGGCCCATTGCCCGGGGCAAACATCTAAGGTTGTGTTGGCTGAGGAGAATTTAGTGGTGAACAGGCAGAACTCTGGAGGTGAAATAGGTGCGTCCAAGGATAGGAGGCAAAAAGTCCCATTCCAGTTAATATGGAATTTACTGTTTATTGTCCTGGTGGTGACCTTGTGAGATAGACTGAGTTGGGAGAGAAATTATACAGTACCCTGAATTTGCCCAGTGAATTCCAGGGTTCACTGAGGATTTGAATCTAAAGCTTCCTGGTCTCAATCCAGCACTAAAAGGATCAGGCCGCCACACTCACTTAATGACTGGGCCCTGACTTGTGTCTTTTGCAGATTGATGGTGTTGATGGAGACAATGCCCGTATCATGGTGAAACTGGCCATTGGCAGCAAAGTGGTCACTGTGAGTCAACATGGAGTACGGCCTGTTACCCAAAAGGAATACGATAAGCTGGCTAAAGACTTAAGTAAGTTATAGTAGATTTCCCCATTGTTCCCTTGTAGACAATTGCTCTTTGGGGATGCTAAGTACTAATACTAGCTGTCCCCTCAAAGCAGCCATCCTTATCAATATAAAAACCAAGTCATCTTGATTGCAGAACTTGCTGTAAATGTCTGTTCCTTTCATGGGTTATCCTCTCAACTATTGGCTTCTCCCCAGTACAGGTCGCCTAAGCAAGGCTCATAAAGAGAAGGAGGCGGAAGAAAGAAATGGGGCCAAGGATAGCTCTGACAACAGGGCCTCCAAAGGAAAAAACGAGAGCAGGGACAAAAAAAGGAAGCACCCAGCAGATTCAGACAGGTAAGTGTTTCCTGCTCTTGCAAGTGCTGAGTGGTATTTTAAAGTCTGCAGCTATATGGTTGCTGGCAGTTGGATCAAGTATTTGCCAGGGTACAGCTTTCAGCGGTGGTGGAGGGAGAAATGGGAAAAGACCTCACTTGGCTTATTATTCAATTATTTAGAATATAATGTATATTAGTGCAAGAGTGCCTATTCTTTGGGCATCACAGTGCTGAGTCCAAAACATACATTTTTAATCATTTTTAATCACATCTCATTTAATGTCTTCTTTCTGTTTTCGATTCAGTGTAAGTTGCCATACTTAGAGATCTTGCAAGTGAGTGAACAAATGGAGAATTGTGAAGAAACCAGATCAAATGGGAAGTCTTAAGCCAAGAGTTTGGTTTTGGCTTGAGAGCATAAAAAGGGACACCCCCTGTTGTGTATACTCCCGTGCAGCCTGAGGAATGTTCAGATTCGGAGGAGAAGGGTGATTTAGATATTATAAATTTACCTGATTTAGAGACAGATGGCAATGTTAGTGATGACTACGGAGCTAATCCCATAGACATGAGTTCAGATGAATCAAATGGGGGAGATGGCAGATGAATTGATTAGAGGCTATCAGAGACGATTAGAAGAAAGGGAGGAGATATTAGAGTTAGAGAGTGAGAAATTAATCAATTACCTCACATCTGGATGTGAACGAAAAAGAAGCTGATTCCGTTCAATCTTGTCCACGGCACGCTCCGGAGAGTAAGCTAACAAATGTGTCATTTATGACCTGCTTTTATGGCTCCTGGCTAGCACTGATTAGCCCATAAATTTTAGAATGACTTGTGGAATGTTTTGATGTTATTTCTGAGATAATTAGCTTAACTACTAAAGAGAGAAATGAGAAAGAAAAGTACTGCGTGAGAGGATGTATAAATGGGAGAAGAAGGAGAAATAAAGAAGATGTGGGTTTTTTTTACAAATATACACCTTTAGCAATCATTTATTCCAATTATTATCTGAATTAGCCTGAAACCAGAACACCCCCCTCCCCCCAAAAAACTTTTTTCAACAGGTGATTCCCTAAGAAGCAACTGTAAAAATAAATAGACAAAAATCTGCAATTGTGAGTTGTTATATGTAGGACAGGGTGATCAAGATGTGGGGGCTGGAACCAGCATTGAAGTGCTTAGATCTGACCCATGGGGCTGCCCGAGAAACAGCAAAGGCCAATCCGTGTTCCCAGGTCCATTTTCCTGGCCGTGCAGATAGTTTGACAGTGGAAACGAATGGTGGTCTTCCCTTCATAGGATGTACACAAGCAGGGGCCAGGTAGCCATCTAATAGTATACATTCAACTTGTTTTAATCTGAATTCTTGTACTAAATAGAGATTAGGTCAGGGGTCACCAACCTTTTGGACCTCAGGGATCATTTTAAATCCCGCGGACCACTAATACAATTTTTTTTAAAAAGAGATAGTGTTTAGATAAATTAGATTTAGATAAATTAGATTTAGATAAATTAGATTAAAAATAAATAAAATAAATAGCATTAGCAATAGCATTTAGACTTATATACCGCTTCACAGTGCTTTACATCTCTCTAAGCGGTTTATAGAGAGTAAGCATATTGCCCCCAATAATCTGGGTCTTCATTTTACCGACCTTGGAAGGATGGAAGTCAACCTTGAGCCTAGTGAGATTCGATCTGCCAAACTGCTGGCAGCCAGTGATCGGCAGAAGTAGCTTGCAGTACTGTGCTCTAACCACTGCGCCATCAAGGCTCTCTAAAATATTTAGTGCAACATTAAAAAAAATGCAAATATTTTTTTCTGCAGACCACCAAAATTTTCTCGTGGTCCACGGGCCACTGGTTGGCGACCACTGGATTAGGCGATTGCCTAAGAGACCCTTTTCAACTAATTTCTACTAAATTCAATCATTTCTCTTGTGCCCACAGAGAGAACCATACTGGGAAGCAGAGTAAGTCCGGGGACAGTTCCTCTTCCTCTTCCAAAACTGCTCATTGGTTGCGCCAAGATCTGCGAGTCCGTTTTATAGATAAGCTGTACAAAGGGGGCAAATATTATAATACTAAGGTACTTGGCAGAAACCTGCTTCTCGTCATTAATACAGTATTGCTATCTGAACCTAGTGTGTGCAAGTTATACATCTAATTTTTTTAGTTGTAATAATCTTTTACAGTGTGGGTGAAGAAAAGTATAAATTGCTGTGCCAACAAACTAACATTTTCCAGATATGCTGGGTTCCTAGAATTTCCATCCGGCATGATTGCTTCCTAGGAATGGGTGTTGTAGTCCCATTGTATCCAGAGAACACCAAATTGGTGAAGGCAGATCTAAAACTGGTGGGAGAAGATAATGAAGGACCACACAAGAACTCTTTGAACTTTGCCATTCAAAACCTTTTTGAGACTATAAATGCCTTCTTAAAAAATAATACGCTTCTCTTCGCTATGAAGAAGAGGTGGAATTATTATGTCGACAATTGATAGAGCTTGGAGGTCAAGTCAGTTCAGTTTAAACTCTCATAAGGCAGCAGCAGCGGAAATGGAGAATAGCTTTTCATCTTTGCCAGAATAGCAGTGGTATTCAGATTGGCTCATGGCATCATTATATCCTGAATAACCATCTCTGCAGAATTTACTTGCAGTGGTTTCAAAAATGCCAGGTCCTGCAGTGGTAAAGATCCTTCTCAAGGTTTTACTTTTGCAACATTTTGCTTGGGGAGTTGAAGGCAATAGAAATGGGGGAGCTCACCAAAGCGTTTCTCTGCAGAGAAGACGCCATTTCTGAAAAGTTGTGGCTTGTTTTTGTTTTTTGTTTTTGTCTTGGAGCTTAGTTGTATTGAAGGGATGGGGTAGGGATAGATACCAAGTTTCAATATTTCCCAAAGAAAGAAAATAGGATTTTGTCAAATACAGTGATACCTTGACTTACAAACCCCTCGTCATACAAACTTTTCGAGATACAAACCTGGGGTTTAAGATTTTTTTGCCTCTTCTTCCAAACTATTTTCACCTTACAAACCCAAGCCACCGCCACTGGGATGCCCCGCCTCCGGATTTCTGTTGCCAGCGAAGCGCCCGTTTTTGCACTGCTGGGATTCCCCTGAGGCTCCCCTCCATGGGAAACACCACCTCCAGATTTCCGTGTTTTTGCGATGCTGCAGGGGAATCCCAGCAGCGCAAAAACGGGCGCTTCGCTGGCAATGGAAGTCCGGAGGTGGGGTTTCCCAGCGAGGGGAGCCTCAGTGAAATCGCAGCATCGCAAAAACATGGAAGTCCGGAGGTGGGGTTTCGAGGACTTCCGTGTTTTTGTGATGCTGCAATTTTGCTGAGGCTCCCCTTGCTGGGAAACCCCACCTCCAGACTTCCGTTGCCAGTGAAGCACCCATTTTTGCGCTGCTGGGATTGCCCTGCTGTGATTCCCCTGCAGCATCACAAAAACACGGAAGTCCGGAGGTGGGAATTCCCATGGAGGGGAGCCTCAGGGAAATCCCAGCAGTGTAAACAGGGGTGCTTCGGCTGGCAAAAGGGGTGTTTTGCGCTTGCACGCATTAATCGCTTTTCCATTGATTCCTATGGGAAACATTGTTTCGTCTTACAAACTTCACCTTACAAACCTCGTCCCAGAACCAATTAAGTTCGTAAGATGAGTTATCACTGTAATTATTTGAAAAAATAAGTAATGAGGCTGCCTATGAGAAGTCGAAGGCCTACTTTTGTCGGGGAAGCCTGTCTCCTTTCAAGGTATGAGTGTTTGCAGCTGAGGGCCAGTTCCAGGCAAAGACTGTTATAACCCACTGACCCTACTGTTAGGACACAGAGGGTATGAAATCCTGTGCTGTTTTTTTGTCTCCAGATGGTAATTGAAGATGTCCTCAAACCAGACACCTGTGTTTGCCGAATAGCCGAGGGACAAATTCTGGATGGTGAGTGCATTAGTGCTGCTGCTTAAGTCTGAGACTCAACACTTGATGGTTGATATTTTCTAAATAGCATATTTAGCTACTTGATTATGAAGAAAGGTGTCCAGTTTTGGTGCAGAAGTTCTAGTGCAGTGATGGTTAACCTTTTCGGCAGTGCCGAAACTGGAGCGTGTGTGTGCCAGAACCTGGAATAGAGAGCCACTGGCCGATGTGCATGGATGTGACAGTCAGCTGCTCCTCCGGGTTCTGTTGTGCACATGCGCACCATCCAGCTGATTTTTTCTGGATACCTGCAGGCATGTGCGTGCTGGAACCTAGAAGAGAGCAACCGGCCAGTGCACATGCGCAATGGACCAGCTACCCAGTGCGCATGGGCATGGCAGAACCCAGAAGAGCAGCTGGCGATGGCGTGCATGCCCACAGAGAGGGCTCTACATGCCACCTCTTGCACACGTGCCATAAGTTCACCATCACTGTTCTAGTGCTGCCAAGGAGATAATTTGTGATGTGGGGACCCAACTTTCTGAAGGAAGGTTTGCACTCATGTCAATCTGCCCAAATGTCTACTCTTTTCTGGACTTCGTTTTTCTCAGAGATGATTGATGGTGGTTTTGTCTTTTATTTTTGCTACCCTGTGGATGATTTCAGGATACTTAAAGTTCTTGCCCTGCTTTTAACAGTTTGTTTTAATACTTTTCCTGATAAATATTACTCTTTGATTTTGAAATTTTATAATAAAGAACGCTGCATATATTGGAATATGGAGATACAGGTGTTAATATTTAAAGAGACCTACAATGCATAATACTTGTTTTGGTATAAGCTCAACTTTTCCCAGTCAGATAACTCAGCACAACAAGATATCCCAGATCATTTTATTACAGGCATTCTCACAATAACTCACAGTTATGATGCGATTCTTCTGCACTATAATCTTTCCCATTGTGCAGGTAAAAAGAGGTTGAATTGACCCAGGCTCTAGGTGTAGCGTCTACATGCTGGCTGGCTTAGTGAGTGAAAACAAAAGACCTGTTGGAATGTTCTCTCCAATTACCCCTCATACTGAGTCAGAGCCAATAGGAATACACAAATGTGGTCACATGTAAAACTACATTACCCAGAGTGCAATTTCACTACATTTCCCCTAATGCAATATCTTAAAGAAACATGCCTAAATACAGTCCAACTATCTGTCTCTGGGGACAGCACAATACTTTTAAAGAAGTGTTTAAATTTAATGACTATGAACTATGAAGGATTATTCTGCAGTATGCCAAATTAAGTGAATTAATTTCTAAAATGTATTGTTATCAGGATTTCAGCATATTTGCTTTCCTGAGATTCTGATAGAAATGTGAGCATTTGCAATGTTTTTATTTTTAGAATGCTTGCTACTCTTGGTAGCAAAATTACTTTACTATCTAGTTTTTTGGTTCTAGCTGTGGTAGTGAATCTGAGCAATTATTTTATAGTCCCCCCCCAATTAACAGTTTCTGCTAGGGAACTAAAATATCCCCACCCCCCCACCCAAATTTCATCTGATCTGCCTCTACATTCAGTTTTTAGCACATAAGGCTTTACATTACCACTGGAAGTCTGGCTTTAGTTTGGAGCATCTATGAACAACTGGCCCAAAACTTTCAATTGGGGGGGAAATGGTATGGGAGCCAAAGTGCTCTTTAAGGCCCATCCAAATTAGGATAAAAAGATCTGATGAACAGGTTACCATTTTCACTTAAAATTAGAGAAACTATATTTGAAAAATTCTCCTTTACATGATTTTTCAGGTAGACAATGGAAGAGTTATATTCCAAGTCGTAGTATTAATGACTCCAGGTTCATGCATTGACCTCTTTCACAGGTATCCATGAGTCTATGCTGGAGACTGTAATTCCTCGGAATGATTCAGACTGGGTTATGGTGGTACTAGGGGAGCATGTTGGAAGGGTAAGTCACTGATCCAGCGAGGTGGAACCTGTCTAATTTCTCTTTAAGGCGCTCAGATTTCATGCTATAAGGGACATGGGATTGTTTGTTTGTTTATATTTATTATTAAACCTGATGCCACTAACAGAATGGTAAATTATAGGGATGATAACAAATAGTTACTTCAGATGCAAATGATTGAAGGTCTGTTCTCACTCTTAGAAACATAGGTAGAAGATTGTCGGCAGAAAAAGACCTCTTGGTCCATCTGGTCTGCCCTTATACTCTCTCCTGTATTTTAATTTAGGATGGATATATGTTTATCTCAGGCATGTTTAAATTCAGTTACTGTGGATTTACCAACCATGTCTGCTGGAAGTTTGTTCCAAGCATCTACTACTCTTGTGGTCTACTACTCTTGTGGTCAACATTTTGGGTTACATCTTATATTATCCTGTAATATTTATCATGCAGATTTAGGGAGATGGTAGTTATAAAATAGTGAAGCTTAGCATTGCAATGGCGACAGGCACTTACATTTACTAGACAGGTAGTCCTCGACTTTTGATCAGTTTCATAGCCATCATTCTAAGTTACACTAGACCTCCCTGAGGGTACTTGTGACCTGGTTCTGATGGCTCCCCTCCACAACAAACAAACAACTGCCTTTTGGGTGTGTGACAACCAGTCTGCCATTTGCAGCATCCCATAGTCACGTAACCACATTTTATAATGTTTTTGCCAAAAAATATTAGTTTCAGCAAGACCAATCCATAGCAGAGTTGTTGATTCATGTTAGGACCATAGCATTTGCATAATAACCTACATAAAAACCTTGTAAAATTGGGTGGATCATAGAGGTGACCCATTTTATGACTGTCATGACTGGGCAGTCATAAGTCAAGCACTACCTGTATGTATTTTTTGAAACAATTACAAAATAAACTAAAATGTGGCAGATCGTATATGAGAACACAGATTTAATAAGGTTTGGGGCATCTTTTTTTTTATTTGCACTGCAGTGGTACATGAAATTGAGTTATGCTTTCTACTTGTAAGGGCTGTTCATCACTGGAATACCACAATATTTGGAGCTCCACAGCTTGTTCACACCTGGAAAAGAAACACTAACCTCATTCGTGGTTTTTCACTCTTAGATGGGCCGCATTCTGCGTCGAGACAAGGGACAGAACCATGCAGTGGTACAACTACAACAGGATGAAGAAAAGCTTGTGACGCTAGATTATGATTCTATCTGTCACTATGTTGGTAGCTTCGAGGATGATTGAGATCCACAGCTCCTCTAGAAAAGAGAACATCTATGAAACAGAGAAATTTCTCTTCTGAGGCTCACGATAAAGAACACAGTCCATAATTGGCATCTCAATGGAGTGGTGTTAAGCATGACAGACCACACCACGGGCAGCCTTCATATGCACAGCAATCCATGATTGATATTCAGTTATTTGGCTAGGGTTTATTTTTCTAATGAAGGTTTTAGATGTGCTGTTACTATTTTTGCTAGTGACATGTACAGATCTCTCAATCAGTGATGCTCAGAACTGCCAAAGACAAGAATGATCTAGGAAAGGCACTATGTGACATAATCAAACAGTTGCTGGTCAACTCGGGATCTAGAGGACTGAAAATTAAGCCACCCACAGCACAAAAATTTCTGATTTAGAAACTAGTGGTTCATTGACTTACGTTTTAAATTATTATTTGGGATATAGAGTCTTGTAAGTTTTTTTCTAGAGAATAGCTACTGCAATTTGTGTCATCTGCTGAAACTTTGGGATGAAGGCTGATATGTAAGAAATAACTTGCTCTTCAACTAAAATTCTCTAAGCATTCAAGGATGGAAACTGGAACCAATGTATTGTCCTAATTTTTTTTCAGGATGGTCATTTTTTATTGAACTTACATTTATAAAATGCTGAAGCAATTACCGTAGTTGTCAGAAAAGAGAATTGATACACTGTGTAGAAATTTACAAAGTTATTTTGTTGAAAGAAACTGACAAGATTACAAGGCATTCCTGGAAGAAGGAATAATACTTATCTTACATTATCCTGGAGCGTCTATTTTCATCATAGACCTAAACATAAATAAACATCAGAAATGAACATGCATGAACCATATTCTGGCAGGTGTCTCATTTGCTAAAATGAATAAGTTTGTGTGTAAATTTCCCTCTCAAAATGTCATGTAAAGTTACTGTCCGTTTTTCCTGCCACCTGTGTAAAAATGAATACAGACCCAACTACTATGTAAAACGGGGTGAAATGCTCCCAGTTTGGGCATGCCTGCTGGTCATCATAGAGCCGGAACAATCGCAGCACAAGGCTTCACCCGGATGCCACCATTTTGGATCTTTTACCCCCTGTGCATGCACAGAACGCTTTGCACATGAGCAGAGGATAAAAGATCCTAAATACCAGTATTTGGGCAAGTAGGCAAAGCCCTGTGCTGTGATCACTTCCGATTCTACAACGACTGACAGGCACACCCAAACCAGGAGCATTTTACCCCTGGTGTAAAATAACTTTCTTGGACTTCACAGATAGGTTTACTCTCTTTTTGACTGTAATATAAGTAAAGTCTTATTTTGCCTATTCTTTGTATGATTGTTACTAAAACTGTGATCAGTAAATTGCATTGTCCAGGGTGGTCTTTAATTTCCAAAGCAAAAAAATAAATAAATCACATACCTGACATATTGCAACACTGTTGAACTACCTAGCACTCTTGGGTTTTACAGTTTTCTACTACTTATCTCAAAACTTAAATAAATAAATAGACCTTTATTACAGTCAAAGACCATCAAATCTCAAAACTTTGCAAACAATGAAAGAACAGGATGAAGGCATTGAGGAACAAAAGGATCCCTAATAGATATAAAAATGTTTCTTTCTCCTTGACTAACCTCTCCAAAGGAATTTAGGTTCTTTGCTATTAAATAATTGTCTTTGTGTTACATATTGGACATACAATACATTACAGTATAGTGTAGTACTGTATAGTATAATACAGTTTGGAAATTTTTGGAGGCTTCTGAAGAGCCGGGATGGTGCATTGGTTAGAGTGCAGCACTTCAGGCTACTTCAGCTAACTGCTAGCTGTGGTTCAACAGTTGAAATTTCATCACTGGCTCAAGGTTGACTCAGCCTTCCATCCTTCCGATGTGAGTAAAATGAGGACCCAGATTGCTGGGGCAATAGGCTGATTCTGTAAACCGCTTAGAGCAGTGGTTCTCAACCTTTCTAATGCCGCAACCCCTTTATACAGTTCCTCATGTTGTGGTGACCCCCAACCATAAGTCTAGTGCCAATTATCCCAATAGAGCTTTAAGCGGATTGGCAGGAAGGTCAGAGGGACACCTCCACTGTAAATGCCTGATTGGTCGGATTGTAAATATATGTTCCAAGGTGCCAAAATAGAAGCTTTAGTTCCTAACAGTATGGGAAATTTATTTTTCTCCCATGGTCTTAGACGACCCCTATGAAATGGCCATTCGACTCCCAAAGGGGTCCTGACCCCCAGGTTGAGAACCACTGGCTTAGAGGTACAGTATATGACTCTAATTGCTATTGTTAAATAAGCCTAAGGGGACCTTATGTTGATTTAAGAACTGAGCAGTTTAAGATTCTTCAAGATCAGAATCCAAAGTGTATCTAACCTATTTGTTAAGCTAGCTGCAACTGCCAGTTATTCTAGGGCTGAAAGATGCAGTTTGGCTTGTCCCCTTATTCAGCGAACATTATATTGGAGATAAATCTGGCCCTTTTCATTAGTCAGTGAAGCAACAGGTGCTTCTCTCTTCCCTATCCACGCCTTTTTTTAATGCTGTAATTGTGAGGATCAGCACTGTTAATTGCGTTTTAACTACGTTACCACGTTATTTAAGTTTTTTATATAAACACATTTATTTTAGGTCCCGATCAATCCCCGCAAGGGACAGCTATGAACTACTGTGTTGCCAGTCTCAAAAATGGCCGCCTTGGAAACACTCGGCACCTTCCCCTCTAGCGGGAGAGAGCGAGCCCCGTATGTTCACAGCCCGGGGCTCCCGGCCAGTTTCCAACATGGCCGTCGAGACTTTAGTACTTCCTTGCCTACGTGAGCGCTCTGTGCCTCGTCTCTGTGGTCTAAACGGAAGTAGCTTCGGGCTGCTTGCTGTTGTTTATCACACGGACAGCTGATGTCGATGTAAATAAAGTGAGGAAAGGTGAGGAATCTTCCAAGTGAAGCATAGGAAGGAAGGGGGGGCAAACTTCAGGCGGTCCTCTTCAGATTTTTAGGAAAGGAACCGAAGTGGCAGGTTTATGGATCTCCCCTATTAGAACAGACTGGGTTGAAGGATTTGTGGAGGAGGGGAGGATCGGTTAGCGCTGTAACTTTGCCATATGAACACTTTGCATGAGAAAATGACGTGGTGACTGTGGGGTTGGATAAGATCAGCTTCTTATTAGGAGACGGAATCGGTTTATTGCTGATGGGCTATCAAAGAGATCCTCAAGAGAACAAACCTTGGAGTCATCCCAAGAAGAAAGAAGGACAAAGGGGTTGGATAACTGAAGGGACTGAGGTTACATCAAACAAACAAGCAGGGATGGAAGTTCTTAAATGGAGACAGATGTGAATGGCAAAGGTATCTTTTGTGCAACCTGCTGCCCTTATGGTGTGGTTTCTTTGGCTGAGATGACAACATAGGCAGGGAAGCTTCTAACATTCTTAGGACCTACTAAAAACATATCATCTGGGCTCTCTGTCCTTCCACTGGCATCATATCTCTGTGTTGATTTTGTCTTTTCTTTTTGCACCATGATGGGTTCTTTATTGGCTAACGGAAAAGAACGAAGAATATTGTGTGCCTGCCTCAACTGAGGCTGTCCCATCAAGCTCTTATGGCTCAGCAACGTGGAGTCAATAGCTTGCGCTTCAACCAAGATCAAAGTAAGTTATTGAATTCTACTGAATGTGTTCCCCAGGAGATGTAGCACTCTTTTATTAGAGGGCTGTAACTGAGTCATAGGCCCTTCAAAATAAGAGTTTTGAGTTGTTTTCAGATCATAATGTGAGCTGAAATCCCTGCATTTGAGAATAGCCATGTTGATAGAAATATACCTCTTTTTGCTAGGAAATGTATTTTTTATTTCAGGGATTCTTGGGCTGGTAGTCTAATATCACTAGTAGATTATGGGTTTTCATTTTGGTTCCAGTGAGTCATGATGTTCCCAATATACCATAAAGTTGTTCTATGCTCTCTCATAATAGGTTGTTTCTGCTGTGCTATGGAGACGGGTGTTCGGATCTATAATGTGGAACCTCTTATGGAGAAGGGCCACCTTGGTAAGGAGCAAAGAGGGGCTAAAATGTAGAACTGTGGAATATATCTATTCCTGTGCAGTGAGTCCTACAAAAGTACTTGTTTGTTTGTTTTTTCACTAGATCATGAACAGGTGGGCAGCATAGGGCTGGTTGAAATGCTGCACCGATCTAATCTCCTTGCTATTGTAGGAGGAGGTGGCAACCCTAAATTCTCTGAGATCTCAGGTAGGTATTCTCAAGGGAAGAAGTGGAATAAAAGCAAAGGAACCATGAGTTGTAAATTTCAGCTATAACAGTGATACAGAGACAAGCAAATATAATCTCTGATTCTTCCCTAACAGAGATGTATCTTCTCCCTGTTTCTATATGTCCTTGTTGATTTGTGTCTTCTGTGTCCTCATGCTTCCATTGTAGTCTTGATCTGGGATGATTCTCGTGAAGGGAAGGAAGGCAAAGACAAATTAGTTTTGGAGTTCACCTTCACCAAACCAGCATTGGCTGTTCGCATGAGACATGATAAGTATGTTTGGAGTTCATTTACTTTTTACTGAGTCCAGAACATGGGTAGGATGCTATATCATTCTGAAATTATCTGAATTTGATTGCCACAATGCATACCTCTTGTTACAACATTATATTTAAAGTCCAGTTATATCCATGCAATTTGTTTACAATAAAGTCTGTACTGTACTAGCATCATTGCTTGAAGCAGAAAAAAAGTAATTAGAATATTTGAATGTGTACAAATGTACAGTATATTCATGTATCAAAGATTGTCATATTGACCCGCTAGTTTGAAACAAATATAAGGTTGTAAAGATATACAATTTTAATTTAATATTTTATCTTGTTTTTACTCTGCTATAAGCTGCCTAATGCCTCTAGGCAAAATGGGTGGCATGTAGATGTAATAAATAAATAAAAATGTCCCTGTAGCAATATTCCCTAATACATTTGTATAATACTAGAACGGTGGTGTAGAAGAAGTAACAGCAGACCTTGGGACAGAGTCAAAAGAGGAATCAGCCTAGAACAGTGATGGCGAACCTATGGCACAGGTGGCACGAAGAGCCATACCTACTGGCACGTGAGCTGTTGCCTAGCTTACCTCCAATATGCTTGTGTGCCAGCCAGCTGATTTTTGGCTCACACAGAGCCTCTGGGAGGGTGTTTTTGGCTTACAGAGAGCCTCTGGGGAGCTGGGGGAGGGTAAAAATGTCTCCTCCATCTCCAGGGAAGCCTTTGGAGCCTGTGGAGGGCAAAACACGAGCCTACTGGGTCTACCAAAAGTTGGGAAACAGGCCATTTCTGGCCTCCAGAGGGCCTCTGGGGGGCAGGGGAAGCTGTTTTCCCGCTCCCCAGGCATTGAATTATGGGTGTGGGCATTCACACATACCCAATAGTGTGCCCCCATGCTCTTTCGGCGCCCAATGGAAAAAAGGTTTGCCATCACTGGCCTAGAATCTCTATGTAGCCACACAACAGCCCCCATCCTTGAATTCTCCTAGCCCCTGTGCTTCTTCCACCTGGCTGAGGTACCCCATGTTCCTTACCTTATTGCACTATGTCTCTGATCTGCTTGGATTTTGGCAGACAAGATATTCAGCTCTTGAGCACAGAGACTTGTGTCTTTGCTCAAGGACTGAAAATCCAAGCAGAGTGAAGGGGAAGTGTAGTAAGGTAAGGAGCATGAGCCTCATGTGAGTAGGGGAGGCCCTGGAAGGCTTAGCACAGGTTGGAGATGGTGATGATGCAGACAAGCTTGCTCTGGAGCTGAAAATCCTCCCTGCCAAAATTCAAGCAGAGTGGAGGAGCCGGAGGTATCTCAAGAGGGTGGGGAATATCTGGGAGGGCTTGTCAGAGTCTGCGTGCAAGTTATTGGGATGCTGTGGGCAAGTCTCTCTGCTCCACAGCTGAAAATCCTACCTACCAAAATCCAAGTAGGATTATCAACCTCTGAGCAGAGGCTCTTGTCTGCAGCACCTGCAACCTGACTCACACATATCCCATGTTGGGCTTGCCTACCCCTCTCAGGTATTCTGTGCTCCTTACCTGGGATTTCATCTGTTCCTTGACCCGTGAGATTAATAACCACAGGGAAGTCCCTTGATTGCAGTCTTGTGACATCTCGCTTAACAACTGGTTTGCTCAATGACCAGGTTTCCAGTCCCAATTGCAGTTGTAGGTCAAAAGCTACCTGCATTCCTGTATTATAATTGCATGCTCCTGTATTATCTTTGCAGAATAATAATTGTGCAGCGGAATCGAATCTATGTCTATTCCTTCCCCGACAACCCCACTAAGCTCTTTGAGTTTGACACCAGGGACAACCCGAAAGGTAAAATGAACCTCCTCGCTCAGTGATTTATTTATTTATTTATTAGATTTGTATGCCGCCCCTCTCCGTAGACTCGGGGCAGCTCACAACAATAATAAAACAATGTACAACAAATCTAATATTAAAAGTAAGTAAAAACCCCTTATTTAAAAAGCAAAACATACACACAAACATACCATGCATAAACTATATAGGCCTGGGGGAGATGACTCAATTCCCCCATGCCTGACGGCAGAGGTGGGTTTTAAGCCACCCCAAGTCTACGGAGAGGGGCGGCATACAAATCAAATCAAACAAACAAATAAAATAAGGAGTTTACGAAAGGCAAGGAGGGTGGGGGCAATCCTAATCTCTGGGGGGAGCTGGTTCCAGAGGGTCGGGGCCGCCACAGAGAAGGCTCTTCCCCTGGGTCCCACCAGACGACATTGTTTAGTCAACAGGACCTGGAGAAGGCCAACTCTGTGGGACCTAACTGGTCGATGGGATTCGTGTGGCAGAAGGCGGTCCCGGAGATATTCTGGTCCGATTCCCTCATTTTCCTCCTGTTCTCTTTTACTTGAAAAAAGTGAAGTGCCCACTGCTCCTTCATATTTCATCAATGTCCAACTCTGACAGTCCAACTCTGTTTTTTTGTCTATCTCTCACCTCAGGGCTTTGTGATCTTTGTCCCAGTTTGGAAAAGCAGCTCCTGGTTTTCCCTGGACATAAATGTGGTAGCTTACAGCTTGTGGTGAGTATTATGTGATAAGGGTTAAGATAGAAAATCTTAATAAATTTTTACCATGGCCAATACCAAACCAGACAATTTAATCTCATGTAAGCTAGGAGAAAATGACAATATTTCTTCATAGGCAGGTAATAATCACATTTTATTCCAAAATACCATATTTTTCAGAGTATAAGATGCACCTTTCCCCCACTTAAAAGAGGCTGAATTTTTTTTAAAAATTGGTATAAAATTAATGACTGACTAAGGGAAATTACAAAACATGGTTTTTAAAAAAACATATTCATGTTAGGTTAGCTTAGAATGGCTTAGTCATGTTTACTCCAGATCCAGGATTGCAGTACACACACTCAGACAGGGCAGCCTCTCTAAGCCCCTCCTTTATTATTAGGCTTGTTCTTCTAGTATTGTTGAGACTTTCACTAAAAACAACAAGAAGCTTGAGTCTCCTAGGTTGCCTTCCCAGACATTTCATAACCAGTTTCAACTTGATTGTCAGATGGGCTCTTTTGCTTTCATTCTGCATGGGAAATATTAGAAGTTGCAACGATTTAGATCAGAGGTCCCCAACCGCCGGTCCGCGGACCGGGACCGGGCCGTTGGGGTTTTCCAGCCGGTCCGCGGCGTCGGAGACCCAAAGCCCATGTGGAGGAAGACGGAGCCAAGCGGGGCCACCCGGAGACCTTTTCCCGTCTTCTTCTCCTCGCTCGCTCCCCTCATAGCCAGCAGCCCCGCTCGCGGGGGGATGCCCGTTCGTAGCTACCAGCCCGCCAAGCGTCGAGGGGGCTTCCGAGGCTGAAGGGAAGAGCCGGAATGCCCTTCCCGGGTTTAAATTGCTTGCTGTTGGGGAAAACGGAGGAGGCGGCGGCGGCGGTGGGGCGCGATCGCCTACTTTCTGGAGCGAGGAGAAAAGAACCGCCGCCTCCTCCGTTTTCCCCAACAGCAAGCAATCTAAACCCGGGAAGGGCATTCCGGCTCTTCCCTTCAGCCTCGGAAGCCCCCTCGACGCTTGGCGGGCTGGTAGCTACGAACGGGCATCCCCCCGCGAGCGGGGCTGCTGGCTGTGAGGGGAGCGAGCGAGGAGAAGAAGACGGGAAAAGGTCTCCGGGTGGCCCCGCTTGGCTCCGTCTCCCTCCACACAGGATGGGCTTTGGGTCTCCGACGCCCTCGCCCGTTCCCTCAGGAGCGATGAGTGGGACGTCTTCTTCTCCTCGCTCGCTCCCCTCATAACCATCCCTCCAGCGTCGAGGGGGCTTCTGAGGCTGAAGGGAAGCGCCGGAATGCCCTTCCCGCGTTTAGATTGCTTGCCGTTGGGGGAAACGGAGGAGGCGGCGGCGGTGGGGCGCGATCGCCAAGTTTCTGGAGCAGATAGGCTTTGAGTTTTTGGCTGGGGGGGGAGAAGTAGGACCTTCCTAAGTTCCCCCCCCAGTCAAAATCACAAAGCCAGGCAGCCCCCAGCCGCCAAAGGAGCCTCCTCATTCTCCCTGCCCTGTGGAGAAGTGTGGAGGGCTGCGTCACTAAGCTCCACCCCTCCATAACCCCACCCCCATATGACCAAAGCCCCCCCCACCGGGCCGTAGAAAACTCGTCTAACTTAAAGCCGGTCCCTGGTGCTAAAAAGGTTGGGGACCTCTGATTTAGATCATACTTTGGGGGGGTGGGGGGCAGTGTTCCCTTTAATTTTTTGGGCGGGGTGGGCGGAAAAGTATAGTGTCTGAGCGGCAGTCCCTTTGGGACTGGGCGGCACAGAAATAATAAACAAACAAATAAATAAATAAATAAACAAATAAATAAATAAATATATAAACAAATAAATAAACAAACAAATTAAAAACCCACCCTGTTTTGCCTCAGAGAATTTCAAAATTAAATACTGTACTGTGTGTCTATAACAGTGAGCTCATAATAGGGCAACTCTATCAATATCAAAATGCCACTTAAATAGTTGAGCTAGTTTCAAAATAGATTTTGATTTTCTTTCTCTCTTCCTTACTCCCATTCTTTTTCTTTCTCTTTTCCTTCCTCTCTTTTTTCTATCTGTTTCTCTCTCTTCCTCTCTCTCTCCTTCCCTCTCACTCTTTCCCTCTCGGCTTCTGGGCAGGTTTGGAAAACTCTGAGTTGATGATGATTTTTAAGTGAGCGATTGCTCACTGCTCAGCTTAGAGGGAACTGTGGTGGGGGGTGTTGAATTTTTTTAAATTAATTTCCCTTACAAATTCCATTTATATACGAATACACACATACCTTAAAGCAGTGTTTCCCAACCTTGGCAACTTGAAGATATCTGGACTTCAACTCCGAGAATTCCCCAGCCAGCATTCGCTGGCTGGGGAACTCTGGGAGTTGAAGTCCAAATATCTTCAAGTTGCCACGGTTGGAAAACACTGCCTTAATGTATATAAAACCATAAATATGCATACATTTTAAATCAACCAATCATAAATCAATTTATTATTTTGCACCAATTTTCAACTCCTATTCTTAAGCAGTCTCCGATTTGCATGATCCTCTTCCTCTTTTCTTGCAGTCTGACTTTAATTTCCCAAATTGATAAAAGGGGTTTTGTGCAAACCAGAATCAGACTCGCCTTCAGAATTTGCTTTTCTATTTTGGGGTTTGCACATGAGCTACGGCTAGTGAGGGATGGTAATTGGCTGCATTACAGCCTCAGTGGTGCAGTGGTTAGAGTGCAGTACTGCAAGCTACTTCTGCTGATCACCGGCTGCCAGCAGTTTCGCATATCGAATCTCAGTAGGATCAAGGTTGACTCAGCCTTCCATCCTTCCAAGGTCGGTAAAATGAGGACCCTGATTGTTGAGGGCAATATGCTTTCTCTCTGTAAACTGCTTAGAAAGGGCTGTAAAGCACTGTGCAGGGGTATATACAGTGGTACCTCGACATACGAGTCTAATTCGTTCCAGATCTGAGCTCGTATGTCGATCAACTCGCATCTCGAACGAATGCCTTTAGACTTTGTTTTTCGCACCGAGATAACTGGAAGCAAGGAATTCTTGCGCCACCTAGTGGAAGCTTGGCTCGTATCCCGAATTTGAGCTCCAGTGTCGAACAGAAATTTTGCTCGCGTCTCGGCTCGTAACTTGGAATATTCGCATGTGGAGCAGCTCGTATTTAGAGGTCCTACTGTAAGTCTAAATGCTATTGCTATTAGGCCAAAGGGAACATGTGGTATGTTTTTGCAAACCGTTCTGTTGATCATCAAAATCAACTCTGGTTTATTGCTCTTAATGATTCATTTGTCCTCCCCTTAGGATCTTTCAAGCACCAAGCCTGGCACCTCGTCTGCCCCATTCACCATCAATGCTCATCAGAGCGAGATTGCCTGTATCTCCCTCAACCAGCAGGGCACTGTTGTGGCCTCGGCCTCAAAGAAAGGGACCCTTATCCGTCTCTTTGACACACAGACCAAGGAGAAGCTAGTAGAGCTCAGGAGAGGGACGGATCCAGCAACTTTGTACTGGTGAGACCTCCCTGTGTCCTCCCATCACACAGGTCCTCCCTCGCAAACTATGCCAAGCTCTGGCTCTTCCTGGGTTAGGCTACTTAGGAGGGCTTCATTGCATCTCAAACCCCATTCCTCCATTGTGCTCTTGAGTCAGTCTCCACCCATGCACCCCAGAGGGCAGGCCTGCAAAACAAGACGGTCACATGGATAAGTTAATCCACCCCACAGAGCAGGTCTGCAAACCTTAACAAAAGGGCCACGTGAATTTTTTTAAAAAATTACTATTATTATTATTAAAAAATATATATAATTTATTAGTTTTATAAAAAGGAAAGGGGGAGAAGGGAGTACAGAATCAAAAAAGGGGGGAAGGGGAAAGGAGAGTACAAGTATGATAAGTTTAAGGTAAAATTTACAGAGAGTTACAGAGGTCCCTTATACTGTATTCCTTAATATACGTACAGTAGTTCTATTCATGTTTCATTCTTAGTTTAAATTCCATTGACCATATTTATTATCTTTACCATATATAACTTAACAAATCTAAGGAGGAGGTGGGGTAGGAAAAGAGATTGTCTGCTTCAATAGCAGACATTGAATTTAATGACTTGTCGTTCTTATTAAGCGGTGAAAAATAGGAAATGAGAGTAGTAAAGTATATAAGAATTGAAATTAAGATTGAGTTAGTTTATTCCAATAATTTTATGGGTATATCAGTAGAATTGAACTCAGACAGCTTTTGGATTACTGTACTGTACTTCGTATTCTAGATATCCATTGGTACCATTTCTCCCAGGCCTTATAGAAATCTGATTCTTTTTTATTTCGCAACTCCATCGTCATTTTAGAGAGTTCAGTGCATTCCATAATTTTAGTAATAATATTTGTAGATGTAGGTATGGTATCTTGTTTCCATTGTTGGGCATATGTTATTCTAGCCGCAGTTAATATTTGTGTGATGAAGTATTTGTCTTCTTTTTTAATTGTTTGTCTAAATATGCCTAGTAGGAATAATTCCGGTTTAGCTGTGAATAAATTTTTTAAAATCCTTGTGGGTTACAAAGAAATACCTGGAGTACTGATCAGCCGCTCTGCTGCAAGTGGCAGTGCTGGAGCCAACAGTGGTGAGGCTTGGAAGTGTTCAGTGGTATGCTTTTTGGGGGGGCAGAGGCTGTAAATGTTAAAAAAAACCTGGCAGAAATGAGTGCTGTCGAGAAATAAACAAAATTCTGTTAATCGCAACTGCGGGAGACAAATGAAAGGATAGACAAGGGAATGAGCCGCATTGCTGAATTATTTACAGGTTTGGGGTGAGAAATTGATAGTCTTCTTAATGCTAATGATAGTGTTATTCTCCCTATTCTTGGGGAAAGGGCCCTGTACTACTACAGTAGTCCCTCGCTATACCGCGCTTCACCTACTGCGGCTTCACTTCATCGCGGGTTTTCAAGAAATATTAATGAGAAAAATCATTCGCAGATCTTTGCTGGTTCGCGGGTTTCTGAGGAAGTCAATCGGCAGATTTAAACAGCCCGCGGAACTCGATCGGCAGGTTTTTCAAAAATATATATATCTAAAATTGTAAATACTGTATTTAAATACTGTATCTAAAATAAATACTGTGTGGGAAGGGTTTATAAACACTTAAAACAATGAAAACTTACCAAACAATACAATATAAATACTTAAATAAGTACTATCAGTCGATAAATTCCCCATCGCGGATTTCACCTATCGCGGCCGGGTCTGGAACGTAACACCAGCGATAGGTGAGGGACTACTGTATTCAGACTTCTAATTTAGGCAAATAGCTCACCAGGGGTGGGTGGGGTGGGTGGGATTGCAGCAGAGGCAGATAATGGCACCAAGGAATTGGGATGAATATTAGTAACTTTTGAGGATCCAGTAGTTTTGAATTGAGAAGGTAAGTTCAGAACAAAAGCCCATTATTATAGAGGTCGCTATTCTAGATGGTTTGATTCTGCGCATGGAAAAAGGAACAAAAGGCTTCTCGCTCAAGTTACAAACTTTCCTGCTACTTAAGTTTCAAAATTTGTCTTTTGCCCCAGTACTGGCCAGGAAGATAGGTGAGCCTATTTTTAGAGGGTAATTGATGCAGATATCTGTGCTGCACCAGGCAAGTTCGCTGCTTTTATCATTGTTGTAGGCTTGTTGTTTACCACAGTGATTTATCAAGTGGAAAGCCTGTGCAGATCAAATCAATCAATGCACTATTACTGGAAGTGCAAATACTGCACAAGCCTTTGTTAGAGAGACTGGTTTGTTCTGCTAGCTAAAAAGCAGTACCTCTCTAGTAGTTTGCACGCAAGTAAGGCAACCTGAAGGAAGCTAGCAAACAAAGCAAGTGAAAAAATGCATAGATAGCATGGCAACATTTAAGGAGCTTGGTCCATGTTTAACAACCCTATGAACTCCCATCCCTTGTGGATGTGTTTCTGAGAGGTTTCCTCTCAGAAGCTAGTAAAATTGGCAACATCTTGGCCCATTCCAGTAGACCAGAGGTCTTCAAACCTGGCAATTTTCAGACTTTTGGACATCAACTTCCAGAATTCTGGGAGTTGACTGATTGATTGATTTATTTATTGATTGATTCATCAGATTTCTAAGCCGCCTAACTCTTTCCAGACTCTGAAGTCCACAAGTTGCCAAGTTTGGGGACACCTGCAATGGAAGACAGAGCTCTTAACAAGACCATTTTCACTTGTTTGGGAGCATATTTTGTTTTGTTATTGTGCTCTTATTTCACTGTTACATAGTTGCTTTGTGAATTGTTTTCTACTATGTAAACTACCAAGATTTTAATTGATTGTGATGGGGCATCTTCATAATGATGTCCATAAGTCCTATTCCCTGTTGTCTATATTCCTGTTCAGTTTGAGGATTTTGCAGATTTTGATTTGGAAAGTGTTTATGAATTAGTGGCAGGGCCTGATTTATAGGTAGAAGGAAGAGGAGACCAACCACAGGACGTTTCTATGAGTCCAGATTCAAGTGAAGGAGAAACAGATATTAGATGGGTAAATCCTTCTTTCATATGATTGCAGAGGTGAAGGGAGCAAGTGTCAGGGAAGAAATATTAAGGAGAGGAACGGGTTAATTAATTAAGTAATTAATTCATCACGTCCGGGTGTCAGCGGAAGAGAAGGGTAGAGTTCTCAATCTGTTATTAAGAAATATGGAGGTGTCTTTCATCGGCTCTGAAAGTAAGCTTTGCTTTAATTGCAGTTTTTATTACCCTGGGCTTACGCTGCCTAGCCATAAATCTTAGAATGACTTGTAGAATACTTTGATGATTTTGATGTTGCCTTGACTAATAAAGACTGAGATAAGAGAGTGTTGCATACCGAGATGATGCAGTGTGTAACAGAAGGAAGAAAAGTAAAGATGATGTTTTTGTTTTACAAATCTCTGCATTTAGCAGGCCTTTATTCCAATTAACAGTGGCCTTAGCCGGAGATCAGAACACTCCCTAGCCAGGAAAGCTAGGGATTATGGGAGTTGCATTCCCAATATTTCTGGAAAGAGGTGGCTCGGTCAAGGAATATTTTCCCAGGGTCCTCTTCAGGAGTAATATACAGATTACTGAAAATGAGGCATTTGTTATAGAGAGACAATCACAGGAAGAAACCTTGAATTTGTGAGATGAAACCCCTTTCTTCCCCACAGCATTAACTTCAGCCACGACTCTTCATTTCTCTGTGCGTCCAGTGACAAAGGGACTGTCCATATCTTTGCCTTGAAAGACACCCGATTAAACCGCCGCTCAGCGTAGGTAGCGGGGATGGGGGGCAGGGACGATGGGTATGAAAGATGGTCGTCAGTAGTACCTTAATCCCATTCTTTCTCCTCCTCTCTTGCAGATTGGCCCGTGTGGGAAAAGTTGGCCCCATGATAGGCCAGTATGTAGATTCTCAGTGGAGCTTGGCCAGCTTCACCGTGCCAGCGGAGTCCGCCTGCATCTGCGCTTTTGGGAGGAACACCTCCAAGAACGTCAATTCAGTCATTGGTGAGTGGCATCAATGACAGGCAATAGATGGGTTGGGCCTCTTGAGGTATGTCACATACAGCCTTGACCCAAGGCCAGTGCTGCCATTGAATATTTAGGTCAGCGGTAGGGAACGTTGGCTCTTCTACGACTTGTGGACTTCAACTCCCAGAATTCCTGAGCCAGTCATGCTAGCTCAGGAATTCTGGGAGTTGAAGTCCACATGTCATAGAGGAGCCAATGTTCCCTACCCCTGATTTAGGTTAGGGACCTCCTCCCTCCCTCTCCTGTTTTAGTTTCTTTATATTTATTAGTGGCATCGTTATAGATTCTCTGCCACACGATCTCTTCATGCATCAAGTTCTCTGGAATCCCATTCTTGATCTCTCACCCACATTCCGTTTCGTTTCCTACTCTTACAGCTATCTGTGTGGATGGTACTTTCCATAAGTATGTCTTCACTCCCGATGGAAATTGCAACCGCGAGGCCTTTGATGTCTACTTGGATATATGCGACGACGATGACTTTTGAGTGTATCTTTATTCCCGTTGTTCAGGCAAAAAGCATGTGAGGCTGAAGCATTGAAATCCAGTGTTACACAAGTGGCAATGGGAGTTTCCTTTCCTCTCCACCTTTTGCCCCCCCCCCCTATGTTCCAGAAGGTTCCTTTAATATTCCATAACAAATCTGGAGGTTTGTGGGGGGAAGCTGCAGGGAATGGGAATTCTGCTGGCAGAATTCAATATAATTCATCAGATATAATGCAAAGATTTTCAGAGTGCTGAGATGGGAAAAGCTGAAAGCATCTTGCTATAAGATGGAGTACATTCTGGAGAACAGCTGCGTTTTTGCTTTCTCGATGCCACCTTTCCAGAAGTCTGTTTCTTATTGCTGCTTTAGCTCAGCTGCTGTACTCATTTGGAACTGAGAAATACAGACAGCTGTGTTTGGGGAGCCAGAACCTGTCAGATCAATGTATTTCCTATACCCTGGAACCTTAGGAGGCGTGTATCTGGATGTGCCCAACAATGATGGGCATTTGGGGAGGAGGAAAAAACATTTAGAATCAAGAGCAGATGTTTGTTATTTAAATTGATATTCTGTGATCAATAAAGGATGAAGGACATTCTAAAGAACTGAAGTTCTGATGTGAAATCTTACTCATTGTTTCTATGAATGTGGGAAATATCATTTTTTATGTAATCATTATTTGGAGAAGGCCAGATAGCAACCCATCCTCATAGAGGAAAAAGTCTAGAGTGGACTAGATACCTTACTTATTACTTCTACAAGAGCAAGTACAGTAGTTTTAAGAGCAGAAAATGAGATACTTTTGCTCTTCCTGTTCATCTAATTTAAGCTGATAACATCCATATATCATATGAATCGTATGGCTTTAAATGACTTCCCTTTTCTACTAATTGTTTTGAGTGCTGCCTTTCTGATCTCTCTCTAAAACAATATTATTGTATTTAGTTATATAAATACAGTACAGTACTCATAAACACCGTTGTGAATGCCTCACCCTGCCATTCTAATTAAAGCATACTGGCCAGATATTATTATTATTATTATTATTATTATTATTATTATTATTATTATTTAGACTTGTATGCTGCCCTTCTCTGAAGACTCGGGGCAGCATACAAGTCTAATAAATAATAATAATAATAATAATAATAATAATAATAATAATAATAATACTTTGCTGACACAATAAGCTAAGCTACCTGAAAACTTCTCCTTTAATAAAAAAAAAAAAGAATTGAAAAGGGCCAAATAAATGAAAGAGGAAGCAACAAAAGGCATCTCATTTTCTTTCAATTATTTGGCCCATCCCAATTCTTTAAAAAAAATTTGAGCAGTTTTCAGGTATCTCTGCTTATTGTGTCAGCAACGTAGTCACTATAGTTCAGGGGTCTCCAACTTTGGCCACTTAAAACTTGTGGACTTCAACTCCCAGAATTCCTCAGCCAGCAAAGCTTGTGGACTTCAACTCAAAGCTGGCTGAGGAATTCTGGGAGTGGAAGTCCACA
Organism: Erythrolamprus reginae; assembly: GCF_031021105.1. NCBI lineage: Eukaryota > Metazoa > Chordata > Lepidosauria > Squamata > Dipsadidae > Erythrolamprus > Erythrolamprus reginae. The sequence continues at coordinate 200,899,082 of NC_091951.1, forward strand.
AGTCTTAAAGTGGCCAAAGTTGGAGACCCCTGAACTATAGTGACTACGTTGCTGACACAATAAGCAGAGACCCCTGCTATAGTTGCCTGTAGGTCTTTGTAGAAGTCCCCAATGTGTCCTTGGAGGAGCTGTATCTTTGTTTATCGCTATGAGGCAATCAAACCCCCGGGATTTACAAGAAGCCCAGGAAAAGGAAAAGGAATTCCAGCGGTTGCTTTAAAGGCGACGCCCTGTTCCCCCTCCTCCGCGGCATTCCCATTTCCACCTCTTCCGGCTGGGCAGGCCCGTCGCCGCAATGCATTGTGGGGATGGTAGTTCCTTCCCGCCCCAAGCGAGCGAAGATGTCCGAGGTGCGGCTGCCCCCAATTCGGGCGCTGGATGATTTCCTTCTGGGGTCCACTCGCTTGGCTGCCCCCGACGTGCGGGACCTGCAGCGCTGGCACAACCGCGTGATTAACAACCTCCTGTACTACCAGAGCAATTATCTGCTGCTGCTGGGCGCGGGGCTGCTGCTGGGCGGGTGAGTGCCACGCCGGCGGGCGGAGCGGGGCCGGGAGGGGAATCGGTCGCGTGAAGTCCGACGAGGGGTGAGGATTGTGCAGGGGAGACTCGGATATCGAACAATAGGCAGGCTTGGTTAGTGGAGGCGAAGGCAGAACCAAGATGGGGAAGGGTGCTTTCTCTTCCTACCCCCCTTACTATTACAGTACAAGTAATCCTCGACTTACAAACGCTTCGTTTAGTGACCATTCATAGTGGCATTTGAGAAAGTGACTTAGGACCATTTTTCACACTTACGACTGTTTCAACATCCCCATAGTTAAAATCTGGATGCTTGGCACCTGACTGTTTGCAATATCTCGGGATCATGAGATCAACATTTGTGACCCACCTTCTCAGCAGAGTCAATGAGGAAGCTAAGATTCACTTAACAACAGTGTTATGAGTGTTGTAGTGTTATACATTCTATAACAGTGTTATAGACGGGGTGGCCAGCAAACCTGGGAAACAGGGAGATCAGGGCATTATCAGGGAAATCGGCTGTTTGGGAAATATCAGGGAATTTGTGAAAAAAATGGAATAAATGGGTGAGGGGGGAACCAACCTGTATTAAAATGTTTAAAAATCAAGGGAAAATCATGTAAAAACGAAACGGATCACATTGCCTGGCTGAGTCAAGCAAAAATGAGCAGAACTGTGGCAACAGATTTCTTCCTCAGCTACCAATATTTCTCTGCGGTTTAGCTGTTTGGTATGACATCATCTACGACTGTGCCTTAACTAGATTGCAAGTTACAGGGAAATGTCAGGGAAACATCAGAGAATTTTAAAATGCTTTCCCCCTGGACACCCTGTATAGAATGTTTATGGGATGAATGTGGATGGAACTGGGGTTTTAGATTATATTTTTAAGTTTAGATTTCTTATTCATTGTATTTTTGTATTTATTCTGCTGTGAGCCACCCTGAGTCTGCAGAGAAAGTAGAAACCCAATTAATTAATTAATTAATTAATTAATTAATATGAATTTAACAACAGCAGGGATTCATTTAAGAACTATGGCAAGAAAGATCATAAAATGGGACAAAATTCACTTAACCAGTGTTTCGCTTAGCAACGGAGATGTCAATTGTAGTTAGTCGTAAGTCAATACTACTGTATTGAAATCTGAGCTCCTTAGGAGAAGACATTTCATCTTTCGTAGGTGGGATACGGAAGCTAAGAGCAATCTCCGTTTCAATCTTGGGAAGGGGAAAAAGTGATGTAAGTGGAAAAATTGTCCACTTTTTTTTTTTTAATTGCTCCTGCATTTTTAAACATCAATTCTATTTGATATCAATTGATATTCTTTGAATATAAATTCAATGCAAAATAGTGTCTTTAATGGGATGGGGCAACTATAGGCGACAGTACCGACATGGCCAACAAACGGGAAACCAATGTTGTAATCACAACGCATTTGGAAGATGGCAAATTGGATCTTTATCCTAGGTTTTGGTATTCAAATTTAAACCTACAATGCGAGAAAGTCTGTAGCATAACTGTGAGAGCAACATAGCTCTCATGTGTCCACAGGGCAGCAGAATCCTCAAGCGTCTGCAAATGGGGCTCTGAAAAATCTGTGTTTTCATAGCTCTTCAAAAATGGAATTGTGTGGACTCTTATAGGTCAAAGTTTAGTCTCAGGCATGTGACTGAAACAGCTTTGGTCACTGTCCCCTGTATAGGGCTGGTGTATCTGTCACAGCCCTTTCCTCAGTGGACTTTGAGATCTTTTGGATCATCATCGGTGGATTGGAGCCATTTTATGGTGATTTTGCTCTTGAGTGGACGTTTCTGGTCAGTAGTGTTTTGCCAAGGGATCAGGTGCCTAGGCAATTGGCTCTTTTGGAACCAGAGACAATGAACCCCAGTAAATAAAGAAATTTTAAACTTTATTATTAGCTAAGTAATGCAATTATTTTTTTAAAGTAATTTATTGAACAGATTTGCACAAACACTTAAAATTCTTCAAAGTACTGTCCTTGGGCCTCTACACATTTTTTCCAGCAATTCTGCCATAACCGGTACATGCCCTGAAAGGCAGCTTCAGGGACCTCTCGCAAGGTCTTTGTCCCAGCTGATTGGATTTCTTCTATAGATGAAAAAGGGGTTCCTTTCAGGGCTGCCTTAATCCGAAGGAACAAAAAGAAGTCTGCTGGGGCAACCTCAGGACTATGGGGGTGGTGGGGCAGCATTGGCACCTTGTGTTTGGCCAGGAACTCGCAGACTCGTAGAGTGTTGTGGCAAGGCGCGTTATCAGATATGTCTTTTCTCGTCCTGATGACCCATCCACGTAGTAGGCAGCATTGACTGTCTGTCCTTGAGGAAAAAACTCCTTTACTATCTCCCCCAGGCCTATATAATTTATGTATGGTATGTTTGCGTGTATGTCTTGTTTTTAAATAAGGGTTTTTTAGATATTTTTTAAATATTAGATTTGTTATTGTACATTGTTTTTATTATTGTTGTGAGCCGCCCCGAGTCTGCAGAGAGGGGCAGCATACAAATCTAATTATTAAAATAATAATAATAATAATAATAATAATAATAATAATGCAAATTTAAAAACATCACATAAAAAGCATTCATACCAAGCAGGATAATATTAAAATCTCTGAGAAGCTGCTAGGAACTCCTTAATAACAGGTGCGCCAAGGGTGACCAGTTCCCACAGTACCGGGGTGGGTTCTATGCAGAAGTTCTAGGCCAGTGACGGAACCCCTTTTTTGTTTGCGTGCCAAAAGGGTGTATGTGCATGTGCTAGTATGCGTGCACTTATCCACACCCATTTCCTTTCCCCTGCATAGGCACCCTCCCGTGCTGTTCCTGCACATGTGCACAACCCCCTCAATGTGCATAGGGGTGGTGAAAAAAATGACCAAATGGCAAACCAGAAGTTCAGAAAAGCGGACTTCCGGTTTGTCCGTTGTGCTGTTTTTCACACTCGGGAGGCTTCAAGAAGCTCCCCTGAATCCTCCAGAGTGCAAAAAACAGCACAATAGGCAAACCGGAAGTCTGTTTTTCTGAACTTCCAGTTTGCCCGTTGGGCGGTTTATCAAACTCTGCAGCTCCAGGGAAGCTTCTGGAAGGTGAAACGGCCTTCCCCAAGGTTGAAAATCAGCTGCGCGCGCTGGAGCTGATGTAGGGCAATGCCTCACGTGCCTTCCAATAGGGCTCCGTGTGCCATAGATTTGCCATCACTACTCTAGGCAAACAACAACAACCCTGTGGTTTTTATCAAAACCTGTCACCATGACTTCAAGGCCCTGTTATGATTATGAGCAGTGTTCCCTCTAATTTTTTTTTGGGGTGGGCGGAAAAGTATAGTGTCTGAGCAGCAGTCCCTCCGGGACTGGGCGGCACAGAAATATTAAATAAATAATTAAACAATGTTGGAGAATTTCAAAATAAAATACTGTACTGTGTGTCTATAACAGTGAGCTCATAATAGGGCAACTCTATCAATATCAAAATGCCACTTAAATAGTTGAGCTAGTTTCAAACTAGATTTTGATTTTCTTTCTCTCTTCCTTACTCCCATTCTTTTTCTTTCTCTTTTCCTTCCCCTCTTTTTTCTATCTGTTTCTCTCTCTTCCTCTCTTCCTCTCTCTCTCCTTCCCTCTCATTCTTTCCCTCTCGGCTTCTGGGCAGGTTTGGAAAACTCTGAGTTGATGATGATTTTTAAGTGAGCGATTGCTCACTGCTCAGCTTAGAGGGAACTATGGTTATGAGATTGCAAGGCCTGCCCTTGACTGGGTGATCCATGACACTGGGATGGGAATCAAAAGTCTTTACAGCAAAAATAGCTTTTAAGCTACAAGGCGATGTCTTCCCCTCCTTTATTCAGTTAAAAAAAAACACCACCCAAAGCAGGGAATGAGCTCTAAACTTCTAGACTTTTCTTAATGTGAAGAAGTAATCAAAATATCTCAGTAAGCTGCTTGAAATAATGATGGTCATCCACATGCTACTTCCAAGTAGCAGTGGGGTCAAAGAGCTTGCGTGACACCCTTGAGGTGCAGATAGGTCTATAATTGGGAATGGAGTTTCTGTCGCTAAGCGAGGTGGGCGTAAAGCACAATGTCATGTGATTGCACACTTAGTGATGTCAGTCCGAGCACCTCTCATTGCTGTTATTAAGTGAAGTCCACCAAGCATAAGGTGCCAAGCCAAGGCAAGCCATCATATATATTTTCTTTCTTTCATATATCCTCTCCTCTAAGTTCACTTTTACCCTTATATATATTACTACATGTCTATTTTTCTTCCTATGTATTTGTGTATTGGACAAATGGATAAATAAATAAAATAAATAAATTCTGGGCTTCGTCCCTCCAAGTCTTGAGAAGGGACCGCTCCCATCTTCCTGTCTCCCCATCTCTTTTGTCCCTCTTGTGTAATGTGCCGGCTGGCCACTAGAGGGCCGATCACGAGCCAAAGAAGCAAGAGCGTGATTGGTTGTTCCGTTTGAAATGCTGGGTATAAAAAGCCGGCTGTTAGACAGTTATTTTGTATTCTAGGTTACATTGATCAGTTACAGTTGCAGTTGTTGTTCTGCGATGTTCTATTATAGTTAAAGGCTGTTATAGTGAAAATCCTGTGTGGCTACGATTTCTACACTCACCTGTCCTTAATATTTAATACTGGCGACAAGGAGATCTTGAATCCTGATGTGCTGAATCTTGTAAGAATAAATACATAGAGAAATACGAGGAGATCAGAATGGCTACCCAGCACACGTTTGCTCCGTTTAATCTGCCCAGCGAAATATGGGACTCTTATGTAGCCAGGTTTGAGTGTTTGCAAATGCATATACAGTACTGAACTGTCGGGTGACAGGAAGAGGGCTTATTTCCTCAGTTTCTGTGGCACAGAGATGTTCGAGACCGCTAGGGCTCTCTTCTACGCACCAAAGTCTATTCATACAGTTACCTGGGAGAAATTACTTGAACAGCTAAAGGACCATTACACACCTCCCCACTCCCGCTGTGCAAGGCAGTGAGTATGCCTTCTATCATAGGAACCAGGAAGAAGGTGAAACTATAAATCAATATATTGCTGCTTTAAGAAGAGCTGCTCTCTTCTGTGAGTTTTTCAACCTTGAAGATTATTTATTAGATAGACTGGTTTTTGGGGTTGGAGATGGTTGCCTGAAGCACCGACTTCTAACCAGGCATGGACTCACTTTCCAAGTAGCCTTAGTTGAATCAAGGGCGGCTGAGATGTCATCTCAGTTATTGGAAGAAAAGGATGGGGTGCTCAGTGTTTCAGGCCAGAATAGAACAAATGCAATGGAGACATCACAGGATTCCCCCGACTTCGATCTTATGCTGGAGGACAAAGTCTGCCAGCAACAGAATGGTCAAACGGATGGTGAGAATGATGAAGCTGGGCCAAGGAGATTGGCAATTAAAAGTAGCAGAATTACTTTTGGCCCAACACACTACGCCATGTGTAACCACAAATAAAAGCTTTGTGGAACTATTAATGGGAAGGAGGCTCTGAAATATGTTAGATAGGCTGCACCCACAATATGTGCCTGAAAAGCCCTTAGACTCTGCTAGAGCCCTTAGAGAGTTTAATCTGAGTTGTGGGATGTATGCAAGGGGTGGCATACAAATCTAATAAATTATTATTATTATTATTATTATTATTATTATTATTATTATTATTACAGTATTATTATTATTATTATTATTATTATTATTATTATTACAGTATTATTATTATTATTATTATTGTTATTATTTACGCAGGTTAGCCTGTATGGGTTCCAGGTACAATTAAGGGACCAAGAGGCCCCTATTCATATGTTGGCTGGCAGAAGACTATCAAAATTAAAAACAAAAGGATGTTTCCCCTTTTCTGCATTTAAGCATGCAAGAAGGGGCAGGAAAGGAAAAAGGGAAAAGAGGAAATACAAAGAAAAAAGAAGAAAAGAAGAAAAGGAAAGAAGGAAAGAGAACAAAGAAGGGAGGGAGGAGAAATTAGAATGAAGAGGGAAGGAAAAGTAAGGAAAGAAGGAAGGAAGAGGGAAGAAAGGGAGAGTATAATGAGAGTGAGAGAGTCTGAAGGAAGTCCTGCCTTAGCACTTGGCCACCACAGGCGCCCCACTGACACAAGTCCCATGTCACACCCATCATGGCCACACCCACCCCGACCATGTCCACTTCCAGCCTTCCAGGGTTAAACATGATGTGGCCCTCAATGTAATCAAGTTTGACACCCCTGCACTAGAGGAACTCTCAGCCCAGAGATATCCAGGCCCTAACTATGTTCCTCACCTGTCCCCCTCATTCCAGGTGTTTAGGAGACCTCAAACCATCAGCAACTATAGAAGGGGCCTCAGAGTGGGCCATCCACTGCATTGAATGGACATAATATGGGTACTCCCATGTGGGTGAACTGAAAGACTGACTTTTGGGGTCTCATCCTGCAGGTACTTCCAACCCATGCTGATTCTGGTAAGCTGCCTACTGGTGTGTCTGCTGTTTGGAGGTTTTGTCTGGGCAGCTGAGAACAAGCCCCCTGTGCGACGTTTCCGGCGGAATTACCCCGGCACCTGTTTCTTTGCCGTCCTTGGCGCTGCATATTTCCTGGTGTCCCTTTTCGAAGGCTCTGCCACCTTCTTGGTTTTCATCGCTCTGCCCATCATGCGTGAGTTCCCAGCTGGGGTATAACGTGGGAAGGCTGTGTAGCCAGCATGTCTGCTGTTCCTTGTGTCTGTTGTGCCTCTTGCCAATCTGTTTAAGCTTTGTGCGGCACACACGGCTTTATTCTCAGACGGTGGCGTGGACAGCATTTTTCAAGGGTGGGTTTTTGTTGAGACACGCAAGCCAAGAGAATCGGATTTCATTTAGCTTGGGAGAACATGTTTCTCTCTTCCTGCAGTAAGGATCAATATGGAAACACAGAAGCAGCTGCTGCCAATACTCCTGCAGTCAGGAGCAGCTTTGGTTTTCCCCATCTTATGCTGACACCCATATGTTGCCCACAGTTTTATGTAGAGAGAAGATGGGGAAGATATTTTTGTTCAGGCTTCAAACATTAAAACAAGTTGCATACGATCTGCACCAGGGGTGTCAAACTCAAGGTCCAGGGGCTGACCGGGGGATGCTTAGATCTGGCCCATGAGGCTATCCTCGAAACAGCAAAGAACCGGGCTGTTGTGCTCCTGCCAGCAAAAACAGGGCTGGAGAGGGCCGTCTGCGGTCCTCCATTTTCATTGGCAGTGTGTTGCAGGATGCAGTTGTAGTGGAAAACTGAGTTCAGGAGCCCGTTTTTGCTGTCAGAGAGCTTGAGCCACTACCCCCGCCCCCCGGACATGAGTGATGTTGAGCTGACCACGCCCAGAAGGGGTTGCCGTTCCCTGCTGCGACTGTTGCGATGCGCACACAGTTCTGTGTCTCCGGAGGGCGTGGCCAGTAGTGGGTTGCTACCGGTACGGGCCACACCATAAGCTTCGGTAGGAAAAATGGCGCTGCACACACAGCTCTGTGTCTCTTGCATGTGTGCATGCACATCTAAGAAAGATTTTGCTTCTGCGTATGCACAAGAAGCAAAATCTTGCAAAAGGACGTCCATGTGTGAGATTTTGTTTTTTGTTTTTTTTGCTTCCACGCATGCGCAGAAGCAAAGAATCAAGGAAATCTCACCTGTGCGTACCCCCTTGCGAGATTTAGCTTCCTGCGCAGAGCTAAATGTGCAGTTCCATTTTTGCTCCCGGGACTATGGTGTGGCCCGTACCAGTAGCAACCAGCTACAGGCCACGCCCTCTGGTCATGCCCACCGAGGTCAAACACAACCTTGGTGCGGCCCTCAATGAAATCAAGTTTGACTCCTGCAATCTACAGGAATGAAAAAACTCTGGTTCTCCAGGTGACACTGTTTTTAATCTCCCTTATTATATGCCAGTGATGGCGAACCTTGTTTCCCTCTGGTGCCGAAAGCATGTGTGCCTCTGCTATCAGGCATGCGTTGAGTGCCCTCACCCATAATTCAATGCCTGGGAATGGCGAAAATGGCCTCCCCTGCCCCCGGAGGCCCTCTGGAGGCCTGAAACAGCCCATTTCCCAATCTCTGGTGAGCCCAGTAGGCCTGTTTCCACCCTCTCCAGGCTCCAGAGGCTTCTCTGGTGCCTGGAGAGGGCAAAAATGCCCTCCCCCACCCTCTTGGAGACTCTCCGGAATCCGAAAATGCCCTCCCAGAGCCTCCAGGTGAGCTGGAAATCAGCTGGCCAGCACACACATGCACATTGGAGCTGAGCTAGGGCAATGGCTCGTGTGCCAGTATAGGGCTCCGCGTGCCACTTGTGGCACCTGCGCCATAGGTTCGCCATCACTGTTATATGCCATACTCTAAGTAGAAAAATAAAGAGAGCTTGGCTGGCAGGCTTGTTTGGGTTTGCAGACTCCAGTTGGCTTTCTTCCTCCCTGGCTCCCTTTTATAAAACGCAAAGTGATCCAAAGAGCCAGCGATTCCCAATCCCACATCTTCTCCTAGCGAAGGAATTTATGCCAGCTGTCTTTCTGTGTAAGAGAGGAATAGCTCTGTTGCCCTCCTGGGGATTGGGGTGGGAGGTTCCGGTGCAAAGAGGGAGGAGATGGCTCTGCCTATTCCTGTGTTAACCAATGAGCACCTCCGTTCCCTTGCAGTGAGCCTCATCCACGCCTCCCTGCGTCTGCGGAACCTTAAAAACAAGATTGAGAACAAAATTGAGAACATTGGACTCAAGCGCACGCCGATGGGGCTGCTCCTGGAAGCTGTGGGCCAAGAGCAAGAGGCTGGATCCTAGGCCATCCGCATCGGTTCCCCTTTCCTCTGGAACTGCTCTCTTTCTTTCCAACAGGCTCCTGCGTGCTTATTGTTCTGCTTGCCTCAATCTAGCAGTGAACTCCTGGCTGTGAGTTCCTGTGGAAGACACAGTAGCCTCTAGCTTACATCAAACTCAGCAGAATGCCTGGCCTGCGGCTGAGTAACAGCCAAGAGAGGAAATGGACCGAAATCAGCCTAACATTCCAGTTTAAGGTTAAGCATTTCCCATTGGAATCCATATTGTTTTGCTTTGGAAAGGAAGGAATCGCAAGGAATGTGAACTATAATTTAAAAAAAGAAAATCCCATAGTAAACCCGTAGAATACATAGTTGCTGCTGGTCGAGAGAAGGACAAAAATTGAGATCAGAACCGAATGAAATCAGTGTTGTTCTATTTCGGTTTTCTCCCACAAGGTATGGTCCAGATATGTTGAGAGGAAGAGTTTCCAAATGTTCCAGTTAGCTGGGAATTTCCTGAATTGCAAGAGGTTGTAGGTGGCTGGATTATTATTGTCGGGCTTTCAATGTATTATTCGTTATTTGCATAAGGGCACTGCTCTAAGGGCTTCAGAAACAGTATTTAGGACTACTTTGTAATGGGAGTAACCCCATTACTTAGGCCAGAATCATTTATTCCTATATTGCACATAGTGGGCTGAGATTTTGTAGAGCAGAATGCTTCAGCCCAACCTTACCCCCAACCCCCACATGTTCATAGCTGAGCTGAGATTGAAATGGGGGGGGGGGAGTTTGGATGGGTATTTATCTTGCTTACTCTTGGACTGCATCCCCTCCTCTGAAGAGGTTTTGGGCTCTTGATGTTCAGATGGAGGCAGCAAGTAAAGCAACTTGGATGAGAGTAGAAGAGGGAGCAAGCCAATTTGGAGAAGATTTAGCTAAACATTTGAATGACTGACTGAGGCTGATTAGTTACAAAACATAAGAGAATTTTTTTTATGAATGCTTTTGAGCAAAAGGGAAGGGTCACTCCCTTTAAGTGCTGGTAAAGGAGACTATAATGATGTGCAACCCACCCACCCCAAATGGCACCAAATGGAACTAAGTTTATGTTAATCCCTTTATCAGCATCTGGAGATTGTTTATAATTTTGCAGCCAAGATTTGGTAACTAATAAGAAATCACGGACTATACATTCCACTTCAAAAGCGTAAGAAATCACGGACTATACATTCCATTTTTGAGTATATTTAACAGGCAAGAGAACTTTTTATCTCTTTCCAAGACCAAGTCAGGAAACTTCAAAACTGTTGTCCTGGCTCATGAATGGCAATAAAGTGCAATTCAATGTGTTAGATTAGATTAATATGCACAGTATAGTAGGATAGGATGTGTAAAACATAATCACAAATCGTAATCCTAAAATCTGACTTTGCATTATGTGTGAATGCAAAATATTTTATGTCACAACAATCTTCTCTGTTCAAGTCATTTGGAATTCAGATGGTTCTTGTACAAAACTAAAAAGAATAGACCAAACCTGGAATTCTGCACAATTCTAAGTAGTATACAATACGTACAAATGAGGTGTTCCAATACTGATCATGCTCTTTTGATCATGCTGTTTTGAAAATGATGGGAAGAAGCAATAATTAAACACATAATTTTGCTTTAAAAGGACTTTCCCTGTAATCATGTATGATCATTTAGCAAGAAACACTTCCTGGGTTTTTTTTGAGCCTCTAGAAGGAAAAGCATGGTCCTTGTCTGCTATTAGCAGGATATAACAATCATTAACTCCACTTCTAATCAAATTTTGACTACTCTTAGGCTGTTTCCTTCAAGTCTTTTCAGCCTTAAGTGATCAATGGGTCTGGTTGGATATTTGGGGAGTTACATCTGGAACTGCATGTGGGCAGTTTCAATTTGCTTTTGTACTTGGTAGAATATGTGTAATACGCAAGATGTAATTTTTGTGTCTCATGATATCTGCTAGCTTGTTGTTGGGTATTTTACTTTTCCCAAGCCAGGGAAAAATCTCATCCTCACGTGAGATTTTGGCAATTTTTGCCATTTCTTTGCTTCTGTGCTTGCACGGAAGCAAAATCTTGTGTGTGTGTGTGTGTGCCTGAAAACGCGCTGCCTCTGGGACCGATCCAGTAGGGAAAGGTAAGTGCAGCCTTTCACTGGCCACTGTGTGTGCACGCACACCAAGACACGCCTATACGGCACAGGAGGAAGCAAACTGGCAGCAAGACAAGTTAGAACCCAACCCTGCAGTTTGAAGGGATCATTGCTTTTCATTTGGGGATTTTTCCTTGGGTTACTGAGAGAGATCCAGGCTTAAAAGGGAACCACCTGATACGGAAAGTGACTTTCTCTCCATTTGCTCAGCTCTGGGAGGTGGTGTGAGAGTTTTGCCAGGAAGAAATCATGACTCTGGCCATGAAGAGTGTCCCTCCATGGAACAGTCTATTGAAGAATGGGGAATGCTGGTTTCACCAAATGACTCTGGGGCTTTAAGCTTCTTGGTTGCAGAGGTGAACTTAAGGCTCCCTTTGGTTTTATACCTTTATATGTGCCAAAATCACTAGGACGTCTTTCCAACTAGCAATAGAATTGGAGAAAGATTCTCAATGGTTTGTAATCATGATAGTTTAGATTAAGGTGTAAAGTCCTTACTTTAGCTTTTCATAATGTTGTGGTCTGTGTGTAAATGCAGTTTTACTGTAGAAGGCTCAACTTTGAAGTTTGTTCCTCGTGGAAATCCTCCAAATTGATGAAGGGAGCTTTTTTTTTAAAAAAAGTCTTTTTTGAATCATTGCCTCAATGTGTACCGTGAACATTCAGATCCAGATGCACACGAGAGAGACAAGGAAACAGCATGGAGTTACATTCTTCCCAGAAACCAAACAAGTAGTATTGTACAATTTTAAGTGTACCACCTTAAACTCTCTGCATATGGAAAATAAAAGTCTTGTGGTTTTCATGATATCCTTTCACACGTAGCCTCACGTTTCTTGCCTTTTTGTTCCACAACCACTTTAGCAAGTGCAGCGCCTTTCCTGAAAGAGTCGGGAGCAGCTTTCGAAGCAGCTGCACAAGATGTGAGCAGTTTTAATGATTCAAAAAAAAAAATGCTTCTCCCTACACAGTCCTGCATGTTCCCAACTACAAGGCAAAGGATTTGCAAAGGCCTGACGTTTAGCTAAGAGGATTACACAACTACTGTCCATCCAATTCTCTGTGAGCTGGAAACTTTTAAAAACACATTCTTTCAGATGTGTGCACTACTGAAATCTTCCATTCTAATCAAAATGGATTGCTCCTTGTCCATGTTACCCCTTGATGATCCTAACCAAATTAAATGGGCATAAATTCTTTTAGCCATTTTTCCTCCATAAGGAAAACTGTTGAGGAATTTGTGGCACCTTTCTGTCTGCTTTATTTTCATATCAATTCCTCAAGGGCGAATCACACTGAAATAGCTACGAAGTGTTCTAGTCACTAAGTGAAATTTTACCTCCCAGATCAGGTGCTGTCTAGTCACCATCCCGTATATACGCTATGATCCTGATGCTGACATGAAGCTTTCACACATCATGGACTCATTTACAATCTTTATTATAGAAACCTTTCCTCCCTTATGCACAGTGCTCAGTTTTACATTTAGATCCCCATATATAATCTGTACATTAGTGTATATTAAAAGGACACACAAGACAGTGACTCCAATATGGCCCCTTGTTCCTTCAGCCAGGGACAGGAGGTGGGGGGAAACCCCCGAGCCTCTCTTGAGTTCTCTCAACTTCCCTCCTTCCCTCTGCTCCAGAATGACCATGGATTCCATTGGCACAGAGTTTAAACAAAGTGACTTTTCCTTTTATGTGCAATTGTTGAGAGCAGGGGGAAATCCACCAGACACTTTACAATTATTATGAGGATGATCATGGTTATTATTACAGTGAAAGGAGAAAAGGCATGATGTTCCTTCCGGTTTTGAAAAATCAGAGAAGGCAGGAAGCACGTCAGATGAAGGATACAGGAGAAAATAACCAGTCCAGCTTAGCGGGCAGAGAAGGGTGTGCAGCCGTATTTTTAGAAAAAATGAAGGGTTGCTTTGCCCGTTACGGTTAATGCAACCCATTCCCAGTGAGAACTGAATTTTGATACAAGCACGTACTCTCACAGCAGTTTGGGGGAGGCCAGGTGGAAGCTGCTGGCCTTTCCCATAGCCCACCCAATGGATCAGACTGGGTTGCACCTTCAGCTGGGATCTCCTGCCTCCTCTTCCTGTGAGATAATTCATAAATAAACTGGATGGATTGAGCCAATCACTGCATTCCTATATCCAGCACTATGGTGGAGTTCCCCTGCTAGGAGGAAGGCCAGGGCCATGAAATAGGTTCATCCAATGGATCCTGCAAACATTTCCCAAACCCCTTCGCATTTTGTCATCACTCGGGGCTTTGCAAGAGCAGGATATGAGTAGGAAGGGACAACACATTCAAAGAGTAAACTAGGCTTTTCACAGTGAGGGGCAACAGGAGTGGTATAGATCTCTTTTTTCTCTCTCTACTTTTTACAGGACTGATGTTCAAGATGACAGGTCTGTGCTAGATAACATTTCACAAGAAACACACATTGCACAAACCTCTCCATTTATACATTCCGGGGTTTATAAATGCTAGACCCCCAACACAGAGCACCATGGCAGTAACAGTGCACTGTTCTCCAGTGAACACAAGAGGGCGCCACCCACAGCAGAAAACCCCTTTTATGGAGTAGTAGTACAGTAAACAAAGATTCCCCCCCCTCCCGCCCCACAAAGTCTGAAATGGGGGAGATCAACCATTGTAGGAAGAACTATGGACACTCTCTTCTCCCCCCCCCCATCTTGTGTCCAGCGTGACATGCAACAACTCACCCTCACACATGTGGAAACCTGCCCTGCCAGCAGGGAGCCCCCATCCCCCCCCCATGGTGCATCACACCCAAAAGAGGCACCAGCGCTGGGGTGGAAAAAAGAGGGAAAGAAAAAGAATCAGTACTCTGGATAGAAGAGACCCCCTGGGGGGAGAAGGGGAAGGGGGGGGGCGTCAAACCAACGTCCCTGGGGTTGGGTGCTCTGTGGAATCCAGGCTGTAAGGGCCAGAAGAATCTTCCAGGTAAAACAGGTCCGCAAAAGGTCTGAGCAGAGTAAAACAGAGAGAGAAAGAGAGAGGGAAAAAGAATTAGACAAAGGAGTAAGAAAGAAGTCATGCAACAAGTGAACGTGTTTATCTCCACTTCTGGTCTGTATCCAGTTTTGGACCCACAGTTATCCCTACAGCAGTGATGGCAAACCCTTGGCACATCTGCCACAGAGGGCACATGCAGTCATATCCGAGGGCACGCCAGCTCTTAGCTCCAGCCAGCTGACTTTCAGCATTCTTCTCGGCTGTTTTTTGCTGTCCGCGGGCTTCAGGAGGCTTCCCGGAAGCCCAAGGGTGGCAAAAAATGGCCTAACAGGCCCACAGTAATCACAACCTTTGCTTCGTTAAATGGTTTTTTTCCCCAGCCATGACAAAGAACCAGCCATTAAATTGCCTGCTTTAGACCAGGGGTCTCCAACCTCGGTAAGTTTTGCTGGCTGAAGAACTCTGGGAGTTGAAGCCCACAAGTCTTAAAGTTGCCAGTGTTGGACGTTAACTCCCATTATCACCAGCTAGCAAAGGATTTAGGGAAAGCTGCTTCATAAGGATATCTGTCTCCTTCCTCTTCCTTCTCTTCCTCACCCGGGTCTTTCACACAGTTTAGAATGCCAGAGAAGCAGCGGTTGTTTTGAAAAAGGGGGAGTGAAGCCAGAGAAAGAGGAGGAGGGAAGAGAGGAAGAGGCACAGGGTTGGCCTTGGGCAAGTGAGGGAAGGGGATGGGGGCCTCTTGAGCTTGTCAGGGCAAAGGAAGAAACCGGGTTGCATACCTGCCATAGAGGGGCTGCCCCGCATAGCTCACAGAGTGAGGCAGTCCACCTCCCGGCCCCCCGTAATATCCCACGTCGGGGTTGGAGGGTCCCGGATCACAGTAGCCACGCAGCTGCTGATGGACAGACTGAGATGCTCCTCGCCTCTCTGGTGGTGCCCCTCGTTGGGTAACGCCAGCGTTGCGTAAGTACCAGTCCCGGAGCCCCTCCAGAGCGAGCGCTTTGTGGAAATTGCGATGAGGAGGTAAGGGGGGTCCATAACCAACCACACGGGACTGTGGGGGCAGCAGCGGCCCGCAGGATTTAGTGCGGGCGGCGGGTCGGGCTCGGCGCTGAAGCGGACTTTCGGAAAAGGCTCCCCACTCTAGCTGGGGAGGCCCATCCCTGCGGGACAAATGCTCGCCACCCCCGCAGCTCCGGCGTTCCAGGTAATAGTCCAACAGGAGATCATTGTAAGGTGGGCGAGGGGTCCGGCCAGAGATGCAAGGGATCAGGGCCTCGGCGCTCTTAAACGGAGGGGCAGTGGGCAGGAGGGGGTCTTCTGAAGGGGCCCGTTCAATCAAGGCCTCGGAGCTGTTGCTTCGACGGGTCCGAGCAGCGAAGAGGGAAGCTCTGTCGGCACTGGTGTCCCGGCTGGGGGGGCCAAGCTGGGAATCGTGGCTGCCCGACCACTGGCGGGAGTGAAGAGATGGGGGCTCTGACCTGGGAGGAAGTAGAGGCGAAATTATAGCTTTTTAATTTTATGCCGGAGAGCTGTGAAATAAATAAGAATTGTAATTATATACCATGCTCAAAAAAATAAAGGGAACACTTAACACAGTATAACTCCAAGTAAATCTAACTTCTGTGAAATCAAACTGTCCACTTAGGAAGCAACACTGATTGACAGTCAATTTCACATGCTGTTGTGCCCATTCAACTTTGTACAGAACAAAGTATTCAATGAGACTATTTCATTCATTCAGATCTAAGATGTGTTCTTTGAGTGTTCCCTTTATTTTTTTTGAGCAGTGTACATGATTGGGCGAGAGGGAGTAAGAACCTCTTGCATATCTTAAATATCCATCCATAGAGAAGCTGCTTTGCCTTTGCCTCTCAGGGTGCAAATTAGCTTTGTTTCCTTTTCGGTCCATTTGTTTTCATCAGGTGGTGGACTGGGTTCTGCATGCGTAGAAGCAAAAAACAAGATGGTGGTGCCTATGATACCACCAAGAGAGCCAGTTCAGGAGCATGGCAGGCCTGGGTTGCTGCCAATTCTCACGACTCCGGCCAACAAGTTATTTCCAATTCCATAGGACTTGTCTGAACCGAGAGGAACCCACCTCTGGACTAGGGACACTGCTGTCTTCATGATTACAGTGGTACCTCTAACTAAGAATGCCTCTACTTATGAATTTTTCTAGATAAGAACCGGGTGTTCAAGATTTTTTTGCCTCTTTTCAAGACCCATTTTCCACTTACACACTGTAACTGGAAAAGGCAGGGAGAAGCCTCCGTGGGGCCTCTCTAGGAAGCTCCTGGGAGAAAACGGGGCCGGAAAAGGCAGGGAGAAGACTCCGTGGGGCCTCTCTAGGAACTCCTGGGAGGAAACAGGGCCGGAAAAGGTGGGAAGAAGTCTCCGTGTGGCCTCTCTAGGAAGCTCCTGGGAGGAAACAGGGCCGGAAAAGGTGGGAAGAAGTCTCTGTGGGGCCTCTTTAGAAATCTCCTGGGAGGAAACAGGGCCAGAAAAGGCAGGGAGAAGCCTCCGTGGGGCTTCTCTAGGAAGCTCCTGGGAGGAAACAGGGCTAGAAAGGGCAGGGAGAAGACTCCGTGGAGCCTCTCTAGGAAGCTCCTGGGAGAAAATGGGGCCGGAAAAGGCAGGGAGAAGCCTCCGTGGGGCCTCTCTAGGAATCTCCTGGGAGGAAACAGGGCCGGAAAAGGTGGGAAGAAGCCTCTGTGGGGCCTCTCTAGGAATCTCCTGGGAGTAAACAGGGCATCCACCTTCCCTGTGGTTTCCTCAATCGAACGCATTATTTGCTTTTACATTGATTCCTATGGGAAAAATTGCTTCTTCTTACAAACTTTTCTACTTAAGGACCTGGTCACGGAACAAATTAAGTTCGTAAGTAGAGGTACCACCGTAGTTTGTAGGCTCTTTGAAAACTGATCTTGTCCTTCTCCCGCTACCCGCAGTCAATTCCCTGAAGTATCCCCTTTGGATCCCTTGTCCAACCCACCCATGAATTTTAAAGCCTCAGTTAAGTGCAGTTGGACACAAAGTATAGCAACAATTTACTGTGCTTCAAATTGCTAGTTACCGCGTAGAGAGAAAAAATAGTAAGACAAACACTGTCCCTAGGCCTGCCGTCTGCAAGCAGCCCTACAAATCAGGAGAAAAGGAAAGAAGACACGGGGGTTTATGTTACCTTAATTGTTGAGTTCCGCTGCATGCGTTTCTGGCTAACACTGGGGTTGCTGGGACGCTCCGGCCCTCAAAGCTGGACATGCTTCTAGGCAGGGTGTGGTTGGGGCTGTGTAAACAGACAAGGATCCTTTTTTAAACGAGTGGGTTCAGCTCTTTGTGTTTCAAGAGCCACGTTGCATGCTCACACGTGTGCAAATACTTACCAAGAGGATGATTCTCAGTTTCCCCCAAAATGTGCTCGTAGAGCTCAGTCACACAAAGGGCAAGCAGCTCAGCTTGGTTGGCAGAGGAAGCTTAAAAGCTGCCCAGCTCTAAGCTGCATTTACCACCACCACCACCCCTTTGTTTTCCTGGGAAAGACGAGTTCGATCCCATTCATCTTCACAAACAAGCTTCCAGTTTCCATTCTAACTCCTAACCATAAGTGAAATTTTGACTAGGAGCATCCAACCTTGGCCACTGTAAGCCTTGCGGACTTCAACGCCCAGAATTCCCCAGCCAACTGGGAGTTGAAGTCTGCAAGGTTTACGGTGGGCAAGGTAGGATGCTCCTAATCTAGACACAATGGGCCAAGCTTACATAGCCAACTGAGCAAGGCAGAAAACTCACGGGACAGTGTTACTTTAATTAATGATCCTTCCACGTAGCAGATTTCCAAATTATTATTATTATTATTAATTGGATTGGTATGCCGCCCCTCTCCGCAGACTCGGGGCGGCTAACAACAATGATAAAAAACAACATGTAACAATCCAATTTAATAAAACAACTAAAAACCCTAATTATAAAAACCAAACATACACACAAACATACCATGCATAACTTGTAATGGCCTAGGGGAAGGAATATCCTAACTCCCCCAAGCCTGGCGACAAAGGTGGGTCTTGAGTAGTTTGCGAAAGACAAGGAGGGTGGGGGCCGTTCTAATCTCTGGGGGGAGTTGATTCCAGATTCTTCTGTATGGTGAAAAAAATAAAGAAACGAACTCATCCGGTCAAAATAAACCGCAGGCCCTCAGAATCTAGTCACTTCTTTTCTTCACCACCTGCAAAGCTGGTGTCAAGCTGATGCAGAAGTTGGGGATAAATCAATGGCTTGCCACATTATAGATGGCCTGATGTTTATGGGAATTTGGAAGGGGTGATTTTCATGAGGGAACGGATGCAGCCACAGTGGTTCAAGGACATCCTATGCCTACCCATCTGGGCGGAAGTTGAGGAAGGACTTGCCACGCTGGCACAATCTGAGTGGGCAACGTGACAGGTTTGTGGGTGGGGGACAAGGGATGTGAACTTTCAACTGAGTGGAAAACTCAGATTCAGGTTTTCCTGTATAGGTGTCAGGATGGCTCTGGAAATAAATTGGAACTTTGAGGAGTACTTTGACTCAGACTTTCATTTAGTTTGGATGTTACCTGGAACCTTGACAGCTGGACAGGAATCATTTTGTGAACAAAATATTCACATAATTACATCCCGTAATTCCATCAGCTCATTTTGTGGTATATGTAAATCAGGCTTCTAAACCCCACAAAAACTCTTTTATTATCTTTTTATTTTAAATCAGTGTTCCAATATCTCTTTTTTTTAATTTGTTTTTTTTTTCAAATATAACATAAAAAAGAGAAGACATAAACAAAAACATACATATATAACATTTGGGAAATGAAAGTTTCCCCACTTTTTAGGTATTTGATCAGAGAATTCTACATCTTTCTTTCACATAGTATTAATTTTCCAATTCTTTTATTCGACGTGTTGCTTTGCGTAAATTTTTATTTATTTCTTTATTGCTCTTTTCTTTAACCAATCATAAAATTTTGCCCATATTTTATAATAATCCGAATCTTCTTTTCCCTCTAATCTTTTAGATAGCCTGTCCATCTCCGCACAATCCAATATTTTTTAAATTATTATGTTTTCTTCCGGTGGTTTGTCTGTTTTCCAATGTTGGGCATATACTAACCTGGCGGCTGTTAGTATATGTATAATTAAATATTTTACCTCTTTTTCTATTTTTTTATTAAAAATACCCAATAAATACAATTCTGGTTTTTTTTCAATTTCTTCTTTTACTATTTCTTTTAACCAGTTTGTTAGTTTATTCCAGAAATTTTTTGCTTGTGCACATGTCCACCATTGGTGATAGAACGTGCCTCTTTCTTTTTTGCACTTCTTTTATTATCAATGCTGACAGATAAGGTCTGGTTGCTTCCCCCCCGCCCTCCATTTGCTTGGACCATCTTCCCGGCATCTTTGGCTAACCTGGTTGGGCTGGCAACAGAGTTCCTGCGGTCCTTGCCCTCACTGTACAGATCCGGCTGCAAAATTCTCCAGCCTGGTCGGCGGTCAGGGCTGCTGGAGATGGCCCGTAAGTGATCTCGGGCCTTGGGAGGTGAGGATCTGTCTGGAAAAGATCCCTGGTGGTTGGAGACTTTGGAGGGATGGAAGCTGCGAGGGTCGTCTGAGGACAGAAGACAGTACATAGAATAGAAGCCTCTGCACATCCTTATCTTGACCAAAATAGAACCACCCCCACCATAAAAAAAACTCAAGAGTCTCAAAATTCTGGATTTTTTTTTCTAAACAAGCAACTATCACTTGGGGAAACTGTTCTAGACATAAACATGTCTGTAGAACACACGTACAGAAAGTTAAATTATGGGAGAAACTCATAGGGTGCTAATTATAATTATCAGCATTGTACAGGAAGTACAATAAGAAGCTGTGGTGTCCAAGTTACATATATGAGTTTCTAAAGTGATTTTGTTCTTCTAAAAACTCAGGGTCTTTTATAGCCTGTGCTTTGAAGACGGTGTTGGATAATTCTTGTCTTTTATGTATAAGCCGTCATGAAAATCAAGAATGCTGGCACCAAATTATAGTTAAATTATCCCCTAAATTCTGTTTTCCTACATTTCCTACATTTATACCCCACTGATCTCACACCTCTGCCCAAACACTTAACAGATTGCAGTATATTCATATAAAACAATTAACACCATAAAAAATTATCCTTCCTTTCCATCAAAAATTTCAGAAATATTACATATTAAAAGCTGTATGAATCAACTATTTTCACACTTCTCTTTTAACAGAACCCTCTCCTGATCTCCAGGGAGTCAAGTAAAGACTCAAACATATTGTATCCTTCCACCCACAATTTCATGTTTTAAACCAAAAACCAGATTTTCATA
Organism: Erythrolamprus reginae; assembly: GCF_031021105.1. Classification (NCBI taxonomy): domain Eukaryota; kingdom Metazoa; phylum Chordata; class Lepidosauria; order Squamata; family Dipsadidae; genus Erythrolamprus; species Erythrolamprus reginae. The sequence goes on from NC_091951.1 coordinate 200,919,958, forward strand.
ATTTAGAACCAGTCCCTTAAAACTACAATCAGAAGACCACTGGCAACACTGGGCCTGCAATAATGCCACTGTATATCATTATAGTACTTCTCAGCTGTCATTGGGAAGGTTGCTGCATTTTGTATTAATAGCAGCATCCTGATAACCTTCAACGATAGCTCCATATCAGTGGTGCTACCGGTTCGCTCAAGGATGCGCATGGGCAGTACTCTAAAAAGGCTTCTGCGCATGTACAGAAGCAAAAAACAAATAGGTGCCACCAAGAGAACCAGACTGGGGACATGGCGGGCCTGGGTCACTGCCAGTTCCAGCGACCCAGGCCCTCAAGCTACTACCAGTTCCATAGAACTGGTCCAAACCCACCTCTGCACCTCATATGCAACACACTGTAGTAATCCATTGTAAGGGTGCTAAAGAGGCATGAGTATCCAAATTCTCCTCTCCAGGTGAAGACATAACTAAACCAGCCTTATATTCTCTCAAAACATGCAGTAAATGAGACAACCCCATACACACATGAACAGACCATATGGTTTTGTATCAGCCCATTGGTTGGTAAAGAGTTATTTTCTCTACCTAAATAGAGCATCTTTCTCTCACCATTCAGTATCCCTCAAGGATTTGATGGCAAGAATATCTAGGAAATGTTGACTCTTCAGACCATTTTATTTTGTCAGAAATGTTTGCATCTGCTTATCCCAGACCATCAAGCACTCTCCTTTGACCCAAGAATGACATCTAGGCCATGCTTACCATTTTCATGGCTGGCTGATTCAGAGAGGGAGCTGCTCTCCGAGTGAAATGCCTCTTCTTAAAAAGAGAGAACAAAGAAGAAATGGATGAGAAAGTGGGAAGATAAAATAGTGCTTCTCAACTTCCTGGCAATTTTTAAGATGTTGTGGACTTCACTCCCCCACATGTGACTGGGAAATTCCGGCAAGTGAAGTCTGCACATTGATGTAATATACTGCTCAAAAAAAAAAAGGGAACACTTAAACAACACAATATAACTGCAAGTAAATTAAACTTCTGTGAAATCAAACTGTCCACTTAGGAAGCAACACTGATTGACAATCAATTTCACACATGCTGTTGTGGACATTCAACTTTGTGCAGAACAAAGTATTCAAAGAGAATATTTCATTCATTCAGATCTAGGATGTGTTCTTTTGAGTGTTCCCTTTATTTTTTTTGAGCAGTGTATATCAGCTAAAAGTTAGTGGGTCCTGTGCCACTCATTCCAACATGATTCACATGTCATTTATGCTGCTGTTGCTGCCGATGATACCTTTTCCAACACAAGAGGAATCATCACTGCCTTAGGCAAGTATCTTTATATTTCAAAAGGGAAAAGAACATAAAGCTGTGATGCTTCTACAGAACACTCAATGCCCTTCCAAATTGTTCTCTGTGGGGCAACTAGATTTTTGAAAGGCTTTCACTTTGTTGAATGGGTTATGTTTTTAAAAAAAAATCAATTTGATGTATACCCCATTTACAGTCCAGAGTTCAAGTTGGCATACATAGTATTTCCTCCTCTTATTTTTCCCCCTAAATGACACTCCTTTGAAATAGGTCACAGAGCAAGAGAGCGAATGGGTTAAAATCACCTGGTGAGATCCTGGGCTGAAAGAGGAACTATGGTAAGTACCAGGTCTCCAATACTCTCATTCAACACCTTCACCATGAAAATAATGTGTTTATCTTCAAAGTCTTCACACAAAAAATCCCTAAAAGTTTTGGAACAGTACCTTGTGTTTGCTATCAATCTGAAATTATCCCAGACACGGCAACTTTAAGACTTGTGGACTTCAACTCCCAGAATTCTCCAGCCAGCATAGCTGGCTGGAGAATTCTGGGAGTTGAGGTCCACAAGTCTTAAAGTTGCCATGTTTGAAGACATCTTATCTGAAGGAGTTCCAACATGGAACAGGGGAACAGTCCCTTCTCCCTCTTAGCTCCATCATTCCTGTCATGAAGCTTCCTGCACGTTCCTCTTTGGAGCATGTTTACCCCCTCTCACTTTCCCCACAGAATCTGAGCTCCTCTGCAGCAACCTGTACCTGGTTGAGCTAAATAACAGCCACCCTTCCTAATGACGTATCTAGAGAGGAGGATAAGAATATTTAGGGTGTTTGGAAAATAAGAAATGAGGGACCAAGGAAGGGATTAAAACAGTGATGGCGAACCTATGGCACGAGTGTCACAGGTGGCACACAGAGCCCTATCTGCTGGCACACAAGCCGTTGCCCTAGCTCAGCTCCAACGTGCATGGGTGTGCCAGCGAGCTGGTTTTTGACTCTCATAGAGGCTCTGGAAGGACATTTATGCCCTCCGGAGAGCCTCTGGGGGGTGGGGGGGGTGTTGTGGTTAGCTCTGGCCCAGCTCCTGCCCCAAGGACTGTGGATGTGGGGGAGACATCCACATGCTGCAGGCCTGTTTTGCTCCCGGCGGAATCTGCTGATGAAGGCTCCTCTGACCAAGAAGACATGAGTGACAGGAAGGAGGAGAGTGTAGCAGACAGCTCAGAAGGAGATCAATTATCTAGCTCCTCCTTGGATTCAGAACAAGAGTTAATTATACCATGCATAGGCAGCAACAACTGAGAGATTATTATCAAAGAAAATGAGGCCACCTGTGGTTGGGTGGGGTTGTGGTAATTAGTGAGGCTGCTATAAAGAGCAGCCTGTGGGTTTGGCCATTGTGGAGGATTATCTGATCCTTGTGTTTCGTGCCTGCCTTGCTAACTTCGACCTTTGTGTGCTGATTTCCCCCCGCTTTGAAACTAAACCAGAGCAAAGTGTGTTTCACTTTGTGAAAGAAGAAGGACTGTGAATTGCCTCACAGCTGCAAGCTAAGTATCACAGAACTGATAAGGGACTTGTACAAATTACCAGTTTGTTTGGAGACGAGCGCTCTTTGCTATACAAAAAGAGGGCTTAGTTTAATTGAATTTTCATTATAAAGAGCATTGTTTTGAATTTTCAAACGTGTGTGTGTCTGAAATTTGTACCTGTGAATTTTCGGGAGGATTCTACCAGAGAGCCCGACAGAACATGGTGGAAGGTGTTTTTACCCTCCCTCAGCTCCAGGGAACCCTTTGGAGCCTGGGGAGGGTGAAACACGAGCCTACTGGGCCCACCAGAAGTTGGGAAGCAGGCTATTTCTGGCCTCTAGAAGGCCTCCGTGCTGTGGGGGAAGCTGTTTTCACCCTCCCCAGGCATTAAATTATGGGTTTGGGCATTTGCACATTAATGATAGCACACGTGCACGCTCTTTCGGCACCCGAGGGAAAAAAGGTTCGCCATCACTAGATTAAAAGATCCCATAAGTTAAAACAATGCCAATACCTTGGCCTAAGAGACAGGCCTTCTCGGGAGCTCTCTCTGCCCTGGGGAACAGCATCCCCATCAAATCCTCTCAACCCCAACCCTGCTTTAAAAAAAAAAGACACAAGAACAGTTTCTTTGAGCAGGATGGATAGGAGCCTGCTTTTGAGACTGACTATTATTATTTTTGGCTTCTTATACCTTGTTATCATCCTTACCAATTCCTTTTTTCCTCTCTGCTTGTGTTTTTAAACCACAATTTTTACACTCCCAGTATGTTTCCCAATGAAGCGGCTGAGAAATTTGGCTAACCAATCAGCATAACTCACCGGGGGCAGGCCTCTGGAGGGGTCCTTTGCTCAGCCGCACCCGGCATTCTGCTACCTGCACCTCCAGCTCCCGCAGGCGCTGGGCAGCATCTGCTTGGACCTGCCGCCGGCGCCGGCGCTGCTCAACTGTTAAGTCGGGGGCCACCGCTATCCGTCGGGCAGCCTCAGCAACTTGCTGCTGCAGGGCCAGCTCCTGGCTCAGCTCCTCCAGTGAAGGGTTTTCCTAAAGTATAACATTTACATGGTTATGTATAGCAGTGTTTTCCAACCTTGGCAACTTGAAGCTATCTGGACTTCAACTCCCAGAATTCCCCAGCCAGCGAATGCTGGCTGGGGAATTCTGGGAGTTGAAGTCCAAATAGCTTCAAGTTGCCAAGGTTGGGAAACACTGGTGTATAGCATGCATATAATACGTGCAAGATTTTACAACAACATGTATTATGTTAACGTATAAACTATTAACATATAATATTAGGTTATGCTAACACATAATATATTATTATAACACATATTTATATGTTTATGTTTTTAAGTTTTAACTGAACCCCACCCAGAACGAGTGAGATGGTCAGTCCCCAAATAATAATAGCACTTAAAACTTACTGTATTTTTGGAGTATAAGACGCACCTTTTTCCTCCCTAAAAGAGGCTGAAAATTCAGGTGAGTCTTATACTCTGAATGCAGGTTTTTTGAAGCTTTGTCCCCAGCCCTAACTAGGTGCTAACGATCTTCCCAGCCTCTTATCTTGCAGGTTCTTTCATTGTTACTGTCTGTGAAGAATCTTTTCCAAGCTCTAAGTCTTTGCAGAGTTTTTTTTCATTACTCTAACTTGCTCCAAGTAAGTTTTTCCCCAGTCCTAACCAGGTGCTAACAATGTTCCCAGCTTTTACCAGCTTGCAGGGTCTTTCATTGTTATTCTCTGCGAATAATGTTTTCCAAGCCCTAAGTCTTGGCAATTTTTTCCCATTGTTCTACTGGCTCAGAATTTTCCCCTCCAGCCCTAACCAGGTTCTTACAATGTTCCCAGCTCTTACTGGCTTGCAAACTCTTTCATTGTTACTCTCTCCAAATAAGGTTTTTTTTAAAGCCCTGACCAAGGGATAAAATAATGTGCTGAAACAGACCAGACTAAGGATGCTAGGCAGATGAATATTTGGTAAGCAGATTTCCCCCATTTTCCTTCCCCAAAACTAAGGTGCGTCTTATACTTCAGTGCATCATATACCCCAACAAAATATGGTATAAAGTGCTTCATACTACTTTTACAGCCCTCTCTAAGCAGTTTATGGAGTCAGCCTATTGCCCCCAACAATTTGGGTCCTCATTTTACCCACCTCGGAAGGATGAAAGGTGGAGTCAACCTTATATATATATAAATACAAGATAGGGATGTGGCATCAGAACCATCCTCAAAGTCCAACATGCCTCCAGAAGTTGTAAATGCTCCAACACTGGACGTTTTTAAAGATGGTGTTGGATAACCATTTGTCTGAAGTGGTGTAGAGTTTCCTGCCTAAGCAGGGGGTTGGACTAGAACAGGGTTTCCCAACCTTGGCAACTTGAAGTTATCTGGACTTCAACTCCCAGAATTCCCCAGCCAGCATTGGACTAGAAGACCTCCAAGGTCCCTTCCAACTCTTTGGTTCTGTTCTGAAGCCTGGGCTTCCTCATTCTCTTATGCATAAGACTGATTGCTCACCTCATTCTTCAAGGCCGGGGCAATTCGGGAGGCCACTATCGTTCTCCTCCGCACTGGCCACAGCCTTTCTCCAGGTTCCAGAGGATATTCCGGGGGTAATTTTCCGGTCAATTCCTGACATTCAGAAGAGGAGGCAATATGAAATAGGCCTGACATCCAGAGGTGAAACCAGAGAACTCATTGGAATTTGATATTAGATTTTACCCAAGGAGACAAACTTCATACCATTTATATGAAACTCTTCAACTTTGCAGATAACAGCTTGGCCCAAGAAGTCATTTTGGGCTCATTAGATCACCAAAGGCTCATTATTATTTTTTATTATTATTATTTATTAAATTTGTATGTCGCCCCTCTCTGTAGACTCGGGGCGGCTCACAACAATAGTGGTAAAGCAATGTAATACAAATCTAATAATTTAAACTAAAAACCCATAATTTAAAAACATGCACACAACACACCATACATAAACAATATAGGCCTGGGGAAGTTATTTCAGTTCCCCCATGCCTGACGGCAGAGGTGGGTTTTAAGGAGTTTACGAAAGGCAAGGAAGGTTGGGGCAATTCTAATCTCAGGGGGGAGCTGGTTCCAGAGGGTCGGGGCCGCCACAGAGAAGGCTCTTCCCCTGGGACCTGCCAGACGACATTGTTTAGTCGACGGGACCCAGAGGCCAACTCTGTGGGACCTAATCGGTCGCTGGGATTCGTGTGGCAGAAGGCGGGCCCAGAGATATTCTGGTCCAATGTCATGAAGGGCTTTATAGGTCATAACCAACACTTTGAATTGTGACCGGAAATTGATCGGCAACCAATGCAGACTGCGGTGTGTTGGTGTGACATGGGCATACTTGGGGAAGCCCATGATTGCTCTCGCAGCTGCATTCTGCACGATCTGAAGTTTCCGAACACTTTTCAATGGTAGCCCCATGTAGAGAGCATTACAGTAGTCGAATCTCGAGGTGATGAGGGCATGAGTGACTATGTGAGTAGAGAGTCCCGGTCCAGATAGGGCTGCAACTGGTGCACCAGACGAACCTGGCCAAACGCATTTGCCTTACTGACCCCGATGGCTTTAAGTCATGCTGATCCATTCTTAACACCCAGCCAACCTGGCCAGTGAAGTTGAGCACTGGATAAACAAGCTTTGTAGTCCATGATATCTGGAAAGTACTAAGTGGGCTGTTGTATTCCAAGATATCTGGAGAGTAGAAAGGAGGAGAAGGCCACATGGGATGCTGGTCTTATACCTTTCTGAGGTGGCATCTCCTTAGGTTATTCCATCTTGAAGAAACCCAAGCTGTCTTTTCCCCTTATGTTTCTGCAAAAGAGTGTTTTCCAAGCATTCGATAGCTTAAGACTTTCAGATGACCATTCCTTGTTTCTTTTGGGGAGCATTTTCTCTGATGAAAACTAAAACTCTCACGGAGTTTTGAACCCTGACACAGAGCAGAAAACTATTAAATTCTGGGTTGGCTGCTTACTCCCGCCTAACTTCACCTAGTGCTTTCCAGATGTCCTGGACTACAAAGCCTGTTTGGCTAGCGCTCTGTGCTAGTGGTGGGGATGATGGTCTAACAAACAATATACAGTTCCTTGAGGGGTTGCCACAGAGAGGAGAGGGAGTCACACTATTTTCCAGGGCACTAGAGGGCCAGACCAGGAGCAACAGATGGAAACTGATCAAGGAGAGATTCAACTTGGAAATAAGGAAGAACTTTTTGATGATGAGGGTGATCAACCAATGGAATGGCCTGCCAGCGGAGGTTGTGAACACACCAACACTCGACATATTCAAGAGGAGATTGGACTGCCCTCTGACTGGGGTGGTGTAGGATTCCTACTTGAGCGGGGTGGGGTGGGGTGGTAGACTAGATGACTTGCATGGTCCGTTTCAACTCTAACAAACAAATAAAAAAACAAAATAAAATTAAATTAAATAAATAAAATAAAATTAAATAAAATCAAATTAAATTAAAAAAATAAAATAATAAAATAAATAAAATAAAATAAATAATTAATAAAATAAATAAAATAAAAAAACAAAACAAAACAACACAAAACAAAACAAAACAAAACAACGTGATAAACCCCAGTTTGGGCAAGTCTTGCTCCTCAAAGCAGCAGATCCACTGTCTCGGTCCCTCCCATTGTCTCCCTGTCCTGCCATGGTTACGCACCGCTTCCTGCAGGCAAACCCGTCGCAGCTCTTTCAGGCGCAGGCTGAGCACCTGCTGGAGAGACTTCTGCTTTTCCAGGAGTTCTTGCACCCGCTCCAGCCGAATCCGGGGACAGAGCTCTCGCTGCAAAGCTTCTGCGGAAGCAAAGGCAGAGCGGAGAACAGGTGATGAGGCCTCAGATTCAGTGTATGTCACCGAAACGATGCTGAGGAGGGTGGTGGGGGGAAGGGGAGGGTTACCTGAAGAGCTGTAGCTGGATGAGCTTATCAGCTGCCCCTTCACTTCCATGTCTTCAGGGGAAGATCACCTCCTCTGTTGCCTCCAAGGGAAATCACTTGGCTCTGAGACCCATCAGGAATTCCTAGATGGAAGGCGGCAGACGGTTACTGTCAAAGGGAGAGAAAGGAGGAATAAAAAGGGGGATATGCTTCTGCTGGTCCAGGCAAGGTGAGTCATCAGCAGGGGCCAGGATACTGCCAAAAGAAAATCTGTCAGACTGTGGCAGAGGGCATATGTAAACACACGCAGACAGGCAGGGGCTGGAGTGGTATTTTGTGCTCAGAAGATCTCACTTTTGAAGAAGGAAGGAAGGAAGGGAGGGAGGGAGGGAGGAAAGGAAGGAAGGGAAGGAAGGAGGAAGGAAGGAAAGGAAGGAAGGATGGAAGGAAAGGAAGGAAGGAAGGAAGGGAAGGAAGGAATGGAAGGAAGGATGGATGGATGGAAGGAAGGAAGGAGGGAAGGAAGGATGGAAGGAAAGGAAGGATGGAAGGAAATGAAGGAAGGAAAGAAGGAAGGAAAGAAGGAAGGAAGGAAGGAGGGAGGGAGGGAGGGAGGGAGGGAAGGAAGGAAGGAAGGAAGGAAGGAAGGAAGGAAGGAAGGAAGGAAGGAAGGAAGGAAGGAGCAGAGATCAATTTATTCACAAATAAAAACAACACCATAGAAGATGCCTGCTGCTTTGGAGATATTTTCTTAAGAGTACTTGATACTATCCAGACTTTACCTCTCATAGCCAGCACAGGGAACTGGAGGATGTGAGGCTAGGGAAGAATTGCTAGCCGAAAATGACTTGCACTTTCTACTGTTTGACCCAGGAGCATTGGCTGCTGAGTGAATGGTGGAAAACTGCAACACTAAAACCTGTGTTTTGCTGCCTCGGGGCCTATTCATTCTCGGAGGCACAGTGTCAACGCTGGAATCATAACGTTCTAATTTGAGAGTATTAATACACCCCTCAGCAACAAAATGTGGCGAACTGAAATTCCTGTCAACGATAGCATTCAACTACTTGCAATAGGTCACTCAAAACTCTTGCCCTCAAGAGCTTGGAGAAAGACACAACCACTGACATCCAACCTTTGTGGTCTGTGCGGCTACTGCACCCAGGAGAAGATTTTGTGGAAGTTTTAGCCAACCTAGGAATTCTAGGAGTTGTAGGCCTAAGGCACGGGTGGGCAAAGTTGGCTCTTCTATGACATGTGGACTTCAACTCCCAGAATTCCTGATCTAGCATGATTGGCTCAGGAATTCTGGGAGTTGAAGTCCACATGTCATAGAAGAGCCAACTTTGCCTTCTCCTGGCCTAAGGCATCTGGAGAAGGTTGATTACCAGAAAGACTGCACTGTAGGCAGCATTTTAACCAACTTTAATTGGCACTTGTGTTGTGCCTGTAATTGTAGAGGGAGGGAGGAATGCCTCTTTGTCCATCTTTTTCAATTTGGCTCCTTCCAGAGATGTTGACTACTGTTCCACACAAAATGAAACAAGCATGAGGAGACTGTGCAAAATGTTTTGAAATCAACCAAATGTTAAGCATCATTGTGGTAACCCTTGACTTCCAAATCATTCCATTCGTTTGGCAAGCATTGAAAGGTACAATGGCACTGAAAAAAATTACTCCTCACACTTACAACGGACACAGCATCCCCAACAGCATTTCGATGGTATCAAAATTCAGGCACTGGACAACTATCTCCGGGACCGCCTTCTGCTGCACGAATCCCAGCGACCGGTTAGGTCCCACAGAGTTGGCCTTCTCTGGGTCCCGTCGGCGAAACAATGTCGTATGGCGGGACCCAGGGGAAGAGCCTTCCCTGTGGCGGCCCCAACCCTCTGGAATCAACTCCTCCCGGAGATCAGGACTGCCCCCCCCCCCTTGCCTTTCGCAAACTCCTCAAAACTCAGCTTTGTCGTCAGGCATGGGGTAATTGATTCCCCTGGGCCGATTCTGCTTTACGCATGGTCTGTATGAGATGTATGATTGTTTTTATATTAAGGGTTTTAATTTGTTTTAGTATTGGATTTGTATTGTTTTTGTTGTGAGCCGCTCCCAGTCCTCGGAGAGGGGCAGCATACAAATCTAATTAATAAATAAAAATAAATAAATAAATAAACTAATATGCCTGTATGATGGCTGTGGTAACTGGGGTCATGTGATCACTACTTGCGGCCTTCTTTGCTTGGCCTCTGACCAGAAAGCTGGATTCCTTTCCTGTGATTCCTTTAATAACCACAGTCATTCGCTTAACAGCCATGGCAAAAAAAAGAGTGAGAGACCATATATAACTCACTTCATAGCCACCTTCCTTAGGAAACTGAAATTCTGGGTCCCCTTTTGGTCATAAGTCACAGACCACCTGTGAGTTATCCCAGAAATCATATATGCAGGGAGCAAGGAGTTGCTGTTTTTAGATATGGTATTGTGAAAACATTAATGCTTGAAGAGCATGAGAGATTTCCTGCTTCAAATGCCAACATACCAAAACCGGTTTTATACTTTTAAGCAGGAGAAGGCCAGAAGCAAAGCACAACCCCTAGATATTGTGCTTCACATTATCCAGCATTTAATTCCCTTCCCCTCAGCCAGGAATATTCTCAAAAGAAAGATTCACCAGTCTCGAGCGTTCCTGTCACTCTGCTCTCAATTTAAATAGACATTTGTGTGCATTGATTAATCGGCTCTGCCGATTAGAACCCACAGGGACAGGGTCGGCCTGGTTTGGGTCCCATCGGCCAAACAATGGCAGCTGGTGGGACCGCATGGGAGAGTCTTCTCGGTGGCAGCACTGGCTCTCTGGAACCATCTACCCCCAGAGATTCGTACCGCTCCCACCCTCCCGGCCTTCCAGAAAGCCATAAAAACCTGGGTCTGCCAGCAGGCCTTGGACCATTGAGTGATACCATCCAGCTCCGGCCTAGTAGTAATGAATGCCTTTATCTAAGGGTTTTAATACTGTTTTTATATTCTTTTACTTGTTATGCGCTGCCCAGAGTCCACAAGAAATTGGGTGGCTTATAAATTTAATAAATTAAATTACATTCACTTATTATATTGTTTTCTTGATGCGGATAGCCCTGGTAATTTCGGGCCTACAGAGAACTTTTGCACAGGCACTGAGAGCTGCGCTCTTGGCTCCTTTTTCCCAGCCCAGAGCAGCCCCCAACAGGTGAAAAAAGACAAGGGAGCCTCCTGCTGCTTTCTTCCTCCTCCGCTACCAACTCAACCGACAAACAAGCCCGATGGGAAGTCTGGGGGCAGCGGGACAGCTGGTCCATGCCTCATACAATCTCTGTGCTGGGGCCAAAGGCTGCAGCTGCTTTTTGGTGAGACCTGATCCCGGCCAAGCCAGCTGGGGGTCCAGGGCAAAAGCAGGGCCAAGAAGCCACCCAAGTTACATAACTAATTTGAGTCACAGCTGAGGCCAAGAACAGCTGTTGCCATAAAGTACACCAAGAATTACATCCAGAGCAGGTAGGCTTGTTTGGTAAGCATCCCTCCAGTACAGCCTGGCCCCACTTCTGTCACACTTTTTAAAATGTTTTTTTAAACTATCTGTAAAAGATAATTCCAATACTACAAACATAAAGAACAGGTGAAGAATCAAATATAAACAGTGAAATATGGATGGATAGCCACCCATATTTCATTGTTTATATTTGATTCTTCACCTAGTTGTAATATTTGGATATCAACGAATCTGAATTAAACACATTCTAATACATTGCCACAGCATATAATACTGGTATTATAAGCCATTTCATATACATTTTCCAATCAAAACATGTTTCAATAAACTATAAACTAAAGGTCTTTGGCCAACACTATTCAAGTTACTATAGAAAGAGGGAGAAAAAAAAACTTTATGTGATCAACAACTATAATTGGTGTCACTAAGCAAAGTTGTAAAGTGTGATGTTATCTGACTGTGCTGCTTAGCAATGACAATACTAACAGTCCCAGTTAGAATAGAATAGAATAGAATTCTTTATTGGCCAAATGTGATTGGACACAGAAGGAATTTGTCTTGGTGCATATGCTCTCAGTGTACATAAGAGAAAAAGATACATTTGTCAAGAATCATGTGGTACAACACTCAATGATTGTCATAGGGGTCAAATAAGCAATGAAGAAACACTCAATATTAATAAAAATCTTAGGATACAAACAAGAAGTTACAGCCATACAGTCCTAAGTGGGAGGAAAAGGATGGTAGGAATGATGAGATAAAAAAGTGCAGACTTAGTAAAAAGTCTGACAGTGTTGAGGGAATTATTTGTTTAGTAGAGTATGGCATTCGGGGGGAAACTGTTCTCGTGTCTAGATTGTTAAATTGTTTACGATTGTTAAATGAAGACACAGTAGGTTGTTAAACAGGGACCTCATATCATTACAACTTCTGCCTTCCTGCCGGCTTCCCCTTTGTGTTTGCTTGTGGGAGGATGATAGCAGAAACTGGAAATCACAATCACACGACCAATTTGCTGCAATGTTGTAACTGCAGGAATGCTGTGATAGAATCCATCAGAAGTACCATATGTTGAATGCAATGATAATTTTGAACAGTCTCTGATTGAATGGCCAAGGACTATCTGTAGATGATTTGTCAAGTTAAAATATAAAATTAAAAGCCTTAATTCCCTATGTACAAGACCATAGTCTAGACACGATTTTCAAATAGAACAGGATTCTACATCATTTATTTTTAAAAAATAAAGTTATTTTAGACACTAAGTCATACCCCCAAAATATGGATAACCATTCTTCCAGAGGGGAATCAAACATGTTTTCTAATAAAAAGCATGGAGAATATATTAACCTATACAATGCCAATTCAGAACATTCTGAAGAAATATAGGGACGAGTGAAATTTAATAAAACTATCTCCGAATGCAATTGGATTACAACATTGAGGATTTCTTCCATTTTATGTCAGATAATTTTCCAGTATGGCTGAGCTTTGCAACGTTACCATCACACAAAGAAAAATGATGCAATCATTACATTTCCAGAAAAGAAATAACTCATTTTAGCAATTAAGAACGGAATGATGTATCAGCAGTAAAACATTTTTTACCAGTTCTCTCTGTGTATTAACATGCAAAGTAAATGTAATGGTTTTTCCCCCATCACAGTTCCTTCTGTTGTATATCTACAATTGTGTTCTAATTCTGTAGCATTTAACCATACAGTCACTGATATGTTTGGTTCTGACTGAGTCCCAATTCATAACAAAGTTATAAATTGAGCCTAACAAGTGCTCAACATTATGTATGGTAACATTAAAATTCAATCAATTTTCTCAGTGTTTCTATGATTCTTTTAGTGTTGTGCTGCTTATCTGAAAAATCTGAAACTAATTAAGAGTAGAATGTGCTATCTTTCAGGCTACGTTTTTTGCCCTTGTATCTCACCATTGTAAAGTTCCAGCACTCTCCTCTCCATGTTGCTCATGCGTGCTCAACTACAACTTCCATTACCCACTGTAAACTCAATCTACAACTGGTATGGAGTGCGGGAGCTATAATTCAGAGCTCCTTGTGGTTCCAAGATTGAGAAAGCTACCTATAATTCTCTAGTTCAGTGTTTCCCAACCTTGGCCACTTGAAGATATCTGGACTTCAACTCCCAGAATTCCCCAGCCAGCATTTGCTGGCTGGGGAATTCTGGGAGTTGAAGTCCAAATATCTTCAAGTGGCCAAGGTTGGGAAACACTGCTCTCACTTAAAAATGTGTAGCAAATACAAATCCATGCAGCCATAATCCCTCCTCTGTTGCAGATATGCATAAACATTCATTTGCTATTTCTACATGTTAGTGAACAGATCGCCCCGCCTTCCTTCTACAAAACAATATGGGGGACGATCAAATTCCAATCAAAAGGGAAGGTGGAGGAAGCCTTGTTGCTGACATTTTCTCCCTTCCAAGGCTCTTACGATTAGCACAGCCAATTCCTTTTCTATGACTCTTTAGTGTCAACACCTATCTTCCTTACCCCTCCCTATGATTGTTCTCAGGGAGTGGATAAGGAAGGTGGCTATTGGGAGCGGGGACAGAAGTTAGTGCTGCTCTATTAAATATTGCTCCAATTCTATTAAGAAAGGAAGAAACAGAAGTAAATGAAACCCAGAAAAGTCAAACAGACATCTGCCAACTACGAGCAGGAACTAACTGGGTATATGGAGCTTAAATATCAAATCTCATGGCTGAGTTCATATATTGCTCTGCATTACAGGTTGTTTTGCTTTGGCTTAATAAATAAGCCACGACTGTCTGGGGTTTGGATCTCACATTATGGCTTAATGTGTTGCCTGAATTTAGCTTATTTTGTATGATCTAGGCATCTGGAATTTAGTCAGCCAGCCAAAGGTTACCACCCACTGCCAGCAATTCAATTCTGGCCGGCTCAAGGTTGGCTCAGCCATCCATCCTTCCCAGGTCGATAAAATGAGAAACCAGGTTGTTGCGGGACTCTGTAAAAGGGAGGGTTGTAAAGCACCATGAATCAGTATATAAATCTAAGCGCTGTTGCTATTCTTTCCATTTTGCATACAGAGCAAGGAGGGGTGGGGAGAACAACGATAAGCAACATGGAATCCAAATACAGGCCTGCATTAAGCCAAAGTTTATCCGCACACTGCATGGAAACCAGTTTACCGAACTGCAGCCTCCTGAATAAATTGGTCGACTGGGTTCTCACAAAGCAACAAAAGGATACTACAGTTTATTATTATTATTGTTATTGTTGTTATTATTATTATTATTAATTAGATTTGTATGCCGCCCCTCTCCGCAGACTCGGGGCGGCTCACAACAATAATACGAACAATATATCACAAATCTAATATTAAAAAGTCTCTAAAAACCCCTTATTTAAAAAACAGACATACACACAAACATACCATGCATAAATTATATAGGCCAGGGCGAGATGTCTCAGTTCCCCCATGCCTGATGGCAGAGGTGGGTTTTAAGAAGTTTATGAAAGGCAAGGAGGGTAGGAGCAATCCTAATCTCTGGGGGGAGCTGGTTCCAGAGAGTTGTGGCCGCCACAGAGAAGGCTCTTCCCCTGGGTCCTGCTAGACAACATTGTTTAGTTGACGGGACCCAGAGAAGGCCAACTCTGTGGGACCTAACTGGTCGCTGGGATTCGTGCAGCAGAAGGTGATCCCGGAGATATTCTGGGATTAATGTGTTAGGTGTCAAGAGTGAAACCCAGCAAAATGTGAAAGAATTTCCTGCATGGTGACTACAATGCTGGTGCAGAGTTCAGTAGGTGGAGCCCTTCCCAGGAAGCCCTTACAACATCTGGTCACGTCATCTTGGCTGGCAGCCCTGCAGCAAAGGTTCACCTAATCCCCAGACAAGAGTCAAGCAGAGCAGGCAGGAACACATCCTCCAAGAGTCAGCAAGATAACAATTTCCTTAAACCCCCCACCCCCCTGCTCTGCTTCTGGAATTATTGATTTCCAAGGGTGCTAGACAAAAATCAGATCTTAATTTTTTAGCTCCAGATCTTTTTTTTTCAAGACTTCAGTTCATCCTTGAATACAAAAGTGAAACAGTCCTCTGTTAATTTACAAAAATGGTGCACTCTTTACTGCCATCCAGTGGTTCCTGTGCAGATTGCATCCAGTTGCAGAGGCATCACCTATGCCCCAAGAGTCAGATTCTGTGCATTACATGCAGAAGGAAATTGAAAAGATAATGAGGGAGAGAGATCTAAACAGGCTTAAGCCCCAGTATAGGTAGTCCTCAATCTGCAACAGTTCATTTAGTGACTATTCAAAGTTACAACAGCACTGGAAAGAAGTGACTTATAACATTTTTTTCAGAGTTGTGACACGTGGCAACTGTTTCATATTTATGACAGCTGCAGTATCTCAATATGTGTGTGTATGTGTGTGTGACACAATCCCCTTTTGCAACCTTTTGACAAAGTCAATGGAGAAGTCAAATTGACTTAACTGGTTTACTAACTTAACAACTGCAGTGATTCACTTAACAACTGAGGCAAAAGAGGTCGTAAACTTGGGCAAACCACACTAACAAATGTCCCAACAGCAGAAATTTTGGACTCAGTTATGGTAATTGGATGAAGGTGGTGCCTTGGATATTGCCTATCTGGACTTCAGCAAAGCCTTTGAGACGGTTCCACATAAAGAGCTGATACATAAATTAGTGAAGATTGGACTTAATCCCTGGATAGTTCAGTGGATTTGCAGCTGGCTGAAGCATAGATATCAGAGGGTAGTTGTTAATGGTGAGTATTCTGAGCAGAGACTGGTTACAAGTGGTGTGCCACAAGGGTCTGTTCTGGATCCTATTCTTTTTAATATGTTTGTGAGTGACATAGGGGAAGGTTTGGTAGGGAGGGTTTGCCTATTTGCCAATGACTCTGAAGTGTGCAATAGGGTTGATATTCCTGGAGGCGTCTGTAATATGGCAAATGATTTAGCTTTACTAGATAAGTGGTCAAAGCAATGGAAACTGCAGTTTTATTTTTCCAAATGTAAAATAATGCACTTGGGGAAAAGGAATCCTCAATCTGAGTATTGTATAGGCAGTTCTGTGTTAGCAAAAACTTCAGAAGGATTTAGGGGTAGTGATTTCTGACAGTCTCAAAATGGGTGAACAGTGCGGTCAGGTGGTAGGGAAAGCGAGTAAAATGCTTGGCTGCATAGCTAGAGGTATAACAAGCAGGAAGAGGGAGACTGTGATCCCGCTGTATAGAGCGCTGGTGAGACCACATTTGGAATACTGTGTTCAGTTCTGGAGACCTCACCTACAAAAAGATATTGATAAAATTGAACGGGTCCAAAGACGGGCTACAAAAATGGTGGAAAGTCTTAAGCATAAAACTTATCAGGAAAGACTTAATGAACTCAATCTGTATAGTCTGCAGGATAGAAAGGAAAGGGGGGACATGATCAAAACATTTAAATATATTAAATGGTTAAATAAGGTTCAGGAGGGAAGTATTTTTAATAGGAACATGAACACGAGAACAAGGGGGCACAATCTGAGGTTAGTTGGGGGAAAGATCAGAAGCAACGTGAGAAAATATTATTTTACTGAAAGAGTAGTAGGTGCTTGGAACAAACTTCCAGCAAATGTGGTTGGTAACTGAATTTAAACATGCCTGGGATAAACATGTATCCATCCTAAGATAAAATACAGGAAATAGTATAAGGGCAGACTAGATGGACCATGAAGTATTTTTCTGCCATCAATCTTCTATGCTAGTAAGTCAATGTCTACCTGTATTACACTCAAAATTAATCTCCCTAAGATTGATTCTCTTGAAGGTCAAATATAGGTATACCAATTCTCCGACTAGCTCAAAAGTCTTTCGACCTTGACTTGTAGCAAATGTTACCAAACTATTTTCCAAAAGTATTTTCATTTCCTTCCCATCAGGAGCCTGGTCACCTCTTGATTGTTGGATATTCTCATCTTCACTTATCCTGCAAAGGAGCTCAGAAATCTTTCCTCACCGCACTTATCTTCCTCTCAGCCCTCAAAGGTGGGGGAGCCCAAGAGATTACACCCAGCCAAAAAGGCCCCTGTGTAGTTAACAACTAAGGGGAATTGCAGCCCACTTTTCTTTCACCTGCTGCCACCTCACGCTGGTTTTCATACGGCACAAAGGACAAATTATAGGTCTGTCATGAACTTTGCCAGCCCAGTGCAATTTGATAAAATCTGTGCTTTATGCTTCTTTTTAGCAACTAATTTGGTTGGTGGCTTCACACAACCCACTTAATTCAGATGGAAAACACAAAGGCTGCATAGACAAGTTTCATTTGGACTTTTATGAAGTATGTGATTTAGTGGGTTGGGTAACCCCAGACTGGTGGGTTCCATGTATTGTGTACACAGAATTAAACAAGCAATCTGAATCCAGCTGTCTGTCTTCCCTGTCTGGAAGAACGAACTCTTTCTTGTCTTCAGTTTCCCTCCTGAGAAAATAGGAAGACTTGAGTCTCCTTTCAGGGAACTCAGGGGAGAATGGAAGAGATTAGATTAGATTACATTACATTAGATTTATTGGATTTATATGCCGCCCCTCTCCGTAGACTCCGGGCGGCTCACAACAATGGTAAACAAAACATAGTAACAAATCTAATATTTCGCAATCTAAATTACAGTTTTAAGTTAAAAAATCCAAAAGACCCCCAATATATAAAAAAAACAAGCATGCAATCGAATCATACACAAAAACTACATGGGCAAGGGGGAGATGTTTCAATTCCCCTATGCCTGATGGCAGAAATGGGTTATAAGGAGTTTCCGAAAGGCAAGGAGGGTGAGGGCAATCCTAATCTCTGGGGGGGAGCTGATTCCAGAGGGTCGGAGCCACCACAGAGAAGGCTCTTCCCATGGGTCCCGCCAGACGACATTGTTAAGTCGACGGGACCTGGAGAAGGCCAACTCTGTGGGACCTAACCGGTCACTGGGATTCGTGCGGCAGAAGGCGGTCTTGGAGATATTCTGGCCCGATGCCATGAAGAGATGTACAAAAGAATGCATTTCTCACATTAGTAGTTATATCAGGAATGTGGACTGCACTACATCCGCGATGGTGAACCTATAGCATGCGTGCCACATACTCTCTGTGGGCACATGAGCTTTCAGCTTAGTTCAGCTCCACCACACATGTGTGTACGCCACCTGTTGGCTGGCTGGTTGTCAAGTCTCTGGAGCATGGGGTGGTGTGTGTGTCCATGTGCAGGGGCCGCAAGCGCATTGCATTGTGGGGATTTGGGCACACGCATCTGGGGGCACACGCATTTAGACACTCACTCTGGAAAAGGTTAGCCATCACTGCACTACCTTATACTAGAGCTTCCATTGATCTTGACAGTGTATTGGATGAATCCAACTCCTGCGACCTGCAAAACAGGGTTTCATTGCTTCATGTGTTCAATTACACAGATAATTATGGCTTATACAACCCACTACTTAACTATATTTAGCCAGAGATGTGATTCCAACCATGTTTCTGCATGATCAGTATAATTGTGACTTCATGAGCAGACTCTGGGACACCAAAGGCCGAGAATGACTGGAGTTGTAGTATAGCAACATACCAAGTTGCTACCTTTACTTTACAATAACCATGGTTAGGTAGGCTTAATTACACTTCCGATGAGATAAAGGGGCCAAAGCTTAGGAAGCCTTGCTTAAAGCCGGCAAACATGATTAAATTCAAATGGGGACTCTGATTCATAGTTTAATGTCATGGGTGGAGCAGACTTTATATAAAATAGATACAATTAATTTGTGCCAGCCAGGCAATTTGCTTCTAGTTGGCATTAGCAACAGCAAATAAACATTATAAACAATAACTAAATAAACAAACAAATAAACTATATATGAATTGTGCTTTGCCCTAAAAGGGTTAAAAGTTATTGGAATAATACACAGGGATGGAAGCTGAAGAAGGAGAGAAGTAACTTAGAACTAAGGAGAAATTTCCTCACAGTCAGTGGAACGGTTTGCCTCCAGAAGTTGTGAATGCTCCAACACTGGAAGTTTTTAACAAGATGTTGGATAACCATCTGTCTGGAGTAGTGTAGGGTTTCCTGCCTAAGCAAGGGGTTGGACTAGAACAGGGGTGAGCAAAGTTGGCTCTTTTATGGCATGTGGACTTCAACTCCCAGAACTCCTGAGCTGGTATGATTGACTCGGGAATTCTGGGAGCTGAAGTCCACAAGTCATAGAAGAGTCAACTTTGCCCAGCCCTGTATTAGAACATCTCCAAGGTCCCTTCTAACACTGTTGTTATTATTATTATTATTATTATCACATATCTCACCAAAGTCAATCCCCCAATTTTCCTGCAATATTCCCGAAGACTGGATCAAACCATGATTAAAGCAAAGCCTGGACTCTCCAGGTCCACTCCCCCTCTTCTAGATCAGTGTTTCCCAACCTTGGCCACTTGAAGATATCTGGACTTCAACTCCCAGAATTCCCCAGCCAGCATTTGCTGGCTGGGGAATTCTGGGAGTTGAAGTCCAAATATCTTCAAGTGACCAAGGTTGGGAAACACTGTTCTAGATAACAAACCTTCAAAGGAAATCAAATATATTTTTCCTGCCTAGAGAATCTTTTACCACTATAACCTCCCTCGCCCGCACTCAAACCAGGGCAGAACACATTTCTACAGCGCTCCCGTGACCTCGCCTCCTTCGCACCCCAGCCCTGAGAAAGACTTAGCTGTATCGTTTTTTAAAAACAGGGGATTCCTGACCGATTGTAACACCGTTCCCAAGGACGGTCTCGAAATAGCACGAAGATTTCTTAAGGGTTGGTCACTCACAAGCCGGAGAGAGAGAGAGAAATCAGGTGATGCGGTTTGGGGGGGGGGCAAATTTCACACGCCGCGTGAGATCGGCCACCAGCCGCCTACCTTGGATGCGCTTCGCGTTTAGCTTCAACCGCCTCGGTGGGAATAACCTCTCTTCCTCCCCCCCCACCCCCAGCAATACCTCCCACTGCAAAAGTTTGCAAGCGCGCCCACTTTTAACAACGCCGGCCTTTTCCTTGGTGCCAGGAGGGGAGCGACTCCGGATCGAAACCTCCCTGAGGCGCGTCTGGGCTCGAGCTTCCTTCTCCCACCCCACCTGCCTCCTTGGCTGACACGCAAACTCCTCTCTCCACCAGGAAACGGCGAAGGAAGCCGCCGATTCTTCCAACCCGGCCACCGGGAGGAGGGAGAAACTCCGGGAACTTTCAAACTTAAGACGCTCTATTCCTTCCTCCCACCTCCCTCTCTCCCCCCCTCCCCGGCGAAATGGATCGGACCCCGCTTCTGCCGACCCCACTAATCCCCACTTTGGGTAAAACTTTGGGCAAACTCCTTGCGAGAGAAATCGCGGATCTCCCCGAAGCGGAGAGCTTAAGGGTAGCTAAAGCTCCGACTTACCGCCGCCGCTCTCAAACGGGAGAAGGGGCTCAGCTTCCCCCGAGACTGCCCAGTTGGAGCGCCGGACAAAAACGAAGTGACTGCGGCGGCGGCGGCGAATCCACCTCCAGAGCAACAAGCGAGGGGGAGGGGCCGCTCCTTGCCTTTTTAACCCTCGCCTTGCCACCAGCTGCCCAGAGGCGCCCGGCCGCCCGCAGAGGTCGAGAGCTCCTCCTGGGACGCCCTTTGGCGTGGAAACCTTCCTTCCTACCTTCCAGAGTAAGGCAGCGCCTCTCGCCATTGATTCGCTTCCCTATCTAGAACTTCAAGCATTAAAACGGGAGCCTAGGAAGCGAATTAAGCAACCCAAAGGGACTGGACACCCCCAAATCCATTTACTTATTTATTTATTGTATTTATATGCTGCTGATATTTTGTAGCCCGCTCATACGGACTACAAAAATGGTGGAAGGTTTTAAGCATAAAACTTATCAGGAAAGACTTAATGAACTCAATCTGTATAGTCTGGAGCAGTGTTTGGACTTTGGACTTCAACTCCCAGAATTCCCCAGCAAATGCTGGCTGGGGAATTCTGGGAGTTGAAGTCCAGATCTCTTTAAGTTGCCAAGGTTGGGAAACACTGGTCTGGAGGACAGAAGGAAAAACATTTAAATATGTTAAAGGGTTAAATAAGGTTCAGGAGGGAAGTATTTTTAATAGGAAAGTGAACACAGGGACAAGGGAGCACAATCTGAAGTTAGTTGGGGGAAAGATCAGAAGCAAGATAAGAAAATATTATTTTACTGAAAGAGTAGTAGATGCTTGGAACAAACTTCCAGCAGACGTGGTTGGTAAATCCACAGTAACTGAATTTAAACATGCCTGGGATAAACATATATTCATCCTAAGATAAAATACAGGAGAGAGTATAATGGCAGACTAGATGGACCAAGAGGTCTTTTTCTGCCATCAATCTTCTATGTTTCTATGTTTCATTCCAAAGGGCACTCAGAGCAGCTAACAAATGCGATAAATACAACAATATTAAAATACAATCACAAATGCATAATAAAATCAATAATAACGATAAATAATAACTTTAAAAGAACCATACACACACAGCAGTCAATCTAATTCCAGGCCTGTGGGGAACAGCCATGTCTTTGGGGGCAGTTGATTCCATAGGGTCGGAGCTGCCACAGAAAAGGCTCTTTTAATAGACAACGGGGAAGTAATGAGGGGGAAAAACCTGAAATCCTTCTGCAGGGCAATAAAAACACAAAGCCTTTTTGTGTATTAATGCATGCAAATCTGCCACATGCTAAAAGCGGTACAGGTTTTCAAACCAACAAGTGTTGATGGTTCCTTAAGTGCCGGCATATGTATATTAGGGCAGAAACTTGATCAGATATCGCCTTTGTTCCCAGGCACACAAATCCTGATTCGGGAACACACTTACAAAACCTTGCAATACTGAAAGACCAAGACAACTCCCTGCCCTGCCCAGTGATTTCAGCTACATTTCCTAACCTGGTGCCCTCCAGCTGTGTCCAATACAGAGATAGGACGAAGGAAGAGTAACATTTTTTTAAAAAAAATACTACGAAGGTTGCCCAGAAAGTAATGCACCATATTTTTTTCTTCAACAATTATTTATTGAACACAGTGAAATTTACACACAAAAAAGAATGTTTCTTCTACACTCCCTATTTTTCCACGTAATCTCCATCCTGTTCTATGGCCTTCCTCCAGCAAGACACAAGGGCGTGTATGCCCTGACGGTATCACTCCTTGTTCTAATGGCCTCACATTCTGTTCTGGTCACCAAGCCATTTCTGCACTGTGCACTGTCTTGTAATGGCCTCACCCTCTGTGCCCAGTGACTAACCATACTTCTGTCAAATGCAGATTCTCCATAAACTGTACACAAACGTTTGTGAATGTTCCCAACAGTTTCTTTCTCCCCAGTGAGAAATTCAATGACGACACGTGCTTGTAA
This sequence comes from Erythrolamprus reginae, assembly GCF_031021105.1. NCBI lineage: Eukaryota > Metazoa > Chordata > Lepidosauria > Squamata > Dipsadidae > Erythrolamprus > Erythrolamprus reginae. Next base: position 200,942,682 of record NC_091951.1, read on the forward strand.
CGTACATCACTTACAGACGCCATTTCAAAACACTGCTGCAGCTACGCTATCTGTCTGAAGAAACGCAAAATTTACACACGCCCTCCTGACAATTCAAATAATGTAGATCTAAAGTTTCACACTCGTACCATTACTGTAGGCTGAGAAAAAAAATGTGGTGCATTACTTTCTGTCCGACCCTCATACTCTATATTATTACATTCAGGACTATTACAACTGTGAGTTTGAAAATAGTTTCCAACAAAAATTGACACATTTAAACTCCCAGCCCAAAATTCACATGCTTCATTCTGAATCCAAGACTCCAAAACCTTTAAGCTGTCTGAGTTGCTTAGCAGGGTCTCCCAACTCTGGGACACCAGCCCAGAGACAGATGCCTAGTGGCTATTCCTCAACACCAGGCAGAAGTCTATTTTTCAAGGCTCTTGATGTGCGTGCGTGCATGTGTGTATGTGTGTGCTGTTCACAAGCAATCTTATTTGGGCTGTCCGAGGGCTATTTCCATCATTTTAATTGCTTCTCCAACTTATTTGCTTTATGATGATGGTTGCTTTTAGGGTGTGGGTGGGTGTGGGTGTTTAGATGCCTGTTCTAAAGCATCTGAAAATTCCAACAAGGAAATAAACAAAAACAATAATTTTGAGGAGCTGGCTCCATCTCCTATCATATGACTATGTATGTATGAATATGGAATATGGAACCTTGGAGGTAGAAGCCTTCATTGCATGTTCTTAGGAATGGGTTGGTTATTTCACACTGAAATGCAATCCCTCTATTTCCAGCTACCCAGTAAGATTTGGCAGAGTTGTTATGCTCCAGGTTCCATTAACAAATCAATGCATCCTGTGGAAGCCCAGAGACATTTTCTGGGTGACACTGTCTTTTGAATTAGCTTCTGCTGAAATCTGTATGGCCCCAATTATGCAGTTCCAGAAGACCTATCTTTTTCAACAAACCCTGGGGCAGAGCAATTTGTGGCTCCATTGGCCTATATTGTTTTATGGGTGATTTTTATTTGCTTATTGTCAGCTTCCTTTTAGCCTGTTTTTCAGAATCTTCTTTTACCTTATGTTACTTAAAGTTGCTTCACTGACTGAGGTTGCTAATAGGTTGATTGGAGAGTCAGTTTGCAATAGTGGCGAAGGCATCAGGCTAGAGACCTGGAGTTCAGCCTTTGGTTGGATGACTTAGAGCAGTGTTTCCCAACCTTGGCAACTTGAAGATATTTGGACTTCAACTCCCAGAATTCCCCAGCCAGCGAATGCTGGCTGGGGAATTCTGGGAGTTGAAGTCCAGATATCTTCAAGTTGCCAAGGTTGGGAAACACTGACTTAGAGCCAGCCATTCCCTGTCAACCCTAGGAAGAAGACAAACTACCAAACTACCTCCAAAATCTTGCCAAGAAAACTGCAGGGCAGGTGCCAAAAATCAGGACTGACTGGAAGGTGCATTTACAGAGGAAGTTGATTAAATAATGCAGTTAATATTCTTGCACCTAATTAAGCTATCTATCAGAGGAGGCTTGCTGCTGTAAAAAAATGTTATATGCATGGAACTGATTTTAGGCTATTTTATATGCATCTATACTAACTACAGCTATAGACATCTATATCTATAGAGAACTGTATCTTGTCTTTTTATGTACACTGAGAGCATATGCACCAAGACAAAGTCCTTGTGTGTCCAATCACTCTTGGCCAATAAAGAATTCTATTCTATTCTATTCTAATTCTACTTCTAATTCTATGCAACAACCTAAAATGTTACAACCCACGATTCTGCCAGTGTAACTTGGGCTAGGCCACAGATGCAACTGATTGAAATGGTGGACTTCTAAAGCCAATGCCAAGTTATAAACCTGCCTGTTTGAATGATGCCATTAAAAAAATACATCCTGAAAAAATAAGCAACAGTTCCAGCCTAGCTTCTTCTTGTTTATTAATGTGACTTGTAAGACGGTGCTTGTTAGCTTTGCACATTCCTGGTATGGCACAATGTATTCAACCATTTTAGGACAGTGATTTTCAACCTTTTTTGAGCCGCGGCACATTTTTTACATTTACAAAACCCTGGGGCACATTGGGGGGGCGGCTAAAAAAAGTTTGGACAAAAAAATTCTCTCTTCCTCCCCTTCGCTCTATTTCTTTCTCCCTCCCTCTTTCTCTCCCTTCTTTCCTCTTTCTTTCTCTCTCTCTCCATCCCTCTTTCTTTCTCTTCCTTCCTTCCTTCCTCTCTTTTTTGCTCTCTTTCTCTCTCCCTCCCTACGTCCCTCTATGTCTTTCTCTCTCTCTCCTTCCCTCCCTCTTTCTCTCTCTCTCTCTTGCTTTCTTTCTCTAGTTCTTTTTCTCTCTCTCTCGCTCTTTCTCTTGTTTTCTTTCTCTCTCTCTCTCTTGCTTTCTCTCTCTCTTGCTTTCTTTCTCTCTGAGCTTCACGGCACACCTGACCATGTCTCGCGGCACACTGGTTGAAAAACACTGTTTTAGGATGCTACCCTTTGTTTCTGCTGGAAATGTGGTGCATACATCAAGCAGCACTCAGGCTCAGTCTAACAGAGAGATTCCTTTAGAGGCCCAACCTCAGAGCTAAAGGCATCAAATAGCAGAGGCAGAAAGCCACCAACTCCTTTGATGCTGTTCAGCAGGCGAAAAACCTTGTTGCTCTGGGACAAGATACTTTATAGAAGAGGGAGGGAAAAGGGAAGGTAGATTCATCTCAAAAGGCCTTCAGAAATTGGTGGGACTCTGAGGAGTCCAAGGACATGGACATTTCCCCTTGAATCTGTTAACCTGCTCCTGCCCACTGATGCTCTTTCAAATTCCAGTACAAAACAAGCATATTAGGAAATGTGTAAAAGGTAACCATAAACTACTTAACTAGTAAAACATTTCCTAGTAAATTTGTGGGAAAACAGAGCAATGGATCTTTCTTGTACAGCTTGTAATTTCAATATAACTGGGAAGAGGGATCCTTTCAGAGAATAGCACAAATAAGAAAGAAACTTTTCCACACCCAAATCAATGTGTGAACAAGTCTTTCGAATACAGTGGTACCTCTACTTAAGAACTTAATTCGTTCCATGACCACGTTCTTAAGTAGAAGCAATTTTTCCCATAGGAATCAATGTAAAAGCAAATAACGCGTGCAAACCCATTAGGAAAGAAATAAAAGCTCGGAAGTTGGGTGGGAGGAGGAGGAAGAAGAGGAGGAGAGTCACTGCCGAGGGAAGAAGGGGAGGTGAGGGGGAAAAAAATTCAAAACTTTAAGGCTTAAAAAAAAAAAGAGGGACTCTGAGGCAGCGAGGAGGAGCACACACCTCCCATACACCTGGCGGGAGGCTGCCCCCAAGCACTACCTCTCATACACTGGCTGCTGCTGCTGCTACCTGCTGCCTCTTCCTTCCCATGCTGAAGGGCTCCCTTCTCCTCTCACTCGCTTTGTAGCCGGTGCCTGTCCTTCGCTGTGGTGACTCCTCGGCTGCCCAGAGCGCAGGGAGTTTTTCTTTTCTCTGGCCGCTGGTAGAGGTTTATTCCCTGTCCAAGCGCCCAGTGTAAGGGAAATGCTTTGTTCGCTCTGGACTGCCAAAGCCTCCTTAACTGCCACCAAAAGGCTCCTCTGGCAGCCCAGATGGCTGGGATTAAAGGGGGAATGGCACGAAACTGTCTGGGCCTTTGTGCCACTCTCAAATTTCCTGGGAAATTTTTCCAGGCTCGGGTTCTTAAGTAGAAAATGGTTCTTAAGTAGAGGCAAAAAAAATCTTGAACACCCGGTTCTTATCTAGAAAAGTTCTTAAATAGAGGCGTTCTTAAGTAGAGGTACCACTGTATCTCTAGGTTATTCCATGCAACTTTTCAAAGGGAGGGTGCAATTTCCTTGTGAATTCAACTATATACTCCTCCTATAAAAACTCCCAAGTGGCACAATCCATTCGACTTCCCTTCCCTTCCAGCAGTGCCCTATCTCACACCCACCCACGCATTGTAAGCAAATGGTATGACCCAGCACAAGGTATTGCTATGCTGGGTGTTTGCCTTAGCCTAGGATGAGATCAGATTCCTTGCATTCTTGGCTTTCCGCCCTGCAGGTAAAAAAATAATAATTCAAGAGCGACAGTGAAAAGAGCCCATGTTGGAAACATGGCCCTGGAGTATCTCCACAGCAGCCATCCTGTCCTTTCAGCCTCAGGCTCCATTTAATGGCATCCTAGCAGAAAGAAGAACAGGAAAGGCAGAATGTCTCACAGGCAGAGCCACCGAGCTTTCTTTCCCATTCCAAATACGGTGGAATACAACTCCTAGAATTTTCAAACTCTGGTTTGGATTCTGATGTAGAAACAAAAGCCAAACGTGGACCTTGTACATGCTAATAAATTGAACATGCAGTCGCATACCTGTCTCCTGGGATTCAAACATATAGGCAAAGTGTCGGTGTGTGTATCATAAAATCCCAAATCCTATTCACACAGGATCCTCTTTGCAGTGGGTTGCCCTATAACAGGGGGGTCAAACTCACAGGCCAGGTGGATCACATGCTGGCCATCCCCCCCCCCCCCGTTTTAGCAGAAGGGGGAAAAGTCATGATACATCACGTGACAACATGATGCTGTGAATTTGACACCACTGCCCTATAACATATAAAGCTGGGGTAATCTCCTCTGCCTCTGCTCTCTATTCACTGGTTCAATCTATTAGGGTTCAGAGGGCTGAAATATTACCCCATGAACACAAAATTGTATTATAGAAGGGGTCTATCTTCCAATCTTTCACTTGAAAATGAAATTTGCCATTTCAGTCCCTCTAGATCAGTGGTTCTCAACTTTACTATTGCTGCGACCCCTTAATACAGTTCCTCATGTTGTGGTGATCCCAAACCATAAGCCTAGTGCCAATTCTCCCAACAGAGCTTTAAGCTGATTGGCAGGAAGGTCAGAGGGACACCCCCGCTGTAAACACCTGATTGGTTGGATTGTAAAAATATGTTCCAAGGTGCCAGAATAGAAGATTTAGTTCCTAACACTGTGGGAAATTTGCTTTTCCCATGATCTTAGGTGACCCCCGTGAAATGGTCATTTGACCCCCAAAGGGGTCCTGACCACCAGGCTGAGAACCACTGCTCTAGATGCTTAGTTCAGTTTGTTGTGTGAATATAAAGTACTGAGTAAACCATGGATAAATAGAAACAGACATATGCATACAGTCAGCTTTCAAAGCATTGGCAAAAAAAATGGCTTCGCCTTGACTGTGTTTAACACTGATAAAAGTTTTGTTAGGAATTAGCAATTAGTGATGGGGATGAGCAAATGATTTAAAAATCGCACACATTTTTGTAGGTAAGGCAACACGGAATTTAGTCTTCTGAGTTTGGTGTAAAGATTCATTCCTCTGTTTTAAATTACATATAGTATACCAACCGCTTCTTAGTCAACAGGACTTCCTGCAATATTTTAGAACATATTGTTATTCTAGAGTATAACTCCTAGCAGCCTCAAACAGGATTGTCAAATATTAAGGCCAATGGGAGGTGAAGGTATGTGGAGGCCACAGAGGTGGGAAAGATACACCGAGTTGTTTGGGTTAGATAAATTCCTAATGACTAAGTGACTTAATTCACTCACGGTGAGCCTTAGGAGAACAAATATGAGAGGCAGCAATCAGGTAGCCCTGGACTTACAGCTATTTTAGGACTAGCTATTCAGCAACTATTTGAAGTGATAACAGATCCCCTATGCTACTCATGACCCAGTTTTTAAGCTACAATACTGCCCACCTGTGTTCATGTGACTGCATTGTGGTGCTCAGCAATAACAATAACAGAGTTGGAAGGGACCTTGGAGGTCTACTAGTCCAACCCCCTGGTTGGGCAGGAAACCCTACACTACTTCAGACAGATGTTATCCAACAACTTCTTAAAACCTTCCAGTGTTGGAGCATTCACAACTTCTGGAGGCAAGCTGTTCCACTGATTCATTGTTTTAACTGCCAGGAAATTTCTCCTTAGTTCTAAGTTGCTCCTCTCCTTATTTAGTTTCCACCCATTGCTTCTTGTTCTACCCTAGGTGTTTGGGAGAATCGGCCTGCCTTTACTGCTGTTTGTGGTATCGTGTGGTAATTTGACTGTGATTTATGAATGTTTTGCCAGAAAGCAGCATATATGTGTAGTATAATAATAATAATAATAATAATAATAATAATAATAATAATAATAAATTATTGTCATTGTCAAAACAACAAATTGTCATTGGCAACGAAAGTCGTATGACACCCACAGACCAGTCCCACCATACATAAAATCAGAATAGGTAAATTTAAAAATAGAATAAAGAATAGAATAAAAAAATTAAATAAAATGTCCCACCCACTACAAATTCCCCACCCTGAACCACTCAACCATCCACATGACAAACCGAGTAATATTGTCCAACAGTTCACCGATGGCAAAAACTACAAACAAGAGGTTCACTTAACCGCAGCAACAACAACAACAAAAGGTTGTAAAATCAGGTCTGGTCACTGTGATGTGTTTTATGACCAACACCACTTATATCTTTAACTGCCAGGGTCAATTCTATTCACAGCTCAAAGACTACTGTGGAAGCCTCTTCCAGAGAGAGAATGCAAGAAGGGGCTTGAAATGAGAATAGGGGAAGATGAGTGGAGTGAAAGGATCCAGAGGAACAATGACAAGAAAAGAAGGCTGTGGATGAAGACTAGAAGCAAAAACTAAAAGAGAAAATGCCCTAATCACAACCAGTCAGGACCATCAGTCATCATATACTGACAAGGCAAATGTTTGTCTGCACATCCCATCTTCTCTCATCTGCTTATAACTCAAATACATCCTGTCTTAATTATTGCCTTCATCACTAAACTACCAAATTAATTCCTCCTCCTCTTTTCCTCACCCTTGTTGCTTACAATGGAGCTTCCAGGATGACTAAGGACTTAGTAAAACTGTGCAATAAAAACCAGCCAAGGGCAAAACTTCTGAAGGGAAGGTGCTGCTACTGTGCTACTCCGCAGAAAGAATGGGATGAGCAGACACAAATGAGCAAATTGTTTGTGGGTTTTATGAAACTCATTTCCTGGAATGTGCTGCTTCTTTCCCTTTCTCCTTCAAAATAATGCATCCTTGGAGTGGCTCCTGATGTGAAGCGCTGGGGAGAGGTTAAATAGAAAACATCTGTGATTCTTCCTGCATTGCACATTTCACATACCAATATATTTCCTGGGTTGTAGCAGGGTAGCATCCATGTACTCCCACAGCATACTCCTTTGTTTGGAGAAGGAGGAGGAGGAGAATGTATTGTCCAGCATCGCCTTGAGGTCACTGGCAACAACAAAATGGGCAGGTTGGTTAATCTTGATCTCCAGAAATGGGATCATGGGAACCTTCGCTCGCATGGCTGCAGAAACAGCACTCTGGTTAGGGAAGAAGGTTGCCTGATGCATCAAACCCAGCTTTTGACTCTTTTTCATCTTGAAAAAGAACCTCTGGCAAAAGAGATTTTTCTCGTATTCTAATGAGGCTAAAAGGATTGAGAAGATGCATGGCCTCGCTAGATTTCTTAGAGTTCTAAAACACGATTTAAGTATTGCCCACAATAATTAATATGCTGCAACGTTCTGCCTGTCAATGACTACTTCAGCTTCAACCACAACAGCACAAGAGCACGCAACAGATTCAAACTTAATATTAACCGTTCCAAACTTGACTGTAAAAAATATGACTTTAGCAATCGAGTTGTCGAAGCGTGGAACTCATTACTGGACTTAGTAGTGTCAACCCCTAACCCTCAACATTTCTCCCTTAGACTATCCACGATTGACCTCTCCAGGTTCCTAAGAGGTCAGCAAGGGGTGTGCATAAGTGCACCAGTGTGCCTTTCATCCCTTGTCCAATTTTGTTTCCTTTATCTCATATATCTTTTCTTCCTTTCATATATCTTCTCCTCTATTTTTATATCTTTTCTTCTATCATTTTATTTATATATAATACCACATGTCTATTCTCTTCAATATGTATTGTGTATTGGACAAAATTAAGAAATAAAGTAAAAATAAATAGATCGGTGGAAAGGCAGATAAACAAACAGAAAAGCCCCAAACCAGTAGGGACAGGAACTATACCTCAGCACGCCTACCAATTAAAGATCGGAAGAAATGGAAGAGAGGAGATAAGTGGCCTTTTGCCTCACCCACAAATCTGCCCATTTGAAGAGATTCCATCTCTAGCGTATCTGGGGTATTTCCTTGGTGAATTATGGCAGGAAATGAGATATTTCTTCTGCTCCTGTCATGGAGCTTGTGCTGAATCTTATAGGTCCCTCAGCCAACAAATTTCAATTATTCTACAAAAGCAATTCTAGATTTGTTTCTGGGAGAAGAAATGGCTTCGGTTTACAAGGAAGCCTGTTCTTTGGCATTACTTCTTGGGCGGGGGGGGGGGGGATCAGTGTCTTCCCTGGTGATCATGAGTTACTTCCTGGGCTGCATCCATCTTTTTCTGGGCTCAGACCTGAGGGAAGGGCATATTCTAAAAATGGTTAAGACAAGGATAAAAAGGATCCTTAATGGAATGCAAATGTGAGGCAAACTAATTACATGCAATTAATTATTCCTCATTAATTATTGCTAATCTCTGTCACATTAAGAATTAAGATACAGCAGTTAGGCTATCAGATCTGGGCTTTTGAACATGAGAACTACAGGGGGTGGACAAAAAAAGGGAAACACTTGACTTTTTGGCATCATAATGTTTGAACATGTTCAAATCAATCAAAACTTGACATATTTTAATGGGATTTTTGTTTTTGTTTTTGAATTCTGTTATTTGATATGTTTTTTTAAACTACCTTTTTTTTTTTACAGAAATTTAAGGAAATTGGTTATAACCTTCTAGAAATGGCAGATCTCTCAGACTTTCAAAGAGGCCAAATTGTTGGTGCTGAAATGGCAGGCGCTAGTGTCACAGAAAGTGCCCGAATGTTTGGCGTTTCAAGAGGTCATGTCTCAAAAGTCAGGACTGCTTTTGAATGAGAAGGGAAAACGTCCGCAGCCAAGCACAGGTCTGGTCGAAAGTCAAAGTTGTCTGAGAGAGACCGTCAGACTCTAGAGCGAATTGTTAGTGCGGATCACGAGACCACAGCTCCTAAAATCACTGCAGAGCTCAATAGACACGTACACAATGCAGTTTCCACAAAAACTGTTCGAAGGAAGCTTCACACATCTGGATTCCATGGAAGAGCTGCAAGGTGTTTCCATTTTTTCCCCAACCCCTGTATTACACAGCAGCAAAGCTTGTGCCTCTTTGCTGCCCTCTAATAAGTGTCTGGAATTTAGAATTCTACGGAGAGGGGCGGCATACAAATTTAATAAATAATAATAATAATAATAAATAAATAAATACAGCAATTTTTGGAGAGGCTCCAGGAACTCCATTTCCAGGTATCCAGAATACAAATTATACTCCTTGACTTAAATAAATGTTTCTCAAATAGTGGGGTGAGGACTCTGGGAGGGGTGTGGAGCGATGCCACGGTGGGTGCGTGACCCCGGGGAATTGCTTTTTTTGTCGCAAGGAGTAGGTACACAGCACACAGCACAGAATAGGAGATATGAAGTGCATATAAGAAACCCTTAAAAAACACCATGGAAAAATATTTAACAGGGATGAAAAAAAAGGAGGAGAGAGACTGAAATAATGAGACAAATGTAAGTCTCCCAAAAGCTAAGATGAGAAAGCATGACGAAACGGATTTAGCGCTTGGCTTCACTGTGACTACAGTGGGAGACGAGGAAAGACCAGTATGTTTACTGTGCCTATAAATGTTAGCAGCGGACAGCATGAAGCCAAATAAATTAAGGCATCACTTGAACACATTACACCCCAATCACACTGATAAGCTGCTTGAGTTTTTTCAGCGGAAACGTGCTGAATATTGCAAACAATCATCCCGGCAGAGAGTTGGGCCCCCTCCCTCAAAATATTTATTTCTTCCTGGGATGTGTGTATAACAGAAAATAATTGAGAAACACTGAGTTAAATAAACGTATTTGAAATAGAGAAGTGAATAATCTTATTTGGAATAAATTATTCACAGCTTCTAACCTATCGGTATAGATGAGGCGTTGTTTTCTTTACAGCTGCAGTTTGTCTGCAGAAGAAAGGAACTCTAAAATATACAGAATTCCTTACCTATCCAGACCTAAGGTACTTAGCAAGTGCAGTTTCCAGAAAAGGGAGAAGGGCTCAGATGTTGGAAAATGGGAGCAGTCCTTGCAGCACAGCGCCATCTACTGAATCTTGCAGGAAGAAACCCCGCCTGAAACATTGAGCGCTTATAAACTCAAGCCGATATCCACCTGCAATGTTGCCACGTCTAGCAAATTACGTATCCTGGCAGTCTCTCGCATGGCCATAAAACAGCAGAACTGCATGCTAACCCTTCACACAAGAGCCTGCTGGTAACAGCACTAGCCAAGTGTTCCTGCGTGGATCTGCTTTACATTCCTCTGTCTCAATTTCACTCTTCCTCATCCTCCCCACAATTTCCCCTGTTGCCTCTTCCACATCCCAACTTCAGATATAAACTCACTTGGGAAGGAAACTACATTTCTGCTTCCGAAAACTCAACACTACCTAATGCCACTGTATGACTGTGTAAAGGCATCAAAGGTACTTAGAATCAAGGTAACCAACACATCTGCAGTTCCTTTATTCAAAACCTTTGTTGAAACAAAGTGATAGGTCCACCTACTACCTACTCCAGCTAGTAATACACAGAGGGGGCTGGGGTTGGGAGTTGGGACAAGGAACCCCGTTGATATTTTGTAACTGAGCCCTGAGTGATAGTTCAAAATAAAGGCTATTTTCCACAACATTTATTTATTTATTTATTAGATTTGTATGCTGCCCCTCTCCGCAGACTCGGGGCGGCTAACAACGTAAACAAATCTAATATTAAAAAATCTAAAAACCCCAATTTAAGATATCAGTCATACATACAGTCATACCATACATAAATTTTATAAGCCTAGGGGAAGGGAATATATTTATTTATTTGTTTGTTTGTTTGTTTGTTTATTTATTTATTTGATTTGTATGCCGCCCCTCTCCGTAGACTCAGGGCGGCTCACAGCAGAATAAAACAGTTCATAACAAATCTAATAATTTACAATTTAAAATATTTTAAAAACCCCATTATTAAGCAGACAAACATTAAGCAGACAGACGTACAAACATACCATACATAAATTGTATAGGCCCAGGGGAGATATCTCAGTTCCCCCATGCCTGATGACAGAGGTGGGTTTTTAAGAGCTTACGAAAGGCAAGGAAGGTGGGGGGGACTCTGATATCTGGGGGGAGTTGGTTCCATAGGGTCGGGGCCGCCACAGAGAAGGCTCTTCCCCCGGGCCCTGTCAAATGACATTGTTTAGTCGACAGGACCCGGAGAAGGCCAACTCTGTGGGACCTAACTGGTCACTGGGATTCATGTGGCAGAAGGCGGTCCTGGAGATATTCTGGTCCGATGCCATGAAGGGTTTTATAGGTCATAACCAACACATTGAATTGTGACCGGAAACCGATCGGCAACCAATGCAGACTTCTATCACTCTCTCTTCTCTCTCTTCCCCCCACCCCCATGCATATCACCACAATATGCCTTAGGAATTATGGTGCACATCAGGGGTGAAATGCTCTCGGTTCCCTTGTGACTGTCAGTCATCGTAGAGCGGTCATGAAGGGAGTGTGAGGCTCCGCCCGCCCATTTGGGTTCTTTTAACCTCTGTGCATGCATAGAATGCTTTGCGCTTACGCAGAAGGTTAAAGGACCCAAATGACAGCATCCAGGCAGGTGGGCGGAGCCTTGCACTCCCTTCGCGACCGGCTCTCTGATGATTGACAGGCACAGCAAACATTTCACCCCTGGGTCGCATGACATGCTGTTCTTAGAAATCCTGCCTGTTGAAAGAGCAGAAATAGTGGGTTAACTAACTATTAACTAACCCCCTCAGAAAAAGTAGACATTAATAAAATATATAATTGTTCAGAAATGGACAAAGTGACGATGGAATTAAGGGGCCGAAAAGATTCTGAGTTTTATGAAATATGAGCACAATGGCACAGATGGATTGAGTTAAGAAAAAGATCACAAAAGATGCATAAAGATCAGTAAACTAAAGAATATAAAAATGTAAAATATGGATGATTTCAATAGTATTTTGTGATTGTATGAAATAATATGAATATTACTGTAATTAAGTAATATGTATGTTATTATAGGATTTAATGAAATATCTGATGTAGCAATGCAGAAATACTGAATGCTTGCTGATATTATAATTTCTTTTTTGTTGGTTTAGTTATTTATTTATTTTGTTGCTGTTATTTATTTGTCTGTTTCAAAATATATTTGAAAACCAATATTTTTTTAAAAAAAAAGTAATAGTGGGTTTATACGTGTAATCATAAGTAGAGTGCGTTATATTAACATAGATACCATGGGGTCTTTAAAACAGGGTTTGTGATATAGTGGGTTGCACAAATCCAGCCTACTGTGCTTTACTCAGTAAATCGTGATTAAAGAAACCATGGATTAGCCCCAGGTGTAAATCAGATTAAAGAAACCCCACCTTAGCACCAAATCAATATATTTCAGTCTTTGTAAGTCAAATCGATATGTCCAATCTCTGACTTTATAACACTAGATCAACATGGAGTCACAGCCACAGCAGCAGCTGCAAGAAAATGAACCAACAAAAGTCCCTGCCAGTTTTGGAAGACGTAACGCTTTGCAGCTATTGTCAAGGGGAGGACAGTGAAGACTGGCTGCTTAATCATCCCAACCACACAGGAGGCCACATAGAACAGAAATTAAAAATTCATGCACAATCATTCTGGGTGTGGGTTACAAAAATGATTAAAGTTTGTGGAATTGAATTCAGAAGCCTTTACACCAGTCTTGCCCAATTGGCGTTCTGCAGATGAAACTATGGAGTCCCAGAGTATAAATGAGAATGAGAGGTCTTATACATTTGAGAAAGAGTAGTCCATCTCAGGGGTCTCCAACCTTGGCAACTTTAAGACTTGTGGACTTCAACTCCCAGAATTCCTCAGCCAGCTTTGCTGGCTGAGGAATTCTGGGAGTTGAAGTCCACAAGTCTTAAAGTTGCCAAGGCTGGAGACCCCTGGCTTATCTGACATCTCAAGGATCTGAGCAAAAATATTGGAAGCATTCCTATTACTGGTACCATTTACCTAGGGTGCTCTATTTAAAGGCATAACCACACTTGTGATCTCAGATGCACTTTACTGCTGCCCATTACTGTTGTGGTTTTTGAAACACAACAATGACAAGCAAAAAAGATAGCAAAGTGATAGCTCAAATTTTGCAAGGAGCCTATGCGAATACCACACAGGCATTATCAAGGACAGAAAATAAAGACATGAATAATAGATTTGGAATTCCACTGTTTTGCTAGGCAAATTTGAAAAAGATTGGGGTGACTGCTGTTATCCCCCTGTTCATGATTGCTGGGCCCTACATTCAAAGCACATACATAATCATAGCATGTCCTGTAACTATCCAACACCAAAACCTTATAGCAGTGATGGAGAACCTTTTTTTCCTCGGGTGCCGAAAGAGCATGTGTGCATGCTATCATGTATGTGCAAGTGCCCACACCCATAATTCAATGCTTCGGGAGGGCGAAAACAGCTTCCCCTACTCCCTGGAGGCCTCTGGAGGCTGGAAGCGGCCTGTTTCCCAACTTCTGGTGGGCCCAGTAGGCTCGTTCTTCGCCCTCCCCAGGTTTTAAAGTTTCAAGTTCAAGTTTCAAGTTTATTGGATTTATATGCCGCCCCTCTCCGAAAACTCGGGACGGCTAACAACAATCATGAAAATATACAATAAAATCCAATACTAAAAGCAAATTAAAACCCCTTAATATATAAAAACCATACATACATGCAAACACACCATGTAACGGCCTAGGGGGAGAAAAAAGTCTTAATTCCCCCATGCCTGGCGGCAGAGGTGGGTTTTAAGTAGCTTATGAAAGGCAAGGAGGGTGGGGGCAATTCTAATCTCTGGGGGGAGTTGGTTCCAGAGGGCCGGGGCCGCCACAGAGAAGGCTCTCCTCCTGGGTCCCGCCAAGCGGCATTGTTTAGTTGACGGGACCCGGAGAAGACCCACTCTGTGGGACCTAACTGGCCGCTGGGATTCGTGCGGCAGAAGGCGGTCCCTGAGGTAATCTGGTCCGGTGCCATGAAGGGCTTTATAGGTCATAACCAACACTTTGAATTGTGACCGGAAACTGATCGGCAACCAATGCAGACTGCGGAGTGTTGGAGTAACATGGGCATATTTAGGGAAGCCCATGATTGCTCTCGCAGCTGCATTCTGCACGATCTGAAGTTAAAGGCTTCTCTGGAGACAGGAGAGGGTAAAAATGCCCTCCCCCTACCCTCTAAGCCTCTCTGGAAGCCAAAAATGCCCTCCCAGAGCCTCTGTGCGAGTCAAAAATCAGCTGGCCGGCACACACATGCCTGTTGGAGTTAAGCTAGGGCAATAGCTTGCGTGCCAGCAGATATGGCTCTATATGCCACCTGTGGCACCCATGCCATAAGTTCACCATCACTGTCTTGTAGTTTCACTAAACCCCAAAGGCCACTACTGTGACTGAGATGGATTAAAGTTTGCAAACTTCCATTCTCACAGCACAACACTAAGAGCTCTGAGTACATCACAAGGATACGCCGCCGTTGGGTCTTCAGCACCCGCTGATTTATGAAAAATGATATTGATATAGTAGAGAATCCCAGTGCAGAAGCCGCGCTAATGTCAAACGAATGAGGAAGTCACAACTGAAACTGTTTCAACTCTAGAACAAAAAGAAACTAAAAAGGTGGAGAAGAATGGATGTGAAATAAATTTTTCCTGGCTAAGTTTCTTTATACAATACTGTACTGCAGTGCCTGGGGAAGTTTCCTGCTACAGGAAACTTACTTCGTGGTCAGCAGGCAAAGAAACAAAGCCGCTCTGAATCCTCCCATAGAACCTTCTTCCTTCAACAACGGAGTGGGCCTCTTTTGAAGTTGCTCCCTTGTTCTCCTCCGGCTTGAGAGTTGGTGCAGCAGCAGCTGCCGTTGAGAGATCGTGGTTATAAATAGCAATCTCCTGCAAGCAGAGGTGGCCACTTGGAGTATAAACGAGTTCCAGAAGCAGCCATTTCTCCCCTTTCAAGAACGCATTCCTCTATCTATTGCAGTGTTTCCCAACCGTGGCAACTTGAAGATATCTGGACTTCAACTCCCAGAATTCCCCAGCCAGCATTCGCTGGCTGGGGAATTCTGGGAGTTGAAGTCCAGATATCTTCAAGTTGCCAAGGTTGGGAAACACTGAATTCTATTGCAGTGATTTTCAACCTTATTTGGAGCTGCGGCACGTTTTTTTACATTTACAAAATCCTGTGGCATACCACCAACCAAAATGACTCAAAATGACACCCTAAGACCCTCTCCTCTCTTTTTCCCTCCCTGTCACCTCCCCCCTTTGTGTGTGTGTGTGTGTGTGTGTGTACACACTCATGAACCCTTTCCTCCTTCTTTCATTGCTGCTCCCTGCGACAATCAGCTGAGCATTTTTTCAGCCCTAACGGGGTGCTAACAAGTGAAGCAATCTTTGCTAGTAAAGCCCATCATCCCTTTCCCTGCTTTTCTCATTGTTTCTCTCTCTGAAGATAGAGAGAAGTCAAGTGTTTTAGAAACTGTTTTTTATCCCCAACCAGGAGATAAAAAGCAAGCACGCCGGCTCAAAAACAGCAAACTAATACTGTATACCAGTGTTTTTCAACCAGTGTGCCACGGCACACTAGTGTGCCGCGAGACACGGTCAGGTGTGCCGCGAAGCTCAGAGAGAAAGAAAGCAAGAGAGAGAGAAAGATTAGATTAGATTTATTGGATTTATATGCCGCCCCTCTCCGCAAACTTGGAGCAAGAGAGAGAAAGAAAGCAAGAGAGAGAGAAAGAAAGCAAGAAAGGGAAAGAGAGAGAGAGAGAAAGACAACAAGAGAGAGAGAAAGAAAGCAAGAGAGAGAAAGAGAGGGAGGGAAGGTAGGAGAGAGAGAAAGACATAGAGGGAGGGAGAGAGAGAGCAAAAGAGAGAGGAAGGAAGGAAGAGAAAAAGGGATGGAGAGAGAGAAAGAAAGAGGAAGGAAGGGAGAGAAAGAGGGAGGGAGAAAGAAATAGAGCGAAGGGGAGGAAGAGAGGGAAATTTTTTTTGTCCAAACTTTTTTTAGCGCCCCCCCCCCCCCCCCCGCTCAATGTGCCCCAGGGTTTCGTAAATGTAAAAAATGTGCCAAGGCTCAAAAAAGGTTGAAAATCACTGCTGTATACTGAAGCTGACCAGACTAATGACTAATCAGATGAAACCTGGTAGGCAGATTATTTTTTCCCCTATTTTCCTCCTCCAAAACTAAGGTGCATCTTATACTCCAAAAAATACAGTATATATTGCTGGATCCCGTATGGGAGATCCAAATGCCTTAATCATAAATGTCACCAGTGATAGTGAAGCAGTGAGTCTCTCTCTCTCTCTCTCTCTTTAGGGAAAGAAAGTTCATCAGTGCTACCTTGAACTCACCGAAGAGACAAAAACAAAACAAAACATAATATTACAAATCCCTCTAGTCTAGGATCATTTTGTCTAGGAGAGGAATAATGATACTATCAACTTTGTCTACCCTTCTCGGAAACAGCTGCAGCTTAACAATGCTTCCATACATTTGCTGCTTCCTAATTTCAGACATATGGTCACAGCACACTTACACATCCTGGGTACAAAGACAAGCATTGTATAAAGTAAAAGACAAGGAGCTTGCAGGTCACCAATGCAAGGCAACGATACTACAGCTGCTGGCTCAGTAGCTATCGAGAGGGAGCAAAAAGCGAAGCCATTTCAGGATCTCTTCTTCTTAAGCCAGGAAATTTTATGCCAAGAGCTAAAATCTCACAGGGAGTACTTCGCACGGAATGGACCAAGTAATTGTGACAAATATTCTGTTTTCATTGTTATACACTCCTTTTTTCATTCTTCTTTCACTTTAAAAAAAGATTCTCTTGTTTCTTTTCAAAGGAGCAGGTGATAGGGAAGGAATAGATATTGTACACTAAAAATACAATTACATAAATTGCCTGCAGAAAACTTCCAAAATAGACACAGGGCCTAAAGCAGGGACCCTTGATTTTATTGAGGGCCACATCAGGTCTTGTGTTTGACCAGCTCGATGTCATTCATCGAGGCTCCATTTTTTTTTAGCCACGACAGCCTCCTGCAGCCCTCTGCCAGTGAAAATGGAGCCGGGGGGTGCGGGTGGTCACACGCAGCCTGCCCGGGCTCTAATTTTGGCCACAATGGCTTCAACCTACTGCCAGGAGGAAACAGAGTTTGGGGAGGCCACACGCGGCCTGCCCAGCCTCCATTTTTGGCCATGACAGCCTCCTGCAGCTCTCTGCTAGTGAAAACCCGGCTCGAATCTACGGAGAGGGGTGGCATACAAATCAAATCAAATCAATCAATCAATCAATATAAAATAAATATAAAATAAATATATAAAAAATAAAATAAAATAAAAAATAATAATAAAATAATTAATAATAATAATAATAATAATAATAAAAATAAAATAAAATAAAATAAGATCCCTGAGCTTCATTTTAGCTGACAGAGGGTTGTAGGAGGCTGTCATTGCCAAAAACGAAGCCTGGGAGGGCTATGCGTGCCCCTCACAAGCTCAGTTTTCACTGCCACAGGCACCAAGGGCCACAGCCCTTCACTGTTTCCAGGGTGGCCCTGCAGGCCTGATCTAATAACCCGCAGGCCAGATTCACCCCACAGGCCTTGAGTTTCACAGCCCTGTCCTAAAACTTCGGTATATGTAACCCCACCTATAAAACTGCACCTTCTGGATCGTGATCTTTCAAACTGACCCCAAGCTAATGTCCAATTATGTCATCTGATGTCTACCACTCTAAAGTCTACAATACAAGTGGTCCTTGGGTTACAACCATTCACTCAGCGAGTGTTCAAACTTACAACACTGTTGAACGAATGGCACTTACGACCGGTCCTTGAAGAACTGGCTGTTCCAGCGCACGCACACACGCACGCACGCACGCACGCACACACACAAACACACACAGAGTCATGTGCTTGCAGTTTGGACCGTTGGCAAACCAGCTCACAATTACAATGCTTTTAGTGGCCTGCAGTCACATGATCTCCATTTGTGACCTTCCCTGCTGGCTTTATAATAAGCAATATCTATTATTTATTTTATTTTATTTTTTATTTGTCATACAAATATACCGTGTTTCCCCGAAAGTAAGACAGTGTCTTACTTTCTTTTTACCCCCAAAAGCCCCACTACGTCTTACTTTCGGGGTATGTCTTACATTGGAAAAAAATTGAAAGGGTCGCGTTCCCGAAGGCATCTCCCCAGAGTCCAGAAGGGCAGCCGCGGGACAGGAGCCTCGTGAGCCCTTTTCCAAGTTCAACCTCAGGGCTCCAAGCGGCGTGCACGCGTGGAGCCGCAGACGCGTGTCGGGGAAGCGTGTGTCTGGAGGGGAGGAGCCGCTCTGCGCAGTTGGGCAGCCCCACCTGCCTGCCGGAAAGGAGGCGGGCGAAGGAGGGCGCAGCTCCGGCCGCTCGCCTCGGAGCCGGTCGGCCTCACTGGCCGCTTGCAGCCGAGCCTCGGCAGGACTCGGTTGCTGGGACGAGCGCCTTCGCTACAAGCCGCCGCCCGGTTGGCTCGCTTCGGACCAGCGCCATCCTTCGCTTTGCCAAGCCGGGGAAGAGGCGGTGGCGCCGCGGCGAGGCAAAGGAGAGGGGCGCGCGGGGAGCTTGGAAGCGACGACGGGGAGAGTCTCCCTTATGCAGCCTGGTGCCAGCTGGCGGTGGTGCGCTGCACCCAGAGCCTGGGCCACCCGGCGGGCGAGGCGGCGGCCCTGGCCGAAGCGGCGCAGCTCTGGCTGCGGCACAAGCAGGAGCTCCGACTGCGCTTCCTGCGCAAGCCCAACGTGACGGAGGTGTCGGAGCTGTTCGCGGCGCTGGCAAGGGAGCTGCGTGCCCAGGAGAGTCTCCCTTACGCAGTCTGGTGCCAGCTGGCGGTGGCGCGCTGCGCCCAGAGCTTGGGCCACCCAGTCGGAGCTCCCACTCGTGCCGCAGCCAGAGTCGCGCCGCTTCGGCCAGGGCCGCCGCCTCGCCCGCCGGGTGGCCCAAGCTCTTGGCGCAGCGCGCCACCGCCAGCTGGCACCAGGCTGTGTAAGGGAGACTCTCCTGGGCGCGCAGCTCCCTCGCTTTTAGTACCGTGTTTCCCCGAAAGTAAGACATATGTCTTACTTTCGGGGTACGGCTTATATTAGCCGACCCCCCTGAAACCCCCGATACGGGTTACAATCGGGGGTGTCTTACTATCGGGGAAACACGGTAGTATTGTATTGTAGTATGTTTAACATAATATAAGTATAAAGTAGAGATAGAAAAGATAAAAAAGACATTAGGACAGGAATGGTAGGCAGAAAGGTTCACTTATGCAGGCCCCTATGGGGAAGCGGGTGGGAAATTTTGCCCCTGCTGCTTCCCCCCCTGAGGAAACCTACAACAGCTTTAGGGATTCCAGGGATATTTTACTCCACAGCATCGATCCACACTCCGCACAGGTAGTCCTCGACTTACGACCACAATTGAGCCCAGTGTTTCTGTCGCTAAGTGAAACGGTTGTTAAATGAGGTTTTTCCCTTTCTTGTGACCTTTCTTGCCACAGCTGTTAAGTGAATCACTGTGGTTCTTACGTTAGTAACACGGTTGTTGACTTTGCTTGTCAGGAGGCCGCAAAAAGGGGGCCACATGATCCCAAGACACTGTAGCCATCATGAATATAAGTCAGCTAGCAAGCCTCCAAATTTGGATCATGTGACCATGGGGATGGTGCAATGGTTGTAAGTCTGGAAATTGGTCACAAGTCACTGTTTTCAGCGCTGTTGTAACTCAGAATGATTACTAAATGAACTGTTGTAAGTCAAGGACTACCTCTAGTGCCCAGCAGCTACCCACCACCTTTTCTACTTGCACTCTGTGGCATATATCTATCCACAGGACCACCCACTCAGTCACAGCCCTAGTTGGCTCACCCACAGCCCCTGCAGAGCCACCTGTGGGCGTTGAAGACCTGCCTGAGCTCCATAGCACCTACCAACAGTAACACACACACACACACACACACACCAAGTAGGAAGCTTTGCTAATTAAGGCTCTGCATTGTATCCACATTCAAAGATCTATATGCCCATCACGCACACACAAAAGGAATTAGCCACACAGAAGAGTGCTAAATTTATATTTACAGACACAAAATACAGGTACCGTAGTTTGTTGTGAAAGCGACTGCCTGTGAAGGCTCCTGGATTGTGGCTGAAAGGCAAAAGGGAAACAGTATGGTCCTTCCCTTATTTGGGTAGACAAGGTTGCCCTGATAGGGAAAAAACAACAACCCACTTCTACGCAGAAGAGGTAACTATGGATATAGTTGACCCTTCTAACCTCATTTTATTTTGTTTTATTTCATTTTAAAGTCACTGTACTTTAAAAAATAAAATCTTCTCAGCAACTTTAAAAAAAAGGAGTTAATTTGGGGAACATAGCTAATTCCATACTTCCCACACAAGGCAAACTATAGCCTGGCTATATACATCAACATTTGTACCATTCTGAGTCCCGTAATTCTACCATAAAATAATGTTTACAAAAATGCCTATGAGAGGGGGAAACATGTATCACGGCAGCACTTGTGGGGAAAAGGCATTCTAAATTTTAAAGCCCTACATGGCATTGGGCCACAATACATCTGGAACCGCCTTCTACCGCACGAATCCCAGCGGCCGATAAGGTCCCACAGAGTTGGCCTTCTCCGGGTCCTGTCGACTAAACAATGTCATTTGGCGGGCCCCAGGGGAAGAGCCTTCTCTGTGGCGGCCCCGGCCCTCTGGAACCAACTCCCCCCAGAGATTAAAACGGCCCCTACCCTCCTTGTCTTTCGCAAATTACTTAAGACCCACCTTTGTCGCCAGGCATGGGGGAGTTAAGTTATCCTTTCCCCCTAGGCTATTACAAGTTATGCATGGTATGTTTGTGTGTATGTTTGGTTTTTTGTAATAAGGGTTTTTTAGTTGTTTTTATTAATTGGATTGTTCATGTTGTTTTACCACTGTTGTTAGCTGCCCCGAGTCTGCGGAGAGGGGCGGCATACAAATCCAAATAATAATAATAATAATAATAATAATAATAATAATAATAATAATAAAAAATTGCATGTGAAAATACATTATCAGATTGTACACAGAAAGTCATACATCAGAAGAGTTAGATGTTTAAATTTGAGTAGCGGCTTTTTAAGGAAAAAAATAAAACCCAGTGCAGAATCAAAACAAACAATACGGTATGAGAAATGAACAAATCCAAAACTGATCATTTCCCCTATCCTGAATAACAGACCTAGAAGTTTGCCAATAAACACAATCTTTGCTTTACAACAATTCATTTAGTAACCAAAGTTATGATACTAAAAATGTGACTTAGGACCATTTTTCACAGTTATGACCATTGCAGCATCCCCAATGATCGTGCGACCAACATTCTTATTAATGGGCGATTATCATTTTAAAAGGTTTTTAAATATACATGAAAATTGATAGAGAAGAGATATGGAGAAATTTGAAATTTTATAGCCTAATCATCTTTTAGATATTGAAAATGTGAACAGCTTAAAGGAGGTTTAGCTAATAGCATTGGCGTATAATGCAAGAAAATAAGCAGCTATTTTTTTATCCAGATGTCAAAAGTTAAGGAGGCAGCATTTGTTTTTTGCATACCATATTTTTAAAATGACCTATTGTAAAGTAATTTGATTGTACTGGTATTTCTTTGTATTGTGTATGGAGAGAAAAAATACAAAATTCTTTGGAAAAAAAATCCTTTGAAAACATTCAGACGGTTGACAACTGACACATATTTATGATGGCTGCAGTATTCTGGGGTCCTATGATCCCCTTTTACGACCTTCTGACAAGCAAAGTCAATGGGGGGGCGGAAACCAGATTCACTTAATAACGGTGTCACTAGCTTAATAACTACAACGATCCATTTAACCTCTGTGGCAAGGAAGATTGGAAAATGAAGCAAAACTCACTTAACAAATGTTTCAATTAACAACAGAATATTGGGGTTCAATTGTGATCATAATTTGAGGGCTATCTGTGTTGGTAAGTCTCTAGCTGTACACTGCTTTGTATGCAATAATCTAAGATTAATCTAATAAACAAAATTTGCTGCTCAAAGCAAAATATGTATCAAAGATGTCGTCTGGCGGGGCCCAGGGGAAGAGCCTTCTCTGTGGTGGCCCAACCCTCTGGAATCAACTCCCCCTGGAGATTAGGACTGCCCCCACCCTTCTTGCCTTTCGCAAACTCCTCAAAACCCATCTCTGTCGTCAGGCATGGGGAAATTGATTCCCCTGGGCCGTTTCCACTTTAGGTATGGTCTGTATGAGATGTATGATTGTTTTTATATTACGGGTTTTAATTTGTTTTAAGTATTGGATTTGTATTGTTTCTTTGTTGTGAGCAGCTCCGAGTCCTCAGAGAGGGGCGGCATACAAATCTAATAAATAAATAAATAAATAAATAGATAGATAGATAGATAGATAGATAGATAGATAGATAGATAGATAGATAGATAAATAGATAGATAGATAGATAAACAAACAAACAAACATCTGTGCTTTGGCAAATCTTAGCCAGAGGTTTTCAAACTTGGCAACTTTAAGACTTGTGGACTTCAACTCCCAGAATTCTCCAGCCAGCATTCTGGGGACCCCTTTTCTTAGCTGTTTCCAGGAGCCATGGGATGCCTCATTTCTGGCCCTCAGAAAATAAGTGAATTAATGATATAAACACAGGGGTGAAATTCAATTTTTTTCCCTACTGGTTCTGTGGGCGTGGTTTGGTGGGCATGGCAGGGGAAGGTTATTACAAAATCTCCATTCCCACCCCATTCTGGGGCCAGCCAGAGATGGTATTTGCCGGTTCTCCAAACTACTCACAAATTTTGCTAACGATTCACCAGAGCCCGTTGAATTTCACTCCTGATATAACAGGAATGGAAAGGCGCAGGAATATTTCAGGAGGTTTAAAAGGGCAAAATGATTGCCTTGAGCCTCTTATATTCTTCCCAGAAGTAGAAAAATGGCCTTTTTCAAGATAGTCAATGAAGCTAGTATAATTTAACTTGAAAACAGCCCCATTTTTCAAGGGGTTATTTTAAAGAACGAAGCGAGTGCCTTACGTCTTGCCAGACATGTACAAGTAGTCTTCAACTTGTAACGGTTCATTTAGTGACCCTTCAAAGTGACAACAGCACTGGAAAAAAGTGAGCTACAATCGTTTTTCACCCTTATGATTGTTGGAGCATCCCCATGGTTGCATGATCAAAATCCGGATGCTTGACAACTGACTCATATTTATCATCTTATAATGTCCCGGGGTCATGTGATCCCCTTTTGTGATCTGCTGACAAGCAGTCAATGGAGGAAACCAGATTCACTTAACAACGTTACTAACAAGTTACTAACTTAACTACAGCGATTCGCTTAACAAACATGGCCAGAAAAATAGTAAAGGGGGGCAAAACTCAGTTAAGGAATTTTTCTCTTAGCATCAGAAATGTTGGGCCCAATTGTGGTTGAAAGTTGAGGACTAACTGTGTAGAAACTCAATTTTGTCCCTCACCCAAGCCATATTTTCCCAATAGAGTCAAAAATCTTGATCGCTCTACTGCCAAAGCACTTGACTGCATTAATAAACTTGGCCACATAGATAGGACTCAAAGTAAGTAAAATACTTATGATATGTTAAAAGAAATTAACCACTACTAGAGGGGGGGGGGAAGCTTACCAAATCAGCCATCATTTCAACCCAATTATTGGTTTAGCTTTCTGGTAAACTTCTATCATAAAAACGCCATATAAGATAAACTCTGTGTAAAAAATAAAGAACACTCCCCACCGTGGAAGTTACATAAACCCTTAGACATGAATGCATGACATAATATATGTTACTATGTCTCGGTCCGAAACCTTCAACACACATTAAGCAGAGTTGTTGTGGTGTAGGAAATGTGGGTTAGCCAGACAATGACTCAGACTTAGTATCAATGTATATACAACAATATTATTATTTACATATATATAGAATCAACAATATAATACTCTAATAGTTTACAAACCATGCACACAGCAAGAATACAGCTCACGGCAAAATATATCTCTAACAAAGTAACTCCCCCCAAAGGGAACAGTGTTGGCGCCCTCTTATGGCCAACCAGTAATATTTCCTTAAAGGTACAGTCTTTAAATTTATATTAACTAACATGGTTAGTTACTGTATGTCAACACCCAAGTAGGTTATGTTCTATTTACTAACAATATAACATCTATATCAGTAGTAGGTTGCTACCAGTACAGTAGAGGATGCTGCACCGATAGCATGCTGTGCGTGCAGCTTTGATTCTCAAGGGAATCCTGCCTGCCTCAACCAACATAGAGGTGGCACTTGGACATCCATTTCAATAACCACCGATACATTTGGCATCCATGAATCTGTCTAATCCTGCTCTGAAGCTATCAAGGCTGACAGCTGTCACAACCTCTTCTGGAAGTGAATTCCACAAACCAACAACCCTCTGGGTGAAGAAATATTTCCCTTGATTTGTCCTCACTTTCTTACTTATGAGCTTTAGGGAGTGCCCCCTCGTCCTAGTATTGTGGGATAGAGAATTTTTTTTTTCTCTATCCACCTTTTCTATCCCATGCATGATTTTATACACTTCGATCAAGTCACCACTTAAACGCCGTCTATAAAGGGCTGAAGAGACCAAGGCGTTGCAACCTGGTTTCATAAGGGAGATGCTCCATTTCATTGATCATTCTTGTTGCCCTTTTTTGCTCCTTTTCCAGTGATCGCTAACCTTTTGCGGAACGAGTACCCAAAGCAAACACATATGAATTCAATTGCGAGGTCAGCCCCTGCACATGCTCCCTGCCCCCTGTATGAGTATGTGGTCTCTGCAAACAGTCCAACCCCAATGAATGCGCATATGTCCTGGCCCCTGTGCATGCGCTCGTGCCCCCTGCATGCATCCCAGGCCCCGCGCATGCTTGCCAGAGACCCAATAACTAGCTGGCCGCCAAGAGGTGCTCATGCATGCAGGGTAGAATTGAATTAGGGCAACAGCTCTTGTGCCCACAGACAGGGCGCTGTGTGCCACCTGTGGAATACGTGCCATAGCTTCGCTATCACAGTCTTCATGAGCTGGACTACGTTAACCAATATAACAATGCCAGAAATCAAGTATGCAGCGATATAGATCCCCTCCAGCTCCCACTCCAGCTATATTTTTCATCCAACAGTTTTGTTGAAATGTCAGTCTTCCCTTCCCCCACCGTTTTGGGACGCCCAGACGTGATTTAATTATTTGCAACTAAGGGAGTAGTGTTAAAGAAAGAAAGAGAGAGAGAGAGAGAGAGAGAGAGAGAGAGAGAGAGAGAGAGAGAGAGAGAGAGCATCTCTCCCCACATTTGTAGGTCTGAGATTTTTTTCACCAGAATATTTGGGCTATTAGCATCCTGTCGTCTCTGTTACTGGAGGGGAGAACAGATTAAGCTTCTCCATCTCCTGGGCCTGGGCCTGCTTCCCATTCATTCCTCTTTCCAGGGAAGGTGGGGATTAGAAAGTTGGCCAGAGAAAGAAGAGCACCTGACCCTTCTAGGGATAATTTGCCTTGGGCCCTCCCAGGAGCTGGACTGAGCTGGGCTAAGCTCCCTGCTGACAGAGTTGGAAGGCTTAACTCTTTAAATCCTTTCTCACAGCCAGGCAAAAGTCCAGCTTCTAATCTACTCAACAGCCAGGACTCCTTTCTCTTTCAAGAGCTCTAGGATTCCTGGCTCTCAGCCCCATCCAACCCTCTTGTAACTCTGGAGATTTTTGGAAAGGAAAAAGAAGGGAAAGGTGGATGAAGGAATGTGGGCATGGAGTCTGGGAATCTCCACAAAAAATACACAATACTATCACAGATAACTGTGTGAAAACAGAGGGAATGTCAGGTCCTCAGTCCTAAGACAGTGATGGCTAACCTTTTTTGAACCGAGTGCCCAAAATGTATATATATGTGTGCATGCACCTAAATGCTCAAAATGCAATGTGCATGCAGCTCTGTGCATGAATGTTGCATTTTGCATGCACACATGCCCTCCACATACATGCGTGCATGTCCTCCACATATATGGGCCCCACATGTGTGCCAGAGACCCAATGACCATATGGCCAGCGGGAGGCACAGTGAATGCACAGTGGGGCTGAACTAGGGTGACACCTCATGCGCCCATAGAGAGGGACCGGTGTGCCACCTGTGGCGTGCATGCCATAGGTTTGCCATCACAGTCCTAAGACATACTTCCCCTCTTGAAAGAAACTAAAAATCACCCATGTGATTGTATGCCTATTCTCTGTTCAATTCATCTTGCTCTTTTGGGTACATTTTAAAAATTCCCTGTTAATAATACTTTCAGCCAATAAGTTCATGGTACCAGATGGCAGATTGACTGAAGCATCCTTTTGATTTGGACCCTATCCCAAACTCACTGCACGCTCCCCAAAGCATATAAATATCAAATAGTTACTAAACAGTTGCAAATTACTTCCTCCTTCCCCGGCTTCTTTAGAGGAACAGATCAGTCCTGTAAAAAATTGGCTATTATGGCAAAAACACCTGTTTTGTTCTTTTCCATTTTGGGCCTCCTGTTTTGAAGTCCCTTCCAGTGGCACAGTTAATTTTATGAAGGAAATCATAGAAAGATTATATAAATCTGTAGACCTCATAGATCCCCCCCTCCCCCCATGTTTTGATACAATGGTGTGTCTTGCTTCCAAGAGATCTGCTGAGGCCTCACATATTATACGGAGCAGAATCTATACTTCCACTGAAAATCTTACGCTGACAACATCACTTCTTCTAATCCCCTTTTGGACCTTGGGCTGCAGATGCTCCTCAGCCGAAGACTCAAGTTATGCTATGATGTATTGGTCCTTCTGCAAATGTTCAAGGCTCTTGGTTTGATTTGATGTAATAGGCCGAAGCAATTGCTCTGGTGTTTCCTTACCAGGTCTCACACATTCTTCTGGTTAAGCCACTTGGAGGGTAAAAGGAAGAGTGGGTAGGATACACCAAACTAGGTCAGTCTAGCAAGAATTTATTCCTGGTTTGCCTGCACTGGGCCAGCTATTGCTTTCCCATTAGAAACAGATCTCAGAAGTTTGAATTTCCAGCAGTGACAGTATTAATCCTGCTATCATCGAAGCAAAGACAAGGAACACTCCTTTTCAACTAGGTTTTTCACCCTTCTGATATGTAAGCTTTGGACCCACAGTGTCCCATTGTTTTGCCCCTGATAGAGCTGGAATGCCTCTCTGTTTTGCTTCACTCATTCAGTGTTTAATTGGTTCCTGTTTATCCTGCGATAGGAGGTGGTTTTTTTGTCTGTCTGCGTATGTGCATGTCACAGATTTGGCATAGGATCAGTGGCACTTCCTTTGGGACAGATGTTCAAAGGCCTTTACAACAAGAATGGATAGAACATTCTCCCAAACACACCACATGGATCATTTATTTTGAAACAAATGGAGTTAATACACCTGTAACAACCGAAAGAGCTCCCTCCTTAAGATAATTTTGAAATAAAATAATATACACAATCAATATCTTGCATAAGGCATTCAGAGTCACTACCTCCAGTGAACAAACTGCGCTGCTCATTTAAAGTTTGTTTCTAAAGAGATTCCCTCTCCCAAACAGCACCAAGACTTCCAAAAGGGTAATCACCTCTCAGGTAAGGAGAGTGTGAACATTTACTGGTGGGATTTCCTTCCCCACTTGTTGTTTCAAAGTGTGACAGTGAAAAGCTATTTTATGGCATGCTTTTTCACTCAAGCTCTGGGGTTCAAGGTAGCTCAAGCCAGAGAGCTATTAGCCCAAACCAAACCACAGCTCTGTACTGGAGGAAGCAGGGAAATAGGTTACCTATATAGAATCTACTTAGAGCAGTATTTCCCAACCTTGGCAACTTGAAGATATCTGGACTTCACCTCCCAGAATTCCCCAGCCAGCATTTGCTGGCTGGGGAATTCTGGGAGTTGAAGTCCAGTTATTTTCAAGTTGCCAAGGTTGGGAAACACTGGCTAAGAAACCCTCGGAAGTCACCCCAAACATCATCTTTCTTTCTAATAAAGTCTCTGCCCCTCCCATAGATTCAAAAGCCTGGGATGGTGCTGGGGCACAATTTGAGAAGGATGGCCTGCGGAGGAAGGAAAAGTTAAATACAGGTGGAAGGTCTTAAGCATAAAACGTATCAGGAAAGACTTCATGAACTCAATCTGTATAGTCTGGAGGACAGAAGGAAAAGGGGGGACATGATTGAAACATTTAAATATAGTAAAGGGTTAAATAAGGTTCAGGAGGGAAGTGTTTTTAATAGGAAAGTGAACACAAGAACAAGGGGACACAATCTGAAGTTAGTTGGGGGAAAGATCAAAAGCAACATGAGAAAATATTATTTTACTGAAAGAGTAGTAGATCCTTGGAACAAACTTCCAGCAGACGTGGTAGATAAATCCACAGTAACTGAATTTAAACATGCCTGGGATAAACATATATCCATCCTAAGATAAAATACAGAAAATAGTATAAGGGCAGACTAGATGGACCATGAGGTCTTTTTCTGCCGTCAGACTTCTATGTTTCTATGTTTCTACAGGTACTTCTCCCAGCCGAGCTTTCTATCCTGCCCCTTCTTTCTCACCCTCTGGACATTCCTATTATTATTATTATTATTATTATTATTATTATTATTATTATTATTATTATTATTATTAATAATAATAGGAATGTCCAGAGAGTGAGAAAGAAGGGGCAGGATAGAAAGCTCGGCTGGGAGAAGTACCTGTATTTAACTTTTCCTTCCTCCGCAGGCCATCCTTCTCAAATAATAATAATAATAATAATAATATTATTATTACTTGTATGCCGCCCCTCTTCGGGGACTCTTATGCACTGAAATACGCCTTTCTGGGCCACCACTCTTGCTGTGGATCTCAGAGGTGGACAGCAAATTCCTGCCTTTCTTTGCCATCTGTAAAATGGGAACATGGGGCCAAAAAAAAAAAAGAGGTACAGTACTTTACAGAAATACACCATGCATTACCTGCTTTAAAATGAAGGCCAGGCTCTTAATCCAAGCCCTTTCCTGTTCTCCCTGACCCTAACCTGCCCCACTCGCTTCCTTCAAAGCTGGACTCAAAAGCCAGCACATTCCTATGGAGGCTAAAGGTCCCCCAGCCAAATTCTGCCCCCTTTGTGGGGTTTCAATCTCTCCCCCCCCCCCCCCCCCACTTCTCCAAAGGCCCCAAGAGCATGGGTGTATTGTAGGACCGGCCCAAGGGCTTAAAACACACCACCTCCCTCCCGGGGCTCAATGGACCATAGGCGATTTTCGCTTCCCCCACCCCACCCCCTTGCAAACTTTTAAGGTGGGAAGGCTGGAAAACTACAATAGGAGCAGACACCCTCCCGCCGCCCCAAGATTCCCCGTTTTCTTTGCCCAAATCGCAGGATTCCTTACCATTGGCTTTTTTCCCTCCAAGACGGCGACGATTTTTTTCCCTGTCCCCCTCTGGATAAACGAGTTAGGTGGGATTTTTTCCTGCCATCCAGAGCTCGGCTGGGCAGAGAGGTGTGTGCGTGCGTGCCTGTGTGTGTGTGTGTGAACAGCAGCCGGCGGTCGGCCGAGGATCTTCACTCCCAGCACCGACCCCATCTCCAATCGGGGAAGGGAGCTTTCTTCGACCTCATCTTGAGGGGCGCTGGGTGGGCTCCTCCGGCCGAGGAAAAACCCACCCTTCCTCAGGCGAACGAAAAGAGGCGGGCGACCGGGGAGGAGAGCATATAGAAGGGGGCCGGAGACTGAAGGCGGAGGGAGGGAGGGAGGGAGGAGGGGAGGAGGGTGTGTGTGGTGTGTGTGTGTTGTGGCAGCGGCGGTGCGGTTATTGTTTGTTTACCTCCCCGCGTCCTGCCCCTGACGGCCCCACATCCCCTCGCCGCGGCGCCTGTCTGTCTGTGTTATGTCTCCCGCTTTCGCGCGCGCACACACACACAGGCCGGCTGTAGCGTAGCGTGGCTGTCGGCTGCACACCTCCAGCGTATGGTGTGGTGTCGGTGTGTGTGTGAGCGCGCGCGCGTTATTCTCTCTTTCCTTCCCCCCCCCCCCCCGACGTCTGCCTTTAACCCTTCGGCGGCTGGAAGGAGATCCGCATACCGCCGTGCTGTACCGGCTGTGCTTGGCGGACGGGGCTGGCGGGGTGGGGGATTGTGAGTAGGAGAGGCGGGGGGCTTCCCTTCCTTCAAAGGAAGCGATGGCGCGAGGCGAAGAAGAGCTGGGGGTCGAGATTCAGCCGTGGGGGAATCCTCTCTCCTCCTCGGAAGACTTTAACACACGCCCTCTTTCGCACCTGAAAGAGACGCCTTCGTCTTTTTTTTATCTCCCGCGAGTTGCAGGTGGGAAGGAAAAGGGCAGGCAGGTGATTTATTTACCCAGGGCGAAGAGGAGAAAAGGGGGCAACACTGCACATGCTCAGAGGCTCTCTCTTCCTTTCAGCATTGACCACCTGGGAATTGCCGTCGTTGGTTGTTTTTTTGGGTTTTAAAGGGATACGAGCCCACCGTTATTCAATATTTGCAGACGTCTGCAAATATTTTATCCGGAAAATTTTATCTGGGGCGCTTTCGTCAAAACGCTTCCCCTCAGACTTGCCCAGCCATTTATTCACGGTAGTGCAGCCCTTGTCCCCAGCCCTAAATTTAAGCTTCCCCCACCCACACACACAACCGGAAGACATTTTTCCTCCTTAAGCCAAGGGAGTCCTGCCACAAAGAGAAGATGAGGAGAGGTCAGGGGACCGTTGGGTGTGGCCAGAATTGTACGTTGGGGAACCCGGAAAGGGTGGTCAATCTGGTTATAGGCCAGTCTTTGGCCTAAAAGGTATTGCCAACCAACTCTTTAGGACCTTTTTGGTTAGGGAGAAGCTGTAATCAGGAGGAGAGTAGAATCTAAACAACTTTGTTTCTGACAGTCAGGGAACCAGACTCCCTTCACTGTGTTATCTTATTCATCGCTTTGAGATATGAGATGAACTTTCCATCACTGGATGGACAAGCCATTGGTCCTTCCGTTCAGAGATGTATATAATATAGTTTATATTGGATTTGTATTTTATTGTATCTACTGTTGTTGTGAGCTGCTCTGAGTCCTCGGAGAGGGGCGGCATACAAATCTAATTAATAATAATAATAATAATAATAATAATAATAATAATAATAATAATAGTAAGCCAGTGAAAGTGGTCCCAGTGGTACTTGGCATGCTGGGTGCAGTGCCAAAGGATCTCAGCGGACATTTGAAAACCATCGGAATTGACAAAATCTCCATCTGTCAATTGCAAAAGGCCACTTTACTGGGATCGGCAAACATAATTCGCCGCTACATCACGCAGTCCTAGGTGCTTGGGAAGCGCCCGACCGGTGATGAAATATGAAATCCAGCATAGTGATCTCGTTTGTTGTGTTGTATTGACATAATAATAATAAAACACTATTTCCCCTACAACAACAAACCTGTGAGGTGGGTTAAAAGAGACAGACTAGCCCAAAGTTTCCCAGCTGGCGTTCACCAGAGAAGGACTCAGTCTCTTTTGCCATTACACAAAACTTGCTCTCAGTCTTGGTGATGTTTGTCCATTGTGTTAGAAGAGGACCTTGACATCTAACAGGTGGTAGGCTGTTTACCATTTATTTATTTATTTTATTGATTGATTGGATTTATATACCAACCCTCTCAGAGGACTCAGGGCGGCTTACAACATATAAACAATGTGTCCACAGGTGGCCGGTTAGGCCTATATGGGCACAAAATGTTCTGCCACATGTGGGCAGACGTGTACGGGCACCATTGTCGCAGCATTTGCACCTCTGGCTTTGCAGAGTGCTCGCTTCTCTTCTGCTATGAATGTTCTGTCCTCAGATATCTGGCAGCCTTTGTGCATCAGCATGCGCAATGTTGATCGATCTTGTGCCAGGGCTTCCCAGGAGGTGGTGTTGATATCCAGGGACTTGAAGGAGGCTTTCAACATGTCTTTGCATTGCTTCCTTGGTCCCCCGTGCATGAATGAAGCAGGTCATGATGGCTTATTTAGCACATCATAGCTTAAAATCCTGGTTTTTGTTCCACACGAGAGCCGCATCTGAAATTTCTCTTTCTGCAGAAGATGGTTATAATTTGTAGTTCTGCAAGTCTAGGAATCCAGTCATTCTCCAGGAATGTTACACAGAAGTCAAGCCATCGTTTTCATTTGTTTTGGAACAATATTTTAAGTGAGTCCAGTATTTATGGTTTGTTAATCTGGATTTCAGGTTTCATGTATGGTGTGAGTTCAATCCCGCATGTCTGAACTGACTCTCCTCGGGTTTTAAAGTAGTTGAACAAATTCTAGCTGTGGTCATGTAGATGGGCTATTTGCAGGAGCCACAAATAAGCAACCATTGCAGTTTAGTTCAACTAAGAGTAGAATGGGGAACATAAAAGCACTTTCCCAATATCTGAGGATCTATTTCTGGGGACAAGGCATGGATTTAGTCTCCATAACACCTAAAAGTAGTAGTGTAGTTAGCTCTGGCCCAGCTCCTGCCCCAAGGACTGTGAATGTGGGGGAGACATCCACATGCTGCAAGCCTGTTTTGCTGCCCCCCTGGTGGAATCTGCTGATGAAGGCTCCTCTGACCAAGAAGACATGAGTGACAGGGAGGGGGAGAGTGTGGCAGACAGCTCAAAAGGAGATCAATTATCTAGCTCCTCCTTGGATTCAGAACAAGAGTTAATGATACAGCCACGCATGCGGAGAGCGATGCATAGGCAACAACAACTGAGAGATTATTATCAAAGAAAATGAGGCCACCTGTGGTTGGGTGGGGCTGTGGCAATTAGTGAGGCTGCTATAAATAGCAGCCTGTGGGTTTGGCCATTGTGGAGGATTATCTAATCCTTGTGTTGTGTGACTGCTTTGCTGACTTTGACCTTTTGTGTGCTGATTTTTCCCCCGCTTTGAAACTAAACCAGGGCAAAGTGTGTTTCACTTTGTGAAAGAAGAAGGACTGTGAATTGCCTCACAGCTGCAAGCTAAGTATCACAGAACTGATAAGGGACTTGTACAAATTACCAGTTTGTTTGGAGACAAGTGCTCTTTGCTATCCCAAAAGAGGGCTTGGTTTAAGTGAATTTTCATTATAAAGAACATTGTTTTGAATTTTCAAACATGTGTGTGTTTGAAATTTGTACCTGTGAATTTTTGGGAGGATTCTACCAGAGAGCCCGACAGAACAAGTAGAAAAGTAGGGAAATGTGTAGAAGCTCTAGGAGGGAAATTTTCAAAATGAGGAATTTTCTGGCTGAGAATTATGGTGCCAAGCAAGGGAACCCCCTCTCTACTGGAGGTTTTCAAGCAAAGATTGGATAGCCATTGGAGATGACAAATAGGCACGGCTGGATTAGCAGATCTCCCCTCCAACCGTGTAATTTTATTCTCTTGTGAAAATGAAATAATTGACATATATGGATACATCAAGAGCAAATTGCATTCAAAGAGAGGAAAAATGGAACGGTATGTATGTATGCCTATATGAATCAGTGCACAGACTCCTAAAACCGCGTGGCACAAATATGTTTTAATAAAAAACATACGCATGCGATATATAGCTCCAGTAACTAGCTGAAATGTTTTATCTTATAATCTGACAAATGACTGACATATCAGACATAATGCCCCCAAGGTATCACTGATTACATAATGTCCCCAGGGCATCATTAGAAGTGGCATAAATGTGCTCTGTAAGATTTTTCCAAGAAGGTATCTTCTCTGTTGCCTGTAAAAGATGTGAGTTGTAACTCAGCATGTCCGGAGGGTCTGTAGTTGAATGGATGTACTGTATAAAACTGCATAGGTAGCTGACTATGCTCAGTACCATCATGGACTGAGACAGTTTTAATGTGCATTCTTATGTTAACACATTAGTCTCAATACATATGTACACGAATGAATCTGAAATCCAACTAGGCACACACACATACACAAGAATAGTATAATTGTTAGGCCATTAACCTCCAATGCATAAGGAAAAGTTCCAAGGAAGAGTTCAGTAAATTATTCCTACAATCAATCAAAGTATAATCAATAAATGAATAAAAGAGACAGGAAAAAGCAAAACACACAGTTAAGTTGTAACCATAGGCCTTCCTTGATGCCCTTGAGATGTGTTGAGATACCTTCCTTGGTGCCCTTGAGATAATTCCCATCCAGTATCGTCAACTTGTGCCCAAAATGTTTGAAGGAGGGTTCCAGATTTATTTATTATTTAGGTTGGGAAAAGTTTCTTTCTCCGCAGTGAGAAATTCAATGATGATACACTGCTTGTAACGTACTTCACTTACAGACGCCATTTCAAAACACTGCTGCAGCTATGCTATCTGTCTGAAGAAATGCAAAATTTACAGAAGCATTTCTGACAATTCAAATAAAGCATATCTACAGTTTCGCATTCGTACCATTACTGTAGGCTGAGGGAAAAAATGTGGTGCATTACTTTCTGGGCGACCCTCATACATATATATCTTTATATCTTTGGGATATATGTGTATATGGTTTTTTAAAAGTTTTATTGATGAATTTTCACCACTTTCTGGGGAGAAAAATGTTCCTGAAAAACTCAGAACTACCATTTTCTCTAAATGTATAACAACTAATGCTTTTTTTGGGGGGGATAATAACTAATCTTTGGCAGGCCAGCAATCACATTGGTATCATGGTTTGTTTACTGTAACTTTTCCTCTGTTGATTTTGGTTGTACTTTCTCCCATGTAAGAAAGGATTATAATAGGATTTCCCCAGGGTATGCTGGATAACTGAACGTGTTTACAGAAGGGATCTGTTGGATAATGGACAGACTAAACATATTTTAAATAAAATAAATACGGGGCTGCAAATGAAAAAAAAATAGAATTATATTGAAGAAGCTAGTTTACGAGACCATGTTATCTCAGACTACAGCCTATCTCAAATCATTTTTGTCCATTCCAATCAGATCTGACAAGGTCAGACAGCTCCAGATCCCATCTTTTAAGCAATGTCATCTTGCAGGGAGACACGACTTCTCTGTCATTTTGCCTGCCTACAAACACACACACACCCATTCACTTCAAGATCTAAGCAGCTTCAATCCTGCCTGCCTTTATGAAGGTCTTAAAGCCATGGCTATGGGCCAGGATAATTTGGGGTTTCCATCTGATATTGGTTTTTTAAATTATTATTCCTGAATGACCTTGGCAGAATTTGTTCTAATATGTGTGTGTGTGTGTGTACTGTATACATATACATATACATACATACATACATACATACATACATACATACATACATACAGGGGTGGGCAGCAGGCAGGATGGGGTGGAACACAGTTCCACCGGCGGAAACAAAGCTGTGTGCACAGCTCCAGCTGATTGGTGGCAGTCACTTCCTGGATTATCGGTCTCGGCTCAGCTCTCCTTTTTCCCCCTGCTGCTGTGTCTACACTCCTTGCTTTTTTCCTCTTTCCTCCTTCCTGGCCTCGGACAAGCTTCCCTCTCTCCTGCCCGGCTCCCCTCCAGCCTCACGTAGCCTGAAGTGCAAGCAGAAGGCGTGGGTGGAAGCGACGCTGGCAGCATTTATGCTTCTGGCAGCACCTGTTCGTCTAGCTACCCAGGCTGAGGTGGGGGGGGGGCAACCCAGGAAGGAGAGTGCAGGAAATGCAAAGCAAATTGTCACCCCAGCGAGTGACACTGGTAAGGTTGTAAGTTGAGGACTTAACAGTTCACTTGAACGATGATGATCTTTCATGGCCGGCACGCCACTCCTACCCAATCACATGAACATTAAACCACACCCACAAAATAAGCCAGCAAACGTTCTGCAAAAGTTCAAGTTCAGCGTTCGGGTTCGGGAGAACGCCAAGAAGCACCGCCACCCGGCTGTCACCTTTGCAGAAGAGCCGTGGAGCTGTCGGGCAGTTGGAATGCTCAAACGGAGGAGTCCACGTTTCAGCCGGCCAGGAAGGACGTCTCCGTGACATCAAAACTCCGCCACTGGAATTCCCTATTGGGATTCCCCACCTCTGTTTGAGCCTCCCAACAGGCCGACAGCTCCACGGCTCTTCTGCAAAGGTGACAGCCGAGCAGCGGTGCTTCTCGGCATTCTCCCAAACCGGAGCGCCGAACCCGAACTTTTGCCAAACTTCCAAGTTCGGCGTTCGGGAGAACGCTGAGAAGCCCCACGGAAGGTGACAGCCAGGCGGCAGCGCTTCTCGGCAGCCTCCCGAACCCGAACTTTTGCCGAACTTCCGGGTTCAGCGCTCGGGAGAACGCCGAGAAGCGCCCGGCTGTTTCAAAAGCTGACAGCAGGGCGCCGACGCCCAGCGGAGCGCCGTTTTTGCGATTTTTTTTTTGCTTGCACGCATTAATCGGTTTTACATTGTTTCCTATGGGAAACATTGTTTCGTCTTACGAACTTTTCGCCTTACGAACCTCCTCCTGAAACAAATTAAGTTCGTAAGACGAGGTATCACTGTGTGTGTGTGTGTATATATATATACATATTGTTTTCGTAGATATTTTCGTCCATATTTACAGCAACACGAAGCTTAAAACTTCAGCCTGATGATGGTGAATGTGATTTCACCGAAACGTCGCATAGACACTCAAAATATTACACGGGGCAAAACCCGAACTCAGAACAATCTACATATATACATACACACACACACACACACACACACACACACACACACACACATATATATATATATGACGGTCTTGGTATATTCGGGTTTCTTCCCGTGTAGGATTTGGAAATTTCTGGCGATGTTTCGACGAGGTCTCACTCGTCATCTTCAGGCTGGTGTTTCTGTCCTTGTGCTAAGGCGAACACATTTTACAACAGCACGAAGCTTGAAACTTCAGCCTGATGATAGTGAATGTAACCCTTCCCTGGTGCAGAGCTGAAGGGATTGGATACTGTAGCCTAGAGGATAATTCTCTGCCTTACAAGGCAAAGGTTGCAGGTTCAAGTCCCAGTGGGTATGGCTAGCTGATGAGGCCAAAATAAGGCCGAAATAGATCTATCCTAGTCTCCCTTAATTTTCAAATTCAGCAAAAAAACATGTGACACATATAGATAGAATTGTCGGCTATCAATAAAATTAACTGCCTTGGAAATGGCCCTGGGTTGGGCCGAGAGGCAAATAAGGAGCTGTGATGTTCCTTCGATACACCAGGGTGATTCGACACAAAATATGTAACCCTTCCCTGGTGCAGAGCTGAAGGGATTGGATACTGTAGCCTAGAGGATAATTCTCTGCCTTACAAGGCAAAGGTTGCAGGTTCAAGTCCCAGTGGGTATGGCTAGCTGATGAGGCCAAAATAAGGCCGAAATAGATCTATCCTAGTCTCCCTTAATTTTCAAATTCAGCTTAAACATGTGACACATACAGATAGAATTGTCGGCTATCAATAAAATTAACTGCCTTGGAAATGGCCCTGGGTTGGGCCGAGAGGCAAAAAAGGAGCTGTGATGTTCCTTCAATATACCAGGGTGATTCGACACAAAATGTAACCCTTCCCTGGTACAGAGCTGAAGGGATTGGATACTGTAGCCTAGAGGATAATTCTCTGCCTTACAAGGCAAAGGTTGCAGGTTCAAGTCCCAGTGGGTATGGCTAGCTGATGAGGCCAAAATAAGGCCGAAATAGATCTATCCTAGTCTCCCTTAATTTTCAAATTCAGCTTAAACATGTGACATATATATATATATATATATATATATATATATATATATATATATATATATATATATATGTCACATGTTTAAGCTGAATTTGAAAATTAAGGGAGACTAGGATAGATCTATTTCGGCCTTATTTTGGCCTCATCAGCTAGCCAACAATATATATATATTGTTCTGAGTTCGGGTTTTGCCCCATGTTATATTTCGAGTGTCTATGCGACGTTTCGGTTAAATCACATTCACCATCGTCAGGCTGAAGTTTCAAGCTTCGTGCTGTTGTAAATATGGAATGTTTGCAACTGCCATTTCTTCCTTGTATATAGTGTTAGGGGTGGAGATTTGGTTTGAATGTAGCAAATAGATTGGGTGACTATGTTTTAGTGATCTGATTGGTTGGTGGAATCATAATTACTAGAATGATTGACATGGTGATTATTATGAAGTGTTTTTTTGTTTAAGGCTGGTTTCCAAATCTCTGGTAGGCGGGACCTATCGTCCCTTTTATTTATGCAGAGGGGGTGTTTCTGAATCTCTATAGCTTCTAAAATGATTCTTCTATATAAATTTTCTGTTTTGGAAAGTAATTTGGTTTTTTCAAAGTCAATTTCGTGCCCTGTTTTTTTAATGTGCTGGACAAGGAAGGAAGTCTTTTCTTCTTTTTTAACTGCATTCTTATGTTCTGCAATGCGTGCACTTACTCTTCGATTGGTTTGTCCCGCCTACCAGAGATTTGGAAACCAGCCTTAAACAAAAAAACACTTCATAATAATCACCATGTCAATCATTCTAGTAATTATGATTCCACCAACCAATCAGATCACTAAAACATAGTCACCCAATCTATTTGCTACATTCAAACCAAATCTCCACCCCTAACACTATATACAAGGAAGAAATGGCAGTTGCAAACCTTCCATATTTACAACAGCACGAAGCTTGAAACTTCAGTCTGATGATGGTGAATGTGATTTCACCGAAACGTCGCATAGACACTCAAAATATTACACGGGGCAAAACCCAAACTCAGAACAATCTACATACATATACCCGTGAAAATCTACGGAAACAAATATATATATATATATATATATATATATATATATATATATATATATATATATATATGTAGATTGTTCTGAGTTCGAGTTTTGCCCTGTGTAATATTTTGCATGTTTATGCGACGTTTCGGTGAAATCACATCCACCATCATCAGGCTGAAGTTTCCAAGCTTCGTGCTGTTGTA
The DNA here is from genome assembly GCF_031021105.1 of Erythrolamprus reginae. Lineage (NCBI taxonomy): Eukaryota > Metazoa > Chordata > Lepidosauria > Squamata > Dipsadidae > Erythrolamprus > Erythrolamprus reginae. Next base: position 200,982,004 of record NC_091951.1, read on the forward strand.
AAATGCTTGGAAACTTCAGCACGAAGCTGTTGTAAAATGCTTGGAAACTTCAGCACGAAGCTTGGAAACTTCAGCCTGATGATGGTGGATGTGATTTCACCGAAACGTCGCATAAACATGCAAAATATTACACAGGGCAAAACCCGAACTCAGAACAATCTACATACATATACCCGTGAAAATTTACGAAAACAAATATATATATATATATATATATGTGTGTGTGTGTGTTAAATGTTTTTAGCTGGAATTTTTTAAAATTAAGGGAGACTAGGATGGTCCCATTTCGGCCTTGTTCTGGCCTCATCAGCTAGTCACACCCTTTCCTTTACTGGGATTCGATCTGGTGAACTCTGCCTTGTAAAGCAGAGAACTAGCAGTTAGAGCTATCAGATCAGAACCCTTCCAGCTCTGTACCAGGGAGGGGGTATATGTTTTTTTATACCAGGGTGATTTTTTTATACCAGGGTGATCTGACATAAACACACACACACACACACACACACACACACATATATATATATATGTCAAATGTTTTTTTTAGCTGGAATTTTTTAAAATTAAGGGAGACTATGTATATGAAGGTCTTGGTATATTCGGGTTTCTTCCCGTGTAGGTTTCAGAGATTTCTGGTGACGTTTCGACGAGGTTTTGCCAGAAATCTCTGAAACCTACACGGGAAGAAACCCGAATATACCAAAAACCTTCATACCTGTACCCATGAAAATCTACAAAAACATATATACATACATACATACATACATACATACATACATACATACATACATAAAATACACATACACACGCACATACACACACACACACACATACATGGATGCATGTGTATGTATATGTATATGTACACACACACACACATTAGAACAAATATACATATCATGGTTTCCTTTTAGCCATTTATTTAACTGCATACCTATACAGCTCACAGAGCAAAAGGGTAACATGCTGTTTTAGAATTCAGGGATGGTGTAACCAGCGCATAATATGAAGCTGTGCAAAACCCTTCTCAGTATCGATCACCTCCTCTTCTTCAAGCAGGAGTTGGGAGACCAGGAAGAACTACCAAGCCATCTCAGATCCTATTCCTAGAGAAGGCAGATTGAAATTCCCCAAGAGTGTAAGTCTAGGCAACTCCACTACTAAACCAAAAAAAACATCTTATGTTGCTCAGGCAAGCAGGTGGTTGTGTCGGGAGGCTGGTACAATAGCAACACTCCCAGTGGTGAAATCATTTTTTTAAACTACTGGTTCTGTGGGCGTGGCTTAGTGGGCATGGTGTGGCTTGGTGGGTGTGACAAGGGAAGGATACTGCAAAATCCCCATTCCCTCTCCACTCGAGCCAGCCAGAGGTGGTATTTTCTGGTTCTCCAAACTACAGTGATACCTCTACTTACGAACTTAATTTGTTCCGTGACCAGGTTCTTAAGTAGGAAAGTTTGTAAAAAGAAGCAAGTTTTCCCATAGGAATCAATGTAAAAGCAAAAAATGTGTGCGATTGGGGAAACCACAGGGAAGGTAGAGGCCCCATTTCCTCCCAGGAGATTCCTAGAGAGGCCCCACGGAGGCTTCTCCCCACCTTTTCCGGCCCTGTTTCCTCCCAGGAGATTCTTAGAGAGGCCCTACGGAGGCTTCTCCCCACCTTTTCCAGTTACAATTTTAAAGGCTCAGGTTTGTAAGTGAAAAATAATTCTTGAGAAGAGGCTAAAAAAATCTTGAACACATGATAGATATAAAGAAAATAAAAAGGGGGAACTCTGTGTTGCCATGGCGTTTGGCCACACCCCTCCTCCTCGCCCCTTTGTGTTTCTAATCATACATTCATTGCCACCATAATCAAGTCCTATCATCTTGCTCATGATTGCCCTTTCTTATCATTTCCCATTTCCCAGCATTATGGATTTCTCAGTGTTTTTGTAACTATCTCTGGTATTCTCAGGAGTTTTTTCCAACATCAAAGTTCAAAGATGACAACAGTTTTTCTATCATCATCATCTTCAAAGTCCAACTTTCATTTTATTTCCATAGACTTTCTTTCTCCTCAGGGAAAGCCATAGCTTGCAGGTCAGATCTTTGTAGATAAAAGGCTCATAACATCTCAAAATCTTTTTTTCAGGCTTTCCAAGCAATCCTACCAAGTGCCAGTTGGGACAATATTTATTCTGCTTGTTTCTTTACCGTTGATAATTGATTCTAAAAGGTGGAAGCTACCCATCCTTTCAGTATTTTCATTCTAGTTCTAAGGCTGGTTGCTATATCTGTTGTCATTAGTTTGGCTTATATTAAATCTTATTCCCTTAATTTTCATAGTGCATTTTTGACTTCCATTGTTAGAGCTACAAGATCCATTGCATTTTTTACTATCAGGGTAGTGTCATTAGCATAGCAAGGTTATTGATGTTTCTTTCTCTAGTTTTAAAACCATGCTCATCTTCAAATGTAATCTCCTTAATGTATAATTAGCATACAATAGTCTTGACTCAGTCCTTTGTCCACCTGCAGTAAAGTCCATTTTCTATATGTACTGTTTGTACTGTGCTTCCTGCCCGGTATACATCATGTTTCATAAGAAGGCAAAGAAATGTTCTCAGGTTCTTGTTTTGCTAAGGACATCCCACTGTTTGATCATGGTTGATACAAAAGCCTTTCTACAATTAATGAAGCACATATTGACTTCTTTTTAGTATTACACCTATTTTTCTCAATTATACAACATGCATCAGCAACAATGTCTCTTGTTCCTTAGCCTTTTCAAAAATCAGCTTGAACATCTGTCATTTCTCTTTAAAGTGCAGGCCTCTAATCTTATTGGATAACCCTAAATATCATTTTTGTAGCATGTGAAATTATTAACTTGCACACTGTTAAAATCCCTTTTCTTTGGTATTGATATGCAGGCTCTCTCTATATATATAAATATGCCTTTATTCTTTTTCTGTTTTTCTAAAATCAAGTTGCTTGTGAGAGGAATTAGCATAGTGGTTTGATAGTTTGTAAATGCTCTTATGTCTTCTTTCTTCATCGTACAGCATATACACCTATCTTTTCCATTCTCCAGCCACAAAGTCTTGGTCTACTGTTGTTAACTTTGGGTTGTTCGCATTACAATTTTCTCTTCTTATGCAGGTTTAAGAAGTTCAATGGGTATTTCATCTATGCTTGCATATTTGACAAATGGTCTATTCTTACATATTACACTTCCTTTTTAATGGAGTTAATTGTTGAATAAATTTCCTGTAAATGTTTCTGTTACTTTGTAAAACTGTTTATAAAAGGTGTTGTCTTTCATCTTATTTTAACCTCTTTTGTTCCCAGTAGCATTTACTGCTTTACACTTGAGAATTCTGCCTTAACTATACATTTTTCTATGGTTTCTCTGGTAATTTTTTTTTAATTTCTTGTTTATTCTCTCCATTTGTTGGCATTCCTGATTACTTGAACAATGTTGGAAATCTGTATTTAGTCATTGTACATTTTCCTTCTTCTTTGGTTATCAGAAATTTGTTCTAACAGCAATTTGGATCTTTTCTACTTTGAAATTTTAGGAATATTTTTTTAAACTTCAATTTTTACAACATCTCTTAGCTCTTCCTCTAGCTCTTTAGCTTCTGTTCCACACAGACTAAGCATAGCAGATTATTTGATATCAACAATATAATTGCAACAACAATAAATTGCAAACTGGCACACTTTCAGATGAAAATATGTGGGACAGATCATAAACCAGAGGTCTTCAAACTTGGCAACTTAAAGTCTTGTGGACTTTAACTCCCGGAGTTGAAGTCCACAAAACTTAAAGTTGCCAAGTGCTCTGTTTGGTTTTGGTTTGGTTTCTATTAAGCAGTTGAACTGATTACAATCTTATGCATTTGGTAATGTATATGCTGGGGTATTTTGCCTGAAGCAGGTATTGGTAATAAAGAGTCCATGTTGCAAAACTGGAATAACTTAGCCTACTTTTACTGTATTTATTCAGTCCTAGTCTTTCTTTCAACCTTCCTCCATTTCTCCAATTTTTGCATTCCAACACTAGCCCATCTACAGGTTCACCTGTTGGGGAAACCCAGTGTTATTACATATTCTTTAGAGGGCCAAGTAAACAAGACATTAACATATATAACAGGAGAATAGATTATATAACATCTTAACAATTATCCTGTGATGTGACCAAGAAAGCAAGTGTTCCAAGATTACTTTTACAACTGAAGAAATTTGAAGCTGGCTTTTCTATCCCAGTAATATCTTTGCATTGGGGATGCAAAATGAGAATATAGTAGCATAGGATTAGATCTCAGAAACTAAGCAGGATTAGCCCAAGTTAATATTTGGCAGAAAAAGGTCAAAGCAGGAAGAGAGAGGAGAGGAGATCCCTTAAGCTAGGGATAAACCATTTCTGTATGCCATCCAGAAAACTGTATGGATAGATAAATTCACCAGGAATCAAGGTTTGTTCAAAGGAAGTTTCACCTTTCAGGATCAAATGACTGAAAGGAGTGGACTCTGGAAAGAATTATAATGTGGCATTTACAGCAATATTTCACAACTCGATGCCTTCCAAAAAAAATAGGGTGAGGTGGGTGGGAATTCTGGGTAGTGTAGTCCCAAGGCATCCAGAGGGCTTCAAGCTGGAAAAAGGTTGAGACTGATTTCAGCCTTCTAGCCCTCAGTACCTTCGAAACACCCGCAGACGGCAGGTGTTCCCTCCCCTGGGAAGCCGCTCCTTGCTCCCTGCACGGAGGGTAACAGACCCAGCCCAAGATTCCCGGAACAGCAACTGCTGATCTTGGGAGCGCTGCCTTCTGCCAGACCACGACCGTCTATGTTGCCAAGCGGGCCCTTATTGCGAATCACCCAATCGGTGAGCTGCAATCAAAGCCCCGATATCTGCAACGCGTCCCGTCTTCTCTCTTTTTCGCTTGGCGGGGGACAGAGGCGGCCGGAGAGAGTGGGCGTTTTGCAGAGCAGCTCAGGGCGATAGCGGCCCCTTCTGAGCCACCTGAGAACTGCAGATGCATTTAGACACAGAGGAAGATAGATAGGCACTGTCAGTAAAAGCAGAGGAAGATAGATAGGCACTGTCAGTATGTAGCCTTCCACCATCCCCCAAAATCCAACCCCCCCATAACTGATGAACCTTCTTGGATGAGAAGTGAAACGTTTTGTTTTTCTTCCTGAGGGGGGGGGATACCACACCCAGTCCAATTCCCCTTTGAAGAAGCACCTCTGAGAAATAGAATTCTTTATTGCCCAAGTGTGATTGAATTTGTCTTTGGTGCATATACTCTCAGTGTACATAAAAGCCGCTCAGGAATGAGAGGCATATAAATGCAATCAATCAATCAATAAATAAACAAACAAATACATTCATCGACAATCATGAGGTACAACACTTAATGATTGCCATAGAGGTCAAATAAGCAATGAGGAAACAATATTAATAAAAATCTTAAGGATACAAGCAACATGTTACAGTCATAATGTCATAAGTGGGAGGAAATGGGTGATAGGAATGATGAGAAAAAACTAATAGTAATATTAGTACAGACTTAGTAAATAGCTTGATAATGTCGAGGGAATTATTTGTTTAGCAGAGTGATGGCATTTGGGGGGAAAACTGCTCTTGTGTCTAGTTGTCTTGGTGTGCAGTGCTTTGTTGTGACGTTTTGAGGGTAGGAGTTGAAACAGTTTATGTACAGGATGCAAGGGATCAGTAAATATTTTCACAGCCCTCTTTTTGACTCGTGTTGGTAGCAATTGTCTTTTTTGCAGTTCTGACTTGGTTGCCTGAGAATCTCCAAGGACGTGCAGCAGAGGAATATCTTCCATTGAGATTCAGAGGGGCAATAATTAGATGGTGGCACACCGGGAAAGTGGGGTAGAGAGAAAAGTGGGGCAGCGTTCTGCAAGGTCTTGCTCCGCTAATCTTCCAAGACAAATTCTCTTCATCACAGATCAAGGCTGTTGAGTCCAATCTTGCCAAATTAGGTTTCTCCCCAACTTTAATACTTGAGATGGACTATGATCTAGCAAGACAAACTGTTCGACAAAGTGTGGAGAACACAGAGAGGCAGGCAGACTTAAGGAAAGTTCTGCTGTTTCTGGCTCCAGGTCCTCCTGCCAGCTATGTTAGACAGCTGGAATCAGCAAACCACCAAAAAGCTTTTGCATGTGCTTCCATTGGCCATTTTGTGTAGCAAGTATAAAATAATACCTTTCATGGAAAGTCTTTGTCCCTGTGGCACAGGAGAGGTGGAGACTGTGGGATATTGACAAAATTGAACGGGTCCAAAGACGGGCTACAAGAATGGGGGAAGGTCTTAAGCATAAAACATATCAGGAAAGACTTAATGAACTCAATCTGTATAGTCTGGAGGACAGAAGGAAAAGGGGGGACATGATCGAAACATTTAAATATATTAAAGGGTTAAATAAGGTCCAGGAGGGAAGTGTTTTTAATAGGAAAGTGAACACAAGAACAAGGGGACACAATCTGAAGTTAGTTGGGGGAAAGACCAAAGGCAACATGAGAAAATATTATTTTACTGAAAGAGTAGTAGATCCTTGAAACAAACTTCCAGCAGACGTGGTAGATAAATCCACAGTAACTGAATTTAAACATGCCTGGGATAAACATATATCCATCCTAAGATAAAATACAGAAAATAGTATAAGGGCAGACTAGATGGACCATGAGGTCTTTTTCTGCCGTCAGACTTCTATGTTTCTATGTTTCTATGACACATGCGCCTTAGATGCTCCTTTTATTAGGAAAAAACCTATTCTGCCAACAATTGCAAGGACACTGGATGTATTATAGATTTAGTTGTCAGTTATTATTTTAAACTAGAAATCTTAAGTGTATGTGTATACAGTATATATATATATATACTACGAAAACATATATGTATATGGAGTGCTTTTATCTGTTTCTTAAAAGCAGAGGAAGACAGACACTGTCACTGTTTCTGGTCTAATGATTGTAATAATATAATTGAATTGATATCCTGTACATTGGAATTTTAGTATAGTTATACCACGTATGATTGACAGACTAATTTTATCATAGATTTTAGCTGTTATTTATTATTTTATACCAGAACTTGTAGTTGTACATTTACTGAGTGTTTCTATTTGTTCTGGTCTCTGATCTATGACTAATAAACCAAATTACTAAACTAACTACAAGAATAAGAACAATAAATGAATTGAATTGAATTAAGGGGTAGAGAGAATAGATAGACCATTTGCTTTGCTTTTCATGTTTTTTTATTTTTATGTTATGGCTATCATATATAATTTTCTTCTTGGCCATCATTATTATTCAGCTTGGTGGGGGCTCCACTTCCTCAGCCTTTTCCCAATCTTAATGTCTTTGATGAAATCCTGGGCTTGGAAGGGGAAGTTTATGCTGGCCTCTCCTTGAACCTGTCCAGCCTGTGAGGGAGTCTGTCGAGTTCTCTGGGAAATTGGGATTACAATTCCCTGAATTCCTGGCCAGCAGGCCCTATTTAAGAGCTATTGTGTATATCGATGTTGACTGAGGCAAAAGTCACAAGAGTCAAAGGCCTCTCTCCCATAATCTCTGCATGCACACCCATTGGCATGTGTAGCACAGAAAGGCAATAAGTTGTTCCTTAAAAAGAGGAAACTCTTTTCCTCTGTAAGGGGGAAATGTTACTTCTGAAGCTAGTTTTCTTCCTGTAACTGAGGAGTGCAATTTATTTAGTTATTTATTAGATTTGTATGCCGCCCCTCTCCGTATACTCAGGGCGGCTAAGGAGCTTGCAAGCTGGTAAAAGCTGGGAACATTGTTAGTACCTGGTTAGGGTTGGAAAGAAACATTCGGAACAAATAAAGCAATGGAGGAGAGAAGAACTAATCTCTCCATACTCGACCAATTGGGAACCAACTGGGCATGAGAGAAAATAGAGCCATTTAACAGGGAGAGGATATAGGTAGGAATGGAAAGAACTGGTAGGCCAGGTACATCAATAGGCCAGGCATTTTCAGCCTCTGCTGCAGAACAGAATGGGAAATGTCTCCTGATGTTTCTGAATTACAATTCCCATCATTCCTCACTGTTGGACAGGAAAATTGGGATCATTACTGGAAGTATAACTTTGTAACACCTAGACAATTACAGCTTTTCTGCTGTAGAAGGTAATACATTAGCCATTACGCTGTTTCCTTTCAGAGTAAACTGCATATTGTAAAAACACAGGAAAGGAATTCTTGCTACAGTTGTTGAGAGAATCAATGCAGTTGTTAGTAACACAATTGTCAAGTGAATCTGGCTGCGGGACCAGTACAAAATAAGGACTGTGAGGTCATTAGGATAAGGGTCACACAGAGCATTTAAATGAGGATCAAATTGCAAGAGAAACATAGAGAGGAAAAGTCAATGGGTCAAGAGGAAAGAAAACATTTATAAATGAAGAAGCTGTATGGAAACAATCAAAGAAGGTCAAAAATTGGAGTATTGCTGAACCACATGAACTTCATAGTTCAGAAGTGAAACAGCTTGGAGGCATCCGCCAATTTTAAGGCTGCAAGAGAAAGATGCTCAAAGTAAAGTGATATTCCTTACCAGCTTTTGGCCTGGTTGCACTCCTGTGAGTTAAAGGTCTTCATCTTCCATTTTGCGATGGTATCCTAGGAAGCCCCGAGCACAGTGTGAACCCAGAGGTCAGTGACGGCAACCCTTTTTTTGTTGGCTCAGGTGCCAAAAGGAGGTGTGCATGTGCGATAGCAGGAGCGTGCATACTGACACCCATAACGCAATGCATATGTGCATGCACGCACACACACATCGCTGTCCCCCATGCATGCGCACAATCACCACGCTGCCTCCCCCCCGTTTATTTATTTATTGGATTTGTATGCCACCCATCTCCGTGGACTTGGGGCGGCTAACAAGTGATAAAAACAGCATGTAGCAATTCAATACTAAAACAACTAAAAAACCCTTATTATAAAACCAGACATACATACAGACATACCATGCATAAATTGTAGAGGCCCAGGGGGAAAGAATATCTCAGTTCCCCCATGCCTGACGGCAGAGGTGGGTTTTAAGGAGCTTACGAAAGGCGAGGAGGGTGGGGGCAATTCTGATCTCTGGGGGGAGTTGGTTCCAGAGGGCCAGGGCCACCACAGAGAAGGCTCTTCCCCTGGGTCCTGCCAAATGACATTGTTTAGTTGACGGGACTCGGAGAAGGCCCACTCTGTGGGACCTAATCGGTTGCTGGGATTCGTGTGGCAGAAGGCGGTCCCTGAGATAATCTGGTCCGGTGCCATGAAGGGCTTTATAGGTCATAACCAACACTTTGAATTGTATGTTCACATGCCTCATTTAAGCCTCTGGGCTTCCAGTAGGCCCGTTGGCTGTTTTTCACTCTCCCCAGGGTTCAGGAAAGCTGCCTGAAGCCTGGGGACAGCAAAAAATTGCCCAACTGGCCCAACCAGAAGTTCAGAAATGAAACAGAGGTTGAGCTGCCCTACTACTTACCTCCAGATAGTTGCAACCAAGCTTCTCACACCTCGTCTCATTTCTTCTGCAGCCATCAAAGCTTTCCTGAAGGCCTCTTTAGCCGATAACAGAGCTCCAGATCGATCTGGAGCTCTGTTATCAGCTGCAGAGGCCTTTCCTAAAGGTCTTTCCTGAAGGCCTCACTCTCCGCTGCAGAGGCCTTCAGGAAAGCCTTGTCAGCTGCAGAAGAATGGGCCCAGGTGTGTGAGGCATGACTGCAACTGTCCAAAGCCAAAGAAGTTACTGAAGACCTGTGACAGCAAAAAGGAGGGGGGGGGGGTGTAATACACACAAGTGAACTTCCGGTTGGGCCATTTTTCATTGTCCCCGGGCTTCAGGAGGATTTCCTGAACCCTGGGGAGAGTGAAAACAGACAAAAAGAAGGCCGAGAATCAGCTGGCCAGTGCATGCTTGCTCACTGGAGCTGACATAGGGCAATGCTTCTTGTGTCCTCAGATATGGCTCTGCATGCCATCTGTGGCATCATGGCCATAGGGCATTGTGGCTTGATTATAGCTGAGGGGGGAAATGAAATGAGAGTTGAATCAAATTAAAGAAAATACTTTTGCCAAAGTAGTGAAGAAGCTGCATTGCCAAAATTATTCCAACTGAAACATTGACCCAAAGAAATCAGTTGATGTATGCCATGGCCTACGCAACTATTGAAGAATTCGGACAGAGGAAGGAAACAATTAAGAAGGAAAATCCTAAAGGCAAAATTTGCTCTGAATTGAAGATAAATAAAATTTGCATGGGTTTGAGCACTTTGAAGAATCTGAAGCAAGGAAATTTGAATAATAAGGAAATCAGAACCAGCATTTGCATGGAGAATAATGGAATTACCAGAGATTGTAGAACAATTAAAGCAAAGAGTCGTGGCAATTGCAAAGAAGATCAAGCAATATGACAATCAGATAACCCAATTCTAGAGAATGTGCAGTATGGAGAAAATTATCAATTCTACAAAATCCTTGAAAATGGCAAAGAATCTATCATGGATAATAAAAATCCTGACCAAAAAAACTATCTGAAATTTTGGACAAGGTTGTGGGAAAGCAACAGGAGTTACAGTAGGAAAGCAACACATTAGATAACTGAAGAAATTGGGTGACAGCAATCAAAGAAGGTCAAAACTGGACTGTCACTGGATCAAATGAACCTCATAGATTTTGGCTGAAATTATTGACAAGTGTACACTCAATATTGGCAAATAAGATCAATAGAGTTTTGGAAGAACCAGAAAATGAAGAATAATTGACAATTGGAAGCACTCCTAATTCAGAAAGACAAAGGGAAATCTGCCTGGAAACTACAGATCTGTAACCTGCTTGTCAATAGGATACAAACTGCTTATCGGCATAATAGCAAATAAAATTTATTGGTATCTGAAAGGAATGATTGATTCCTACAGAACAAAAAGGATGCTGCCAAAATTTGCTGCCAAAGGGCAAACAAAATTATGAACTGACAAATTGACCTTGAAGAATTCAACAACAACCACCAAAAATTTGTTTATGGTTTGGATAATCTAAAAAAAAATCTGATTCTGTTACACATAACTAGCTTGAGAAAGGTTCTGAACATTTTGGAATGAGCAGAAACATTTGACAGTTTATGGATCCTTTAATGAAGCTTTGGCAAAGAATGTTAAAGGTCCAATGGGGAAAGGTTAGGAGAAGTTGAAATTAGACATGGAATTTTTCAAAATGATTCATTACTATCTTTACTTTTTGTACTATTGGTCACTGACAACAATTTTGAACAAGATAAATTGTGCACGTGAACTGGATAGAAAAGGAGTAAAGAAAATTACATTTGCCCTATTTGGATGGCCTAAAATTATTTGAAAAATGAGTGCTGAACTGGATTTCTTGCTAAGAAGCACAAAATAATTCAGCAAAAATACTGGAATGCAGTTTGGCATTGATAAATGTGCAGATATACCCATAAAGCCAGGTAAAATAGTTGAATATTATGGAATAGCTTAATGATAAAGATTCGATGAAGGCAAGAGCACAAGAGAAAGATATTAACATTTAGGAATTTTGGAAGCTTCTGATTTACTACAGAAACAAGTCAAAGAAAGTACTTCTGCCAAATATATCAAACAAGTTTAAAGAATTTTGAAATCAAAGCTAAAGGCTGAAAAGATCCTTAAAGCAATCAGGGCAATCCCCATTTTACCATATACAGCAAGAATAGTTGATTGGATCCAGATGAGACTTGATAATTTGGTTCAGAAAACAAAAAAACTAAAGGCAATAGATTATACTCTTCACCCAAAAAGTGATGGTTTGGAAGGGAAAGAAGACTGGAAGGAATGGAGAATTCCTATAAGTGAAACAAATTGTGGAGGGGAAAAACAAGGACTTGCATATTAAGAAAAAATTAGGAATCTTTGTTGAAGGAAGTCATTCAGAGAAAGCTCTGAAAACGAGTGTAGAAAAGAAACAATCAAAACCCAATTTGTTAATTGGAAGAAAACGCCAATGCATGTTCAATACTTGAAGGGTATTGCAGGAAAATCTGATTAAAAACTCCACTAGGAGTTGAGATCAAGACTGTTAAAGAGAGAAATCGAAGGCTTTCAGCAGCTCAAGAACAACTTTGCCGATAATTGCACGAAAGCAAAAATTAATGATATAACGAACAATAGTAAATGTCATCTTTGTAGTGAAAAGGATAAAACAATCGAGCCTTTCATCAGTGGCTGCAGCAAAATTTCACAAACTGACTTTTAGCAATGTCATGGTTGTGTTGCTAATTTTATTCACTGGTGTGTATGTGTACACACACAAATACACAGTCTGTATTTTTCGGACTGTAAGTCGCACCAGTGTGTAAGACACAAGATTTCAAAGAGATAAGTAAGGGAAAAAAGGTTTTGTCCTCTCTGGCCCCAGAAGTACTGTATTTTTCGGAGTACAAGTCATACTTTCTCCCCCCCCCAAAAGAGGGTAGAAAAGTTGGTGCATCTTATACTCCGAATACAGCCATTTATGCTGAACCGAATCCCCGCCCCTGCGTCCCATTTTTGGACAAAGCCTGCAGAGAGCTCTTGGGTGCTGGGGAATGGCAAAAATGGGCCTATTTTTGTGGAAAACAAGCCATTTTTTGCATTTTTTTTTAAACAAAAATAAAATGGGCAGAGGGTCTGGGGAGCCTGCAGAGAGCTCCTGGGGACTGGAGGGAGGCAAAAATGCCCCCGTTTGTGTGAAAAAATGTGCAAAGAATTGTCAATTTTTTGCGAAAACGGGTGTTTTTGCTTTCTAATTACCTTATCTAGCACGACTGGAGGTGGAATTCAAGTTTGAAGACTCCTGGGTTAGGGGTGCAAGGATCTTCAAACTTGGCAAGTTTAAGACTTGTGGACTTCAACTCCCATTCCTGAGCTAGCATGACTGGAGGAGGAATTTGGGGAGTCCACAAGTCTTAAAACTGTCAAGTTTAAAGTTTGTAAAAAGTATTTGTGTTTGTAAAAGGTATTCTGTTACACTGGTATTTTATTAAATAATATATTACTAAACCATTTGGTTCAGAATACTTTTTTCCTTGTTTTCTACCTCTAAAATCTAAATGCGTCTTATACTCCGGTGCGTCTTATAGTCCGAAAAATATGGTGCTTGCAAGCCTCTCAAACCCTCTGCGCACCCCATTTTTCACAAAAACAGGGGCATTTTTGCCTTCCCTAGTCCTCAGGAGCACTCTGCAGGACTCCAAAACCCTCTGTGCACCCCATTTTTCACAAGATCAGGTCTGCTTTTCACCCGATTTTGCAAAAAAAAACCCAGGGCACACAGAAGGTTTGTGAAGCATGCAGAGTGCTCCTGGGGCTGGGAAAGGCAAAAATGTCTGGTTTTTGCAAAAATGGCCCATTTTTCACCTCTTTTTTTTTTTTTTTTTGGCAAAAGTGTGTGCAGAGGTTTTGGGACAGTGAAGGGCTACCAAATTTTTTACTACCACACTGTGGGTGTGGCTTATGCAGACGCCCTGCAAATTGAGTGCTCTGGGGTGGAGCTCCATTGTTACTACCCCACTGCGTTCCCCCCCCCCTTCCGAGCAGTAGCCCACCCCTGGTTTGGGAGGCCAGCAGAGTGTTCCGGGAGGCTGGGAGAAGGCAAAAATGCCCCCATTTTTGCAAATACAGTGGTACCTCGAGATACGAGTTTAATTCGTTCCGGACCTGGGCTCTTAAGTCGAGCAGCTCTTATCTCGAACGACTTTTCCCCATAGGAATTAATGTAAATAATTTTAATTGGTTCCAGCCCTCAAAAAACTCACAAAGTTAGTCTAAATTATGCAGAAAGACATGTTTTTAATGAAGAAATGTACATGTACATATAAATGAATAATGAAGTTTCTTTCACTTAACTTGTAAACTTTCTTAAACTTTTAAATTTACATATGTTCAACTTCTCTGCCACCCAATCCTGTAGGACAGAGGTCCCCAACCCTTTTTGCACCAGGGACCGGCTTTAAGCGATCAAGAGAGGAATGGGTGAATGAATGGACGGAGGGTGGGAAGGAAGGAAGGAAAGAGGGAAGGGACAGGAACAGAGGAAGGAAGCAAGGAAACTTATGAAAGGGGAGAGTAAGAGAGGAATGAGTGAAGGGAGGGAGGGAGGGAAGAAGGTGGGAAGGAGAAAGAAAAGAAGAAATAGAGGAAGGGAAGGTAAAAGAGAGAAAGAAAAAGAGCAAGAAAGAAAGAAAGAAAGAAAGAAAGAAAGAAAGGGGGAAGGGACAGGAACAGAGGAAGGAAGCAAGGAAACTTATGAAAGGGGAGAGTAAGAGAGGAATGAGTGAAGGGAGGGAGGGGGGGAAGAAGGTGGGAAGGAGAAAGAAAAGAAGAAATAGAGGAAGGGTAGGTAAAAGAGAGAAAGAAAAAGAGCAAGAAAGAAAGCTGCAAGCACCCCCCCGAGCCCCCCAGGCCGGCTGCAACCTTTTAAAACACGCGCGCCGCTTCGCAGCTGTCTCCTGAAGCCGAACGCGGAAGTTAGCGTTTGGCTTCAGGAGACAGCTCCTTGGCGCTTGTATCTCGAATTTGGGCTTGTAAGTAGAACAAAAATATCTCTCCCCTCCCAGCTCTTATCTCGAGTTGCTCTTAAGTAGAGCAGCTCTTATGTCGGGGTTCCACTGTAACAGGCCATTTCCCCCCACAAAAACAGGAGTGTTTTTGCCTTCCCCCAGCCCCCAGGAGCACTCTGCAGGCCACCCCAACCCTCTGGTGGTATGCCCAAATATGGTAGGGAGCATACTGCTTCTTTTTTGCCCCTCGTCCCCTCCAGGGGCCACATCTAGGGTAGTTAATATTTATAGCCAACAAACTACAGTATATTCTATATGTGTAACATATTTTTGCTGATGTCTCTCTTCCTTTTTATTATCAGCAAAAATGTTACATATATCTTACATATATAATATATATACATATTACATAATTTATTATATATATTATATAAAACTATATATATATATATATATATAGGGGTTTGCTCTCAGTTTATATTCTAGTAGTCTTTTCCTGTCAGTGCAAAAAAACTATATATGTGTGTGTGTGTGTATGTGTGCATTCCTTACTACCGGTAGCACCAAGGACCCCTCGTTTTGTCAAAAGTTTTGATTTGAATGTCGCATACTTGAGCTTTCTTTGAATAAAAATGTTGAAGACGATTTACAGAATCCTCTCAGCAAATATCTCAGAATAAAAGTTTGAACATAGATAGTTAAATGAAAACATCTGTGGTCTTGATACATGAGATTTTTTAAAGCAAAGGTAAACATGACTCAATATATGAATCAATGTAAACCGTGAATGGCGGCACCAGGGTGATGCAAGGCAGAGTCTGCAGGTTCAAACCTAGTAAGGGTATGGCTAGCTGATGAGAGCATAAGAAACAGATCTATACTAGAACCGGGCACAGCATGGCAGTGTTCTGCAATAAGCTAGGATAAAAGATGCTTGGAGAGTTTTGTGGCTCACAGACTGCGATCGCGAGGTAGGGCTAGCTCAGAGGTAGGCAAAGTTGGCTCTTCTGACTTGTGGACTTCAATTCCCAGAATCCCTGAGCTAGTCTGGTTGGCTCAGGAATGCTGGAAGTTGAAGTCCACATGTCATAGAAGAGTCAACCTTGCCTACCTCTGGGCTAGCTTATGGCTCAGCGCACTGTCTGAATCTAGGCTAATTCGGGTTAATCCAGCCGTCCATTTCCCACAATGTCTCCCTTCTTTACCGTACTCGACCTATCTCGCTCCTTCTACGCGAGGCTACGCTAAGGAGAGAAAACCCCGCGGGCTTGGTCGATCCTACCCCTCGCCGCCCTGTATTCCCTCTCCTAGATGAGTGGGTGGCTCCCACTCTGATGTCATTTCCCGTGGAGTTCCCCCTCCTCCGCTGATCCCCCTCCCCTCTCTCTTCCCGAGCCGGAAAATGAAGCAATCCTCCGGCTGGATGTTTTCCTCTTGCTTTGGGAGGAGGAGGAGGAGGCGGCGCTGCTGTTGCTGCTACTGATTTTTTCCGCGCCTCGGTCCTTCTCTGGTTTTTCTCCGCGTTGCAAGAAACGGGTTGGGTTTATTTATTTTTGCACCGCGCTTGGGATCCCGCACCCCTTTTAGATCCCGCGGACTTGAGTGTGAGAGTTTCCCGGTTGCTTTCCGAGGAGCCCCGGTGGAGGTGGGGCGGGGGGGGGAATGATGTCCCATGACACGAGCGAGCGGCCCCCCAACCCAGAGCCGCCCCCGGCCACCGTCTACGTGTTAGTGGAGGACCCGCGGTCCACGGACGCCGTCCAGCTGCTCAGGTGAGAGGGGAGCGCCTCCCAGACCCGCCCCGGAGTTACTGGAATTGCCGTAAGCGGGAATATGGGGAGGAATCCGAGAAAGGAGACGGCCTTAGAATCCGCGCGGAGGCCTTTCGCCTTCTTCCTCGGAATGACGACCCGGGAGGGAGGCTGGATAATTCGGAGCAGCTTCATTGGCACGAGTGTAAAATTCCTACCACAGGGATAGGCAAAGTTGGTTCTTCTATGACATGTGGACTTCCACTCCCAGAATTCCTGAGCTAGCATGATTGGCTCAGGAATTCTGGGAGTTGAAGTCCACATGTCATGGAAGAGCTAACTTTGCCTACCCCTGCTTAACCAGAAGGTTGGGGGAGCCTTCTTTCCCTGTTAGTTTTCTAACCGCCTCCTCCAACCTGGGTTATCCGAATGAGACAGGTTTCAATTGCTGCCGTCCTCTGCTGCCGTAGTTTTCTGAGCAAATTCATGAATTAACATATTTGCATAATGATGTTTATAAAACAAAAGCACCCAATTACCAAATTTAAATTATTTTTTTCAGAACTGCAACATTTTAGCAAACTTGGCAACTTAATTATTTTTTAAAAAAAATCCTCCCAAAATTCAAATTTTTATAACAAAACACATACACCTTCAAATATATCAGTAAGATACATATGCATTTATACTATATATATATATATCAATAAGATACATTTACATTTTCAATATTTCATAAACTGATATCTTATTTTGCACCTCTTGTACCTTCATCCCCTCTTTCAACTATCTCTCTCCTATGGAGAAAGAGGAGGAGAAACCTTGAAGTTTGAAGACCTCTGATTTCAAGAGGATGAGGATGGAGAAAGGAGTTTTAAAGCAGAAGGAAAGTCCAAATTCTAATCGGCTGGGTTTCTGGCATGTGTTCTGTCGCTTTCTTCGCTTAGGACTTAGGAGGCATAAGAAAGCTTGTTGGAGATGGATGCTTGGAGGAAAAAGGACGAAATGTGGAGTGTAGTGCTATTGGCAGCCAGGATTTCTGATTTTCTTCCCCTCCACTCTCCTCAATCCTCCCCCAAATGTAGAAAAAGTGATGTGCAGGCGCGCCTAATAACGTGTTTTAGAATCAACCGTTCAGTTTATTGGCAGAATTCCTGACCCCAGAATTTATATCGCTTTCCAATCCAGTTTTAGATATTTTACAGAAATGGTCTTGACTCTGGTTCAGCTCATCTTGGTGTTTAGCAGAATAGCGTCAGCTTGAATGTGAGAAACCAGCCATCTCTGAGATCAAAACAAGGAAAAGGGAAAGTGCCTCTGAGCAGGTGCCGAAGTTGTTATTCTCCTCCCAAAGATTCAGTTTCCTCCTTCCTCAAGTGCAGAGGTCCTCAAACATGGCCACTTGAAGACTTGTGGACTTCTACTCCCAGAATTCTCCAGCCAGTATAGCTGGCTGGAGAATTCTGGGAGTTGAAGTCTACAAGTCTTCAAGTGGCCAAGTTTGGGGACCCCTGCTCAAGTGTCTTGTAATCCTAATAAAATGGAACGTGTAGACAAGAGGAAGACAAAATGTCCTTCTTAAAAGAAAACTCGGGATCATCCTACCACACATTGTTGCTGAGCTGGGAAATCCAAGCTAGATAGAGATCTAAAAGTTCAGTGCATCCCAGCTGCTGGCATTTTGCTAGTCCTGTGATTTGAATTTGCAGAAAATCACAATGTGCATGTTTGTGAGTGTTTTTGATGCTGGGTGAAGTGTCTTGATGATTCAGTTTCCTTCTATTTTGCTGACTGCTCCCTCTGAGATTGGTTTTCACTTCTGTTTTTTCCCCTCCTTAAATGCTGATCTTGACTTTTTCTTAAGGAAAAGCACAGTCGACTTTAGCTCAAGCTCACTTACCAATTTATTTTAAAATTCTTACTTGTTTGTTTCCCTTGTTCCCTGGTCCAAAATATCAAAAGCCTAACTCATACACACCCCATATATACTTCTAATGTATTTGAGTTTATGGAGGGAAGTCATAATTTAAGGAGATAGTTATAAAAGCAGCTATAATCAAAATAATTGAGGAGGGCAGAAATGGATTTCTGCTTATTACTGAATTAGTATTTCTAGTACCTCTTGCTATTGCCTGTGTTTACTGGGATTTATTGAAGCCGTAGTCCTGTTGCATTAAGAAGGACATAATTTATTCATTCCTTGTTTAGAAAGTGAAAAATATTAGCATTCTATTTTCTGGCTTCCCAGTTTTTCTGGATAAACTCATTGGGAACTGTTTTGGGAATTATGGCTTTCCTACTCTGTGTGCATGTAGGATTACAGTCTCTATCATCCTCAATCACCAAAAGCAAACTGATAGCAATTAGATTTATATACCGTTTCACAGTGCTTTACAGCCCTCTCTAAGCGGTAAGAATATTGCCCCAACAATCTGGGTCCTCATTTTACCGACCTTGCAAGGATGGAAGTCAACCTTGAGCCTACTGAGATTCGATCTGCCAAACTGCTGGCAGCCGGTGATCAGAAGTAGCTTGCAGTACTGTACTTTAACCACTATGCCATCAAGGCGCTCTCTGATGAATGGGGAATGGAGTTGTAATGGAATACTGTACTTCCAGAGCAGATGGCACACACAGAGTAAGGATAGTTTGGAATGTCAAAATTCTTGGCTGGCATAAATGATTGGCAGTCAGACCTGGTGAGATTTGACTATTTCTCTCCTCTTGATGTACAGCCATATGAGAATAATCTCCACGGCAACAATTTTCTCTGGAATGTATATGTATATGTATCTATTATGGATTTATTGTAGTACTTATTCTGTCCATTTTCCAATTTATGCCCCTTTTCTTACTTAAAGAATTACAAAAGGATGCAGAAATTCTGGTGGCTAATTTGGTGGTGGTGGTGGTGAGCTCCATCTGATTTCCCATTCACCTAAATTACCTCTACAGAAGTAGTACTATAATAAATCAATAATATTGCCCTGTTCTTGCTTCCAATAAAAATGGTTGCTGTGGAAATTATTCCCATACGTCTCATATTATTGCCATTAATCCTTGAAAGAAACCTTAACAATAATAATAGAAGCATGACATATACGAGCTTTTTTGTGTGTCTTCAGGTCAGTCTTGAGTCCTGGTATCTAGGATGCAAAAACGGCTGCAGTACGAAAAGACAAAAAGAAACTACCTTCTTTTTGACTTTTATTAGGTTTACATTAGGCACCTGTTGGAAGGAGATCAGATATGGGTGCTGGGTGGCTGCATTTTATGAGATTTGGAATGAACAAAAACCTAAAATTTAATTATTTTTCACCATGTGCAGTGATGTTTTAGACAGGGCTCCCCAAACTGGCAACTTTAAGACTTTTGGACTCCAACTCCCAGAATTCTCCAGCCAACTATGCGGGAGAATTCAGGGAGTTGAAGTCCACAAGTCTTAAAGTTGCAAAGTTTGAAGACTTCTGTTTTAGAAGAAAGAACAGCATCAAGGACTTAGTTCATCCTATTCAGAAGCCCCTCTATAGTTATGCAAGGCTGACATTCGGAGAGGGGCGGCATACAAATCCAAATAATAAATAATAAATAAATAAATTAGGACTACAGAGACAGGCTACTGGCAGTACTATTTATGTTGTTTAGAAACAACCTTTCCGATATGAATCTTTGGTTAGTTTAACTGGTGAGGCTACAAATAGAAGCTAAGAGTATCTGGATGTAAACTAGATATTTTACCCTAAAATGTAGCTGGCATAACTATAGTGGTGGTGATAATGAGAAAGAATTACTTCCTCCAGCATTGGAGGATTCCTGTTGTTATAAAACTCCTGTACAGAGGAGAAAATGCCCTACAGCCTTTTGATCACTTTTTCCATAGTGCTGTTGATGTAATTTACAACTGCCATGTTGTTTTCTTATTAAATTCATATCAGAGCAGAGAAAAAAACCTGACTCAAAACAAGCATTTTTTTTGTTCAGCTATCCACACTTCATGAATAGAATATCTTACCTAGGCATTCTGAATGTATAAACTACCTGTATATCTGTTGTTAAACTTAATTTATTCAAGTTTCATAAGGACTTTCTTCTGAGTAAAGTCTTCTTGGAGACAAAAGTACTGTAATCTCTGATTCTTTATACAGAATACACTTCCTTGGAAATCACTACCAGCACATCTAGCAAGAATTGGTCTGCTCAGATCCTCTGAAACATACCTTGTTGTTTAGTGAGGCATGTAGAAATCCAGTTGTATGCTATGCCTATAGTACAAGCTAGAAAGCCCTTGAAATTGCCTAACAACGCAGTTCTAACACATGTTTACTTGGAAATGAAGTCCGAAGGTTAATGGGCCATTCTCCTGGGAAATATGTTCATGTGCTGACATCATCCTGTTCTGGAATCCGATTCCCATAACTCCCAATTCAGCATGTATTCTTTTCATTATTTGGAAGGTATTAAGATATGAATTTTGGATTATTGGCTTTTTTCTAGGCAGATCAAAAAACACCAGAAGTGAGATATGCAGTTGGCAGCAATAGATGTATTTATTTGTTTGTTTGTTTATTTATTTATTAGATTTGTATGCCGCCCCTCTCCGAGGACTCTAGATTGTCTAGACCAGTGATTTTCAACCTTTTTTGAGCCACGGCACATTTTTTACATTTACGAAACCCTGGGGCACATTGAGCGGGCATGGGGTGGGGGCTAAAAAAAGTTTGGACAAAAAAATTATATCTCTCTCTCCCTCCCTTTGGCTCTATTTCTCTCTCCCCCCCTCTTTCTCTCCCTTCCTCTTTCTTTCTCTCTCTCTCCATCTCTCTTTCTTTCTCTTCCTTCCTTCCTCTCTTTTTTGCTCTCTTTCTCTCTCCCTCCCTACCTCCCTCTATGTCTTTCTCTCTCTCTCCTTCCCACCCTCTCTTTCTCTCTTTCTCTTGCTTTCTTTCTTTCTCTTGCTCTCTCTCTTTCTCTCTTGCTCTTTTTCTTGTTCTCTTTCTCTCTCTTGCTTTCTTTCTCTCTCTCTCTTGTTCTCTTTCTCTCTCTCTCTCTTGCTTTCTTTCTCTCTCTCTCTCTTGTTCTCTTTCTCTCTCTCTCTCTCTCTTTCTTTCTTTCTCTCTTCTCTCTCTCTCTTGCTTTCTTTCTTCCTTTCTTTCTCTCTCTGAGCTTCACGGCACACCTGACCATGTCTCGCGGCACACTAGTGTGCCACGGCACACTGGTTGAAAAACACTGGTCTAGACGAGGCATTAATATTTGACTTTTTTCTTTCTTTCTGGAGACCAATAGGCAGGGAAGGTAGCTTCTTGATAATTTTGGGGTGGGATGGAGTTATTTTGTTTATAATAATCCAAACCTCTCCCCCTCTCCTTAAAAATGAATTTTTAAGAGTACGTGATACAATATTGTTAATACTATTGGGTGCGTACTTTTTCTGCTGGCAATTAGTTGGTTATAATTGAATAGTAATAATTCCCAGCCAGCATGTGCAAAAGATTAGTATCACAGTCTTGCGTTGTTAAGATTAATAAGCCACTCTGTAATATTAACAGCCATCATAATCAGATGCTTCTCATTCTCACATTATTTTGAAGTCAATTGCCTCTTCTGGAGTTTTTATCTCAGATATGTAACTTGTCTCTCTACTAAAGAGTGGGAGTGGAAAATAATTTCTCTCAATCTCTCATTCTTTAGACAGAACAGTTTTTTCCTGAACGCCATCACTCTGCTAAACAAATAATTTCTTCAACACTGTCTATTCACTATTCACTACAACTATTCACTAAGGCTGCATTACTATTACTATTAGTCTTCTCATCATTCTCCCACTTATGACTGTATGACTGTAACTTGCTGCTTGTATCCTTACAATTTATATTAATAGATTGTTTCCTGATTGCTTATTTGTACCCTAAGACAATCATTAAGTGTTGTGCCTTATGATTCTTGACAAATGTATCTTTTATGTACACTGAAAGCATATGCACCAAAGACAAAATCTTTGTGTGTCCAATCACACATGGCCAATAAATAATTCTGTCATATGCTGTCCTGTCCTATTCTCTTTGCCTATGACAATCATTAAGCGTTGTACCTCATGATTCTTGACAAATGTATCTTTTCTTTTATGTACACTGAGAGCATATGCACCAAAGACAAATTCCTTGTGTGTCCAATCACAATAAAGAATTCTATTCTATTCTATTCTATATCCTATATCCTATTTTCTATATTCTATTCCATTTTCTATATTTTATTTTCTATTTTCTATATTCTATATTCTATTCTATTTTCTATATTCTATTCTATATTCCATTCCATTCCTAGCGCCCCCCCCTTTCCCCCGCAAGAAAAGAACGATGGTAGGGAATTCTGGCGCGGCTCCTTTAAAACTGAGCGTTCAATGGCGGGAGGGGAAGAGGGTTTTTCGCTGAAAAGGAGACTGCTGGTTGCCCCCTAGTGGCCAACAGGCGCCATCGCCGTCGCCGCGTAGTTTCTGCTCCTTACTCCAGGCGCGTAATTTCTCCACGGGCAGGCTATTAATAGCTCCAAAACAAGGGCGCGTTTGTAGCTGCGCAGCGAGGATTTGTGTTTTCTTGCGCGGGTCAACAAACCCGAGAAAAAGGGGGGATCGGAGTCGCCGCCGCCTTCTCTTTTTGTCAGGGACTCGCTTCGCAGGAGCGGCGGGTTGCAAATCCACCGGGTGCCCTTTATTTATTTATTTTTGGCTCTCCCTTAAAACGCGTTCCAGCGATGCCGGCTTTTGAAAGGCTTCTTCCCCGATACCAGGAAACGTAACCAGCACTTGGTGCCAGAAGAGGCCTAAAAAAAGAAAAGAAAAAGAGCCGGGCAGGAAGTCGGGATCGCCGGCCGCGCAAAGCGAGCGAGGATCACGCAACAGTGGTGGCGGTGGTGGTGTGGGGATCGCCCCACTTGGCCGGCCCTCATGCCCCGCCGCTTGCTCGGGGCCGCTTCTGTGGCGCAGTCCGAAGCAGAGGCAGGGCGGGGGAAAGGAGACGGCTGGAGAGGAGGAGGTGAGCCAGTCCCGGGCCTCTTTATCGTGGTTCTCACGGTTCTTTTAAGAAACTTTCTCTTTTCCCCCGATCCCCCCCCCCCCCGGTCCACATCCCGTCGTTAGCGGCTCTCTTGAGACAAAACGAGGAAATACCGTCGTTTAGGAAATCGCGGGGGAGGGTGTATTTTTTTTGTCTCTTCCGAAATCCTGGGCGTTAAATCTCGGGGGAAGAAGTAACAAAAATAAAATAAAATAAGTAAAATTAAAAAAATCTCCGTTTCTCAATTCCCCTCCGTTCCCGGATGCCTAAACTTAGACGAAACGAGGGGCGTGCATAAGGGCTCAAAATAAATAAATAAAGGGAACAACTCAAAGAACACATCCTAGATCTGAATGAATGAAATATTCTCATTGAATACACTACTTTGTTCTGTACAAAGTTGAATGTGCTCAAACGGCATGTGAAATGGATTGTCAATCAGTGTTGCTTCCTAAGTGGGCAGTTTGATTTCACAGAAGTTTGATTTACTTGGAGTTATATTGTGTTGTTTAAGTGTTCCCTTTATTTATTTATTTTGAGCAGTGTATTTTGGTTGCAAGCCGCCCAGAGTCCTTTGGGAGTTGGGCAGCATATGAACCCAAATAAATAAATATATAAACTTGTGCAGTACAACTGTCTAAAGCAGCTTCGAAATAATAGCAACAGCATTTAGACCAGGGGTCCCCAAACTTGGCAACTTTAAGACGGGTGGACTTCAACTCCCAGAATTCTCCAGCCAACTCTGGGAGTTGAAGTCCACCTGTCTTAAAGTTGCCAAGTTTGAAGACTTCTGATTTAGACTTACATACCGCTTCACAGTGCTTTACAGCCCTCTCTAAGCAGTTTACAGAGAGTAAGCATATTGCCCCCAACAATTTTACCCACCTCGCAAGGATGGAAGGCTGAGTCAACCTTGAGCCTACCGAGATTCGATCTTCCAAACTGCTGGCAGCCGGTAATCAGCAGAAGTAGTTTGCAGTACTCCACTCTAACCACTGCACCATTGAGGCTCTGAAATAAACCTGTTTTCATTCGGGATGGTTCACTTTTGAAAGCCGATGAGCTCAAGATCGTGCAGGCGGCTGAGCAGGTTCTCTCTTCCATCAATCGATATCTTGAAGATGGAAAGAAGGAAATTTTTTGACTATTTTCAAGAATCTGCTGTTTCTCCTGTCTTGCTATTGTCTTCATAGTTGATCATTTTCCTGGGGAGCTAATTCGAAGTTCAAATGTAAATGTAAACGTCATTGAACTTACTAGGCCTTACTTGAATGGTAACTTGCTTTTCCCCAAATTCAAGAATAACTTCCCTCCTTTTTCAATAATATGGAGAAAGTGATAAAACAACCTTTGTTTTAATGTCCTGTAGATCTGTTGGGGTTTCAGTAATTTTCCACTAGCACCTAAGGTGGGGATGGTGGGGTTTGAATTTCAACATGCTTTTGGGAAGGTCGTGGAACTGACTGAGTATGTGTCATTAACTTGGCATCAGTTCTTAAGCACCCCACAGATTTTCTCCAGAAGGAAATGAAATTATTGCAAGTACCGTAAACTATGTGCAGTATGGAAAACATTTCAGTAGCTCCAAAGTTGATGTACATTAATTATATCTTTTTGTTGTTGAGCAATTCTGTAACCATCTAATTGATTGTCTGTACAGTATACTATTGACAAAAATGAGATGAGTTTGCTTCTGGCAGTGTTGATATGGATCTATGTACAATTTTGCAATATAGAATCATTTAGTTTTGGTGAGAAAAGCAAATTCCTATTAAAAAGACCATTGTTTATTTACATCTGAGCTCATGAAGATTTTAATTTTGTTTTTCCAGTTTATATATTTATTTCAAACATTTATATAGCCACCATCTTTTAACCTATTCTGGGTGGCTCCCTATCATAGATATCTGATAAATTTCCCATTTTAATGGAAGACTAGACTTTTCAATTACATAAAAAAAGCAATTCCAGTTAGAAGTCTTCAGAAATGGAATGTGAAGGGGCTTTTTATTCACCAATTTCTCTGCAGTGCTGTTGTTTCTAACTTCAAGATCGAAGGTAACCAGAAGGATATCTTTGCTCTAAGGATAAACTTTGCAGAGTGGGAGTTATCTGTTTTACACATCTTTTCTCAGCTCTAGTATGACTTGAGGAGTGCTGAGCCTCTAATTGTTGAGTGAGCCTGAGAGAATTCATAATTGTGTTTGCAAGGACAATGGTAAATATTACCTATATAACTAGGATAACTGCCTGGAGTTTTATAAAGTGCTTTTTAAAAAATATTGAAATGTGATTACTGTGTTTCAGAGCAGGGTTAAGTTGCTATTCACACATGCATGCCTTGGAGAAAAACTCACTGAAAACAGGCAATCTTTGGAATACAGTATTGTCTTGTCTGACATGAAATAGGGATTTACTGCTTCAGCAGGAACCTCCAAGGTCTCTTGTAACTTTGTTATTCTGTTATCCTGTTAGATAAATATGGGACTCTGCTTGAAGTCTATGTTTTGTTTTATTTATTTTGTATTATTATTGTTTTATAAATTTTAAAGAATGTGAAAATTAGATTGTAAAAATAGAAGAACCAGGTGCAGGTAATGAAATACAGTACAGTATAGGCAGATCAACAACAAATCTAAATAAGCCTATGATATTACAAGAATCTTGATATCCATTTTATGTTGATGAATCTTGAGCAGAAATGCTTGGTTAATACAATTCAAAAATGAAGGAAACATTGTAGCTCACAAACAAAGCATTAACTTTGTACATTGTAATCCACATTAAAATATAATGTCTAAACCCCAGTTTTTCTACATGTGGAATTGTAATCCAAGAATGATTTCTAATTAGAATTACATTCTGTGTCAAATTTACTTTTTAAATGTAAAGGTATTTTAGATATTGATGCCCTACAATTTATTTATGTTTGTTTATTTATTGATAACTCACCTTTATTATTGTATAAATAGCTTCAGGCAGTGAACATACCTAATACTGCTTCCTCCTTCTATTTTTCCCACAAGAATAACCAGATGAATTGGGCTAAGAGACAGTGACTCATTCAAGTTACCCAGCTGGCTTTCATATTTTAAAGCAGGACTAGAACTCACCATCTCCTAGTGATTGGCCCAAATTCACCCAGCGAGCTTTCATGTCTGAAGCAAGACTAGAACACTCAATCTCCTGGGCTCTTAGATCCTCCTCACGATCACTCAACCCTTGGTCATTTCTTGGTTGGGTTGTTACAAAGGCTGCCATGAAGACAATAATTGCTGGTCCAGAAGGCAAGATTCTCAGTACAATGGAGCCCAAAATTTCTGTTGACAAAGTGAGATATTTGTTAAGTGGGTTTTTCCCACTTTTCTTGGCAGAGTTGTTAAGTGAATCTGGTTTCCCCACTGACTATGGTTGACAGAAAGTTGTAAGGGGGGGAAATTACACTACCATGGGGTGATATATAAAAAAATCGAATAAATAAATGTAACCATCATAAATGTGAGACAGTTGTTAAATATCCAAATGTAAATCACATGACCATGGGGATGCTGCAATGGTCATAAGTGTGAAAAATGGTCTTAAGTAACTTTTTTCAGTGCCTTTAGAAGTTATTAAGGTAACTGTTATAAGTTGAGGACTTTCTGTAGTTCATAATGCATCTCATTTTGCTTGGATAACACTTCTATGCTCACATGCTTCTATGTTAACAACCACTGGTGTAACAACGTTACAGTGCGAAAGAAATGTTCTGATGTGGCCTAGAGACACTTCCATCAGTTGCAAGCCCTTTTATGCTCCATGAGAGTTTTCTTCATTCCTCTTGGCTGGGGTTCATATACCCAAGTCATGCTCGCATAAATGGCATATTGCAAACCCTAGCTGAGCAAATTCTGTGTATGCAATAGAAATATCCAGATTCCATTCTCGTTGTTTTAGGTCAGGGGTCAATTTCATTTAGGGCCTCATCAGGGTTGTGTTTGAACTCAGGGACCAGGATGGGTGTGGTGGGTGGGTGGATGTGGCCAGGGTGGGAGTGACCAGCTCGATGCCACTTGTATTGGGGCACAGCCCTACTGAGCTCCGTTTTTACTTGCGGGCCAGTCCTTCATAGTTTCCAGGGTGGCCCCATGGGCCAGATTTAAAGAGCAATAGGATTTAGATTTATATAGCGCTTCATAGTGCTTTTACAGCCCTCTCTAAGTGGTTTACCGATTCAGCCTATTGCCCCCAACAATCTGGGTCTTCATTTTACCCATCTTGGAAGGATGGAAGGCTGAGTCAACCTTGAGCTGGTGATGAGATTTGAACTGCTGAACTACAGCTAGGAGTCCAGCTAGGAGTCCAGTAGCCTGCAATGCTGCACTCTAACCACTGCGCCACCCCAGCCAGATCTGGCCCAAGTACCCCATGAGCTGGATCTGGCCCTCAGGCCTTGATTTTGACACCCCTGTTTTATGTGATTTTAACAGTGCTAATCTAAGTCGAGAACTGCCCAGATACATTCAGCATGACAGCTGTCTTACTAGAGGCAAAAATGTTTTTGACCATTGTGCTGTGCTACTCCATGTTAAAACATGCTTATTGCTCTCTAGCAAGGGAATAATAATAATAATAATAATAATAATAATAATAATAATAAATAATTAGATTTGTATGCCATCCCTCTCCGAGGACTCGGAGCGGCTCACAACAGGACAATACACAATATACAAATCTAATAGTTAAAAAACAATTTTAAAAAACCCTTATAAAAATAATCATACAGCTCAAACAAACCATACATAAATTATAATAGCTAGGGGGTATATTAATTTCCCCATGCCTGGCAACATAGATGAGTTTTCAGGAGTTTACGACAGGCAAGGAGGAGGCAGTCCTAATCTCTGGGGGGAGTTGGTTCCAGAGGGCCGGGGCCGCCACAGAGAAGGCTCTTCCCCTAGGCCCTGCCAGACGACATTGTTTAGTTGATGGGACCCGGAGAAAGCCAACTCTGTGGAACCTAACCGGTTGCTGGGATTCGTGCGGCAGAAGGTGGTCCCAGAGGTATTCTGGTCCAATGCCATGTAGGGCTTTATAGGTCATAACCAAGCCGTGGGGCCTCTCTGATCCTCGTGTGATGCTATAAAATCTGTGGTCAAAACAGTGAAGTCTTGGACTGAGGGGGCAAAGTTAGAGTCACAGGTTTGCTTTGGTTGTGCACGCCGGAGTGTTTTTCAAACTGCTTTAGCAAACTTGGATGAACTCACTGATACCGTGACATCATATGTTGGTTTTTGTGAGGACGTGTGTACTGACCGAGGTCTTGCACACATATAGTAATAACAAACCTTTGGTTCACAGCTGAGCTCAGGCAGCTACGTTGTGCCAAAGAGGAAGCCTACAGGAAAGGAGATAGGATGTTGTATAATCAGGTCACGAATGTATTAAGAAGCAGCAAACAGAAGCTCCTGTGAAAAACTTAGGAAATCAGTTCCCAGCTCATAAACCAGCCAATGTATGGAGAAGCCTGAAGAATATCATTGATTATAGCAGACATCCCTCCCTTACTGAAGAAATTTGACAACTGGCAGATGACCTGAATGTATTCTATAGGCTTGAGAGGATATTATTATCAGCCATCGCTACCTTCCCCATCTCATATACGGTAACAATAACCAAATCTACCACCTATCTCCATCCCACTGAGTTCCCCACCTCTGGTGATCTTAGAAAAAGATGTCTGTGGGCTATAGACAAAAAACCTGGGAAAGCACCAGGCCTTGCTTGAAAGCCTGTGCCGATCAATTGGCCCCCATCTTCATTCGCATTTTTAATAAATCGCTGGTGATGCGTTATGTTCTTTCTTGCTTTAAACACTCTACTATTGTCCTGGTTGTCAAAAAACCATTCATTAAGGAGCTGAATGACTGGTTGCTCTGACACAGTAATGGGTTTGCCCCACTTCAGATGAACTCGTAGTGGCGGTGGCAGGAGGCTCCGCCCATCCACCCAGAAGGTTCTGTGTATGCACAGAAGCACCCCACACACGTATGTTCACAGACCCCTCATATTCTGGATACAAACTGTTTCAACTCCTCCCCTTTATTTATTTACTATATTTATTTATTTGGACTTATATGCCGCCTAACTCCTAAAAGACTCTGGGTGACTCGCAGCCAAATACAAATAAAATATAACATAAAACCTACTAAAACCAATTTAAAACAATCTAGAATCAACAGTCAAGCAATTAAAACAGTTAAGACAACCCATGCATACTCCAGGCCTGCTGGAAAAGCCTGGGATTT
The DNA here is from genome assembly GCF_031021105.1 of Erythrolamprus reginae. NCBI lineage: Eukaryota > Metazoa > Chordata > Lepidosauria > Squamata > Dipsadidae > Erythrolamprus > Erythrolamprus reginae. The sequence goes on from NC_091951.1 coordinate 201,011,663, forward strand.
AGGGTTTTTCAGAAGGACAGTAGGGTGGGGATAGTCCCGATCTTGGGAGATAGCTGGTTTCAAAGAGCCGGAGCAGCCACAGAGAAGGCCCTCCCCTGTGAGCCTGCCAGCTGACACTGTTGAGCTGACGGGACCTGGAGAAGACCGACCCTGTGGGCCCTTATCGGTCACTGGGAGGTGTGCGGTAAGAGGCAGTCTTGAAGATAGTCTGGCCCTAAGCCATATAGGGCTTTAAATATCTCAGGGGCTGCCACACAGAAGAGAGAGTCAAGCTATTCTCCAAGGCACTTGAGGGCAAGGCAAGCAGCAATGGATGGAAACCAACCAAAGAGACAAGCAACCTAGAACTAAGGAGAAATTTTCTGACAACAGTTAACCAGCGGAACAGCTTGGCTCCCAAAGTTGTGGGTGCTCCAACATTGGAAGTTTTAAAGAAGAGATTGGACAACCATTTGGACAACTCTATTATTCTGCTCCCATGATGCTTTTAGGGAGTACACTGTATTTTCAGGTACAGTGGTAGCTCATGATACGAACCCCTCGTCTTACGAACAACCCGAGATACGAACCCGGGGTTCAGAATATTTTTGCCTCTTCTTACGAACTTTTTTCTTCTTACGAACCCGCTGCCGCCGCCGCCAAGAAGCCCCACCGCCCGGCTGTCGCTTTTTGAAACAGCCGGGGGGCTTCCCAGCATCCTCCTGAACCCGAACGCCAAACCCGAACTTCTGGGTTCGGCGTTCGGGAGGCCGCTGAGAAGCCCCCCGGCTGTTTTAAAAGGTGACAGCCGGGCGGCGGTGTTTTTTTTAGGGTTTTTTCCCCCCGTTGCACGGATTAATTGATTTTACATTGTTTCCTACGGGAAACAATGTTTCGTCTTACGAACTTTTCGTCTTATGAACCTCCCCCTGGAACCAATTAGGTTCGTAAGACGAGGTATTACTGTATAAAGAATAAGAGTCACAGCAAACTGAAAGTGATGCCATATTTACAGTGCTAAGAAAGAGGCCGCCAGAGTCTCTTCCCAATAAATCAGTCATCATGCTCTGACATTAGCAAATGGACATTGTGCGTTTTTAATTCACTGAGCATGATTTGTCATCTTTGAGGTCTTCCCTATAGCTCGGGTAATCTATGTTCTGCTAGTCCTTGAGTCAGCAGAAAAAGACAACAGCATAGCTTGTGTTGCTCTGACGGTTGAATCCTATTCTGCCTCTGCAATGAATCAGTTTGGGGTGCTGCTTTTACAATTTTACCGCAGGACAATTTAAGGACAGCAAGTTGGTAGATTCCCGCAGCTTTATTCATCTACACGGCATCGGACCAGATTACTTACGGGACTGCCTTCTGCCGCATGAATACCAGCAACCGGTTAGGTCCCACAGAGTTGGCCTTCTCCGGGTCCTGTTGGCTAGACCAGTGTTTCCCAACCTTGGCAAACTTGAAGATACCTGGACTTCAACTCCCAGAATTCCCCAGCCAGCGAATGCTGGCTGGGGAATTCTGGGAATTGAAGTCCAGATATCTTCAAGTTGCAAAGGTTGGAAAACACTGGGCTAGACAATGTCGTCTGGCGGGGCCGAGGGGAAGAGCCTTCTCTGTGGCGGCCCCGGCCCTCTGGAATCAGCTCCCTCCAGAGATTCACACTGCCCCCACCCTCCTTGCCTTTCTCAAGAGGCTCAAAACTCATTTATGTCGCCAGGCATGGGGCAATTAGATCAAGCCCCCTTCCTCTGTTTACAAGATGTAATGTGGTTGTGAATGAATTGGCTGACTGATTTTATTATGTATGGGATTTTAGTAGTAATTTTTAATTAATTACATTTGTTGTTGTATTGTTTTTGTATACTGCGAGCTGCCCCGAGTCTTTGGAGAAGGGCGGCATACAAATCTAATAATAATAATAATAATAATAATAATAATAATAATAATAATAATAATAATAATAATAATAATAATCTTCTTCTTCTTCTTCTTCTTCTTCTTCTTCTTCTTCTTCTTCTTCTTCTTCTTCTTCTTCTTCTTGTTTGTCATTTGTTGGAAAGCCAACAAACTCAGACGAAATGCAGTGGCACTGACATCTTAGTCAAGTCAGGAATATCAAAATAATTCCTTGGTGAGGTTGTTAATATATATAATCTGTCTGATAGGTTTGAAAGGAACCGTCATTAAAGCCCTGAAAGCAAATGACATTCTCATGAAGAGATGTGATAAACCAGAAAGTGAGTAGATTACTACCGGTAGCTGTATAGAATGATATACAGGTGGGTAATCAGAGAGGCAATTATCTTGCCTTTCAAGGAGGCTATTCAAATTGTCTTTCTATGTACAATAATGTACAATGTTAGTTGCTGGTCTCTTGCCTAGATTTATCTGCAAGAGCCCCAGTAAGTGTAAGAACCCTGCTGGTGGTAGACTTTCTGTCTTTGACACTCCTCTTCTAGGGCAGTGTTTCCCAACCTTTTTTGAGCCGTGGCACATTATTCATATTTTCAAAATCCTGAGGAACACTGAACGGGGGGGGGGGGGGGGGGCGCGGGGGGGCTAAAGAAAAGTTTGGACAAAAAAATATCTCTTCCTCCATTTCACTCTATTTCTCCCTCCCTCTTTCTCTCTCTCTCTTCCTTCCTTCCCTTCTTTCTCTCTCTCCATCCCTCTTTCTTTCTTCCTCTCTTTTTTGCTCTCTTTCTCTCTCCCTCCTTCCCTCCCTCTATGTCTTTCTCTCTCCCTTGCTCTCTCTCTGCCTCTCTTGCTATCTCTCTTTCATTCTCTCTCTTTCTCTCTCTTTCTCTGTCTCTCTTGCTATGTCTCTTTCTTTCTCTCTCTATCTCTTTCTCTGTCTCTCTCTCTCTTTCTCTGTCTCTCTCTCTGTCTCTCTTGCTATCTCTTTCTCTCTCTTTCTCTGTCTCTCTTGCTATCTCTTTCTTTCTCTCTCTCTCTGTCTCTCTTTCTCTCTCTTGCTATCTCTCTTTCTCTTTCTGTGTCTCTTGCTATCTCTCTTTCTTTCTCACTCTCTATCTTTCTCTCTTTCTCTGTCTCTGTCTCTCTGTCTCTTGCTATCTCTCTCTCTCTCTTTCTATCTCTCTCTCTCTCTCTTGCTATCTCTTTCTTTCTTTTTCTCTCTCTCTCTTGCTATGTCTCTCTTTCTCTCTCTCTCGGGCGGGGGGTGGGGGCTAAAGAAAAGTTTGGACAAAAAAAATATCTCTTCCTCCATTTCACTCTATTTCTCCCTCCCTCTTTCCTCCCTCCCTCTTTCCATTGTATCTCTCCCTCCCTCTTTCCTTTCTATCTCTCCCTCCCTCTTTCCTCCCTCCCTCTTTTCTTTCTATCTCTTTTCTTTCTATCTCTCCCTCCCTCTTTCCTTTCTATCTCTCCCTCCCTCTTTCCTCCCTCCCTCTTTCCTTTCTATCTCTCCCTCCCTCTTTCCTTTCTATCCTTCTCTCCGTCCCTCAGCGGCAGCAAAGAAGAAGGAAGGCAGGCTGTAGAGGGCACCGAGGACAAGAGCGCTCGCTCGCTCCCTCGCCCTCTGACTTCCCTCCCTCGCTGATGAAGGGACGAGCGCGGGCACGAGCGTGCGTGCGGGCCCGTTGCAAGAAGTTTTTGTTTGTTTGTTTGTTCCTTCCCCCGGCTCACGGGAGAGAGAGAGAGAGAAAGAAAGAGCGCAGCCAGGGAAAGCGGCCTCGAGCCGAGTGCGAAATGCAGGATGCGGCAAAGGACTCCTTGCCAACCAAAAAGGGGGTGGTGGTGGTGAAGGCAAAGCCTGGGAGGCGGGGAAGGGAACAGCGGGAGACCCCCAGACAGAACGGCTGAGGGGAAGGAAAGACGGAAGGAGGGAGGGATTGAGAAGCGAAGCCAGGGAGGGCTGAGAGAAAAGGGGAGCGGCGCGCGAGAGAGAGGGGGGGGGCCGGCATTCCCGAAACGGACGGAGAAAGCCCTCTCTCGCAGCGAAAGCGCTCCCAGCCAGGGGGCTGCGAGAGAGGGCATTCTCCGTCCGTTTCGGGAAAGCCCGCCCCGGCACCCGGAGCGCCCCGCCCAGCTGGAGCTTCCCTAGGAGCTGCGCGGCACACCTGGCTGTGTCTCGCAGCACACTAGTGTGCCGCGGCACACCGGTTGGGAAATGCTGTTCTAGGGAATGTCAAGAATTTCCCGAGAGCTAGTGATCTGGAGATCAAGATGGCTTTTATTGTAGGCCCCTGAGCTACAACTTGAGAGATATTCCCGCTCGTGTGCCAGGCTGCAGTCTTTATGGATGTTGTAGAACAGTGATGGCGAACCTGTGGCACAGGTGGCACGCAGAGTCATATCTTCTGGCACGCTAGGTATTGCCCTAGCTCAGCTCCAGCATGCATGTGTGTGCCGGCCAGCTGATTTTTGGCTCACACAGAGTCTCTGGGAAGGCGTTTTTGGCTTCCAGCGAGCCTCCAGGGGGTAGGGGAGGGCGTTTTTACCCTCCCCTGGCTCCAGGGAAGCCTTTGGAGCCTGGGGAGGGTGAAATATGAATCTACTGGGCCCACCAGAAATTGGGAAACAGGTCATTTCCATCCTCCAGAGCAAGGGTCCCCAAACCTTTTACACGGGGCCAGTTCACTGTCCCTAAGAGGGCCAGTTCACTGTCCCTCAGACTGTTGGAGGGCCGGACTATAAAAAACCCTATGAACAGATTCCTATGTACACTGCACATACCTTATTTCTTTCTCTCTCACTCATTCTTTCTCTCTCTCTCTCTTGCTCTCTCTCTTGCTTTCTTTCTGTCTCTTGCTGTCTTTCTCACTCTCTCTCTTGCTATCTCTCTTCCTCCCTCCCTTTCTCTCTCCCTCTCTTTCTACCCCTTTCTTCCCTCCCTCCCTCCTTCCTTCCTCTCCACTTCTTTCCCTCGCTCTTTTTCCCTTCTCTTTCCCTTTTCTTTCTTTCTCTCCACTTCTCTCTCTCTTTTTTCCCTCTTTCACCCTCCCTCTTCTCTCCCCATGGAGGACTCACCCGACAAGCCTCCACCCGCCGACCACGGACTCCCATTCAATCCCCATTCAGAAAACGGGAGCTAACAACTCAAAGAGGAGGAGGCGGCGGGTGTGTGCGTGCATGTGTGTGTGTTGTGCCCAGCTCGGCTTTCGGCAAGCCTTACTTTACCTCGGGTGAGATCAGATTGAGGGGGACGTTGTCACTGCTTTTCCAGTGCGGCCTTGGAAAAGACCCGCGGGCCAGATAAATGGCGTCAGCGGGCCGCATGTGGCCCGCGGGCCATAGTTTGGGGACCGCTGCTCCAGAGGGTCCATGGGGGGCAAGGGAAGCTGTTTTTGCCCTCCCCAGCCATTGAATTATGGGTGTGGGCACTCACGCATGCGCGATAGCCCACACCCACGCTCTCTCGGCACTCTAGGAAAAAAAGGTTCGCCATCACTGTTGTAGAACCTCAGTCTTAAGAAGGATGCATAGATATTTCAAGAGCTGTCCTCTGACTCATCTCTACTAGAGGAAGGCGAAACTATGGTGACATGAACCGGAATGGGAACATTAGATCCACCCAATTCCTGGTACGTCTCAGCCTTCCACGCAGCTCTGGATAATGCTTGCAGCAGAGCAGCCCTTCCAGTCCTGCCATGCTCATGTCCAATGGGCCATTTATTGCTTCTTTCAAACTGAACAGCTCCTCCATGCTTGAGATGGGCGATGGCAGGAACATGTCCCTTGCTTTCCTTCTGGATTCCAGAGCATTTTTCCCACAGGTCACCTCCGGCAGCCATCTGATCTTGTGGTAGGTATTCCTAAGGGCGGTAGAAATGTTGCAGTGACCAGGGAAGTGGCATTAATTTGAAGAGCAGATGTTTTATGTGCCAATGCACTAGGATTTCCAATACTCCTGAAAGATGCCAAGGATTGAAAAATCCCTGAGTATTGTGGAAAGGAACTCCAGATCTGGCTGACCACTAGTGAGTTAATGAGACCAGGGGTTCACCTTTGAATAAATGGATTTGCTACAGATTAAATTTAGTTGCAATGTATAAAACTCTCTGCTACTCAGATGAAGTAGACTTTAGTTCACATAATCATTAGCCAGAATAAATATGTTAGTCTCTAAGGTGCCATTTCAAACTTGACTGCACTCTAGCTTTGCTTGTCCATATACTGTACTGTGAATATAGAATAGAATTGTTTATTGGCCAAGTGTGATTGGACACGCAAGGAATTTGTTTTTGGTGCATATGCTCTCAGTGTACATAAAAGAAAAGATACATTTATCAAGAATCATGTGGTACAACACTTAATAATTGTCATAGGGTACAAATAAGCAATCGGAGAACAATCAATATTAATATAAATCGTAAGGATACAAGCAACAGATTACAATCATAAAGTCATAAGTGATAGGAACAATTAGAAGACTAAGTCAGTGTTTCCCAACCTTGGCAACTTGAAGATATTTGGACTTCAACTCCCAGAATTCGCTGGCTGGGGAATTCTGGGAGTTGAAGTCCAGATATCTTCAAGTTGCCAAGGTTGGGAAACACTGGACTAAGTAAATAGTAATGCAGCCTTAGTGAATAGTTGACAGTGGTGAGGTAATCATTTGTTTAGCAGAGTGATGGCGTTTGGGGGAAAAACTGTTCTTGTGTCTAGTTGTCTTGGTGTGCAGTACTCTATAGCATTGGTTTGAGGGTGGGAGTTGAAACAATTTATGTCCAGGATGTGAGGGGTCAGTAAATATTTTCACAACCCTCTTTTTGACTCGTGCAATATACAGGTCTTCAATGGAAGGCAGGTTGGCAATAATTGTTTTTTCTGTAGTTCTGTTTATCCTCTGAAGTCTGTGTCTGCCTTGTTGGGTTGGAGAACTGAACCAGACAGTTATAGAGGTACAGATGAAAACTGAATAAAAGTGGTACCATATTACAGTTTCAGCAAATAACATTGCTAGCACATATGTACAAAAATTGTGCTATATTGCCAGATATAGAACACCAGACAATACTTTGTCATGGAGACAAGACATTTATGAATTGAACGAATGGGCAGGTTTAAGTTCATACATACTGTTTTGTACGTACTTGATCCCAAGCTGCAAGAATTAACTAGCTTTAAAACAACAGAATCATTTCTGAGCAAAATTGAAAAGGCTGGTTTTGCTCTATACAGAGCAAAACCAACATTTTCAGTTATGCTTAGAAATGATTCCTATTGTTTTAAAGCTAGTTAATTCTTGCCTTTCACAAGTTGGTAAAATATCACGGAGAGTCTTATAATTTCAGTCAATGGTTTTATGATCTCAGTCTCAGTAGTAATTATTGATTGTTCAATCCAATCTATGGCCCAAGAGCAATTACCAGGCCGAATCAAGGGATCCTTGGCTCAAATGTTATTTTTGCCTCTCTGTGGTTGCCATCTGTACCTTTGCTCCACCAGTACCAGATACTTCTCCTTAAGTAACTTTCAGGGGTGCTGCAAAGTTTACACTCTGTGAAGTTTTTGGATGTGTGTGTTTGAAAGGTCCAGCCTGGCTTTTCGTAAGACTGGAGACAAAACTATTTTTCTCAATGAAATCAGGCTTTTTAAGTGATTTAGAGCAGTGTTTTTCAACCAGTGTGCCGTGGCACACTAGTGTGCCGTGAGACATGGTCAGGTGTGCCGTGAAGCTCAGAGAGAAAGAAAGCAAGAGAGAGAGAAAGCAAGAGAGAAAGAAAGCAAGAGAGAGGGAAAGAGAAAAAGAGAAAGAAAGAGAGAGAGAGAGAGAGAAAGAAAGCAAGAGAGAGAGAGAAAGAGGGAGGGAAGGAGAGAGAGAGAAAGACATAGAGGGACATAGGGAGGGAGAGAGAAAGAGAGCAAAAAAGAGAGGAAGGAAGGAAGAGAAAGAAAGGGATGGAGAGAGAGAGAAAGAAAAAGGAAGGAAGGGAGAGAAAGAGGGAGAGAAAAAGAAATAGAGCAAAGGGGAGGAAGAGAGAGAGACAATTATTTTGTCCAAACTTTTTTTAGCCCCCCTCTCCCCCCCCCGCTCAATGTGCCCCAGGATTTCGTAAATGTAAAAAATGTGCCACGGCTCAAAAAAGGTTGAAAATCGCTGATTTAGAGCAGCGTTTCCCAACCTTGGCAACTTGAATATATTTGGACTTCAATTCTCAGAATTCCCCAGCCAGCAAATGCTGGCTGGGGAATTCTGGGAGTTGAAGTCCAGATATCTTGTTTGCATGAGCATGGTGTGCTCATGCATGAGCATGGTTTGCATGGTGTGTGCACGCCAGCCTGCCTCTCATACGGCCCAGTTCTGAATAGGCCACGGCATGGTAGGGGCCACGGCCCGGGGTTTGGAGATCCTTGTGCTAGAAGACTTCAATTTCTGCTTCTTCCCTACAGGCTCTGATACAGATTTTTTTGTTTGTTTTTTGTGGTTGTGTAGAGCTCACTAGCTGAGATCTTTTTCACTTCCTCAAATTTGGCTCTTGGGAGAAAGGAGGTCTGTTATCATGCTGGTTGCACATTTTCTACTCCCCAGAGTAGGAATCTCCATTTTCACTTCCACCATGTTTGGCTAGAAAGAGTTACCACAAATTCCGCCTAAAGTTCTAGGTTTTGCCTTAGTTTTGTGCTGTTAGGACAAGGATGTATCATGGCTCAGATTTAAACTCTTACTTGTCTTCTTGCCTGGCTCTGGGGCCAGTTTTCTGTCTCGGGAGGGCAATAGTGAGAAAACCTCCCTTGTGGTCTCTGTACAGTAGTAACTCTATATGAGATCCAAACATAATTTAGCATAAGGGCAGTAAAGGCAGGTCAGCCTTTCCAACTGGGACACCAAAATTTCCAATTTCAGAGGTTTTAGGAGTTGAAATTGGTGAATTCAGGCAACCGGATAGTTTATAACTCACATTGTGGTGAAACCCCGTGGACTCAAGAACAACTTCATTTCTAAGATCAGAATCCTATTTAGTGGAATAAGGTGCCTCTGCAGACATTTCTGTAAATATTGTAGAAGGAAGGAAGGAAGAAGAAAGGAAGGAAGGAAGGAAGGAAAGAAAGAAAGAAGTCATAAGGATTGTCCCCAGAACACGGTAACTGGAAATATATTACTTTTGTATAAGAAGCTGGCCTGATCAGTTATTATAATGGGAAGTCAATTCAATCTGGGTTTCTTTTAAAATATCTCAACAGGGTTTTCATTTTTGATGGTGGTTTCTAATTTCTGGTTTTCTTTTTTGCAGCTCTTTATCATTTTATATATTGTTGTCAATTTTCTTAGTTTTTCTTTAAATTAAAAGGCTCTTGTCTTCAGCAAATAGGTTGTTACCACCCACCATGTACCCACCTCACACTTACATTAACTCTTTTATCTTTCTTCTTCAGTTCTTGATTAAATATTTTGGAATGGACTGTCCTGGGTGTGGCCTGTTATACATGGCAGGTTTGAAGCCTTTTATCTAGCCTAGCTCTGTTAAAAAAAGCTATTGCTAACATGTTGTAAGCCGCCCTGAGTCTAAGGAGAAGGGCAGCATAAAAATCAAATCAATCAATCAATCAATCAATCTGTAAGAGAGAGAGACAAATGATCTTGACAGAGTAGCGCAGGAACCATTACCTAGGCAAAAAGCTTTTTTATAAAGTACAGAACAGTGAGATAACATTCAGTGAGATAGCACTTCAGGAAGACGCCTTCCTAATCCACTAAGTACAGTACAGTTCAATCAGACTTGCAAGATAATTATAGTCAGTCTCAATAAAAATAGTTTTGGCCTTCTTGTAGAGTGGATTTCCTGGTCTGCTCTAACCAGTGGGGCTGGCAATAGATGTCATAAGTTCCAGAGATAAATTCATCCATCCCTTCAGAGACACAGCATAGCTTATCAAAAAACAAACAATATTTTGTTATTAATAAAATATGTATGGATTTTTTTAAAAAAAACCCTCTTAATAACTTGCTTGCTAAAACTAATGCATGCTAATAACAATAATGAATTCAGAGGCAGTGTGCTATAATAGATTCTGTTCCTCCTTCAGCCAGGAAAGTTAATTGGTTGTTTGGGGGCCAACTGCACCCCCTCAGCACAACTTACTTCACGGGGTTGTGGTTACAGAGAAAAGCAGAAAGGAAGAATGCTGTGTACACAGCCCTGAGCTCCTTCATGAAAGGCAAAATATGAGGTTAATAAAAGTACAAAAGAAATAATTGTTGAGGTGACAGAATCAACAAGCTTTCCAATCAACTGGTTTTATTCTCCCCCCAAATACAGTATCAACAGGCTGTTTAATTGAACAGATAAAATCAAAGAATTTGTGGGATGGGGTTTTCTTAGAATCACATTTGTGACTAGGCAGAATGAAGCAGACACTCCATGCAGCTAGCTTGGAAGTCGAGGCTGATGGATCCTCTCATCGGCCTTGTCTTTGTTGTCCCCAGATGCAGGGAAAAAATGTGGACCCGTTGCTAATGTTAAAGTAAACTTTAGTTACTAATCCAGTTTTTACCATGGGATTTGAACGTCTCAAGTAGCAAAACATGTCAGGCCATCCCTGGAAACTTACAAAACAGGTAACAGCAGCTAAGCTGATCATGAAAAAAAACACAACTGTATATCCTGAATTCGTAACAATATGTCTATGAGACTGAATGATTATGAAACAATGTGGAAGCTTCTGAGTTTCAAAGAACTCTAAAGCTGACCAGATAGTTTAAAAAAAATTGCAGGAAGGGCCAAGGAAAGGGGACGAAAATGTATTGAGCATTTCTCCATTAGGTTCCAGTCCTGGACTGAATGTTTAAATCATCTGGAAGATGTTAATTGGATGTAATCAGATACAGAACTGTGTGAACATTGCACTAAAGTCTTGCCAAATCATGCAGAGAAATGAAACATTGAAACAATTGTCAGCCCCCTATTCTTGGAAATAAAACATCCTGCGGTTAAAAGACAAAATTCTTTCCATCTTTGTGAAAGATGTAAGTCCCAAAGTATGAAGCTAAGGTGGTTTACTGGTTGTCACCATTTAAAAATCATGCTTGGAAGGTAAAAATATTTTCTCTGACCATATTCAGAGAATATTCATGTACCCATATACAGTGATACCTTGTCTTACAAACGTAATTGTTTCTGGGACGAGGTTCTTAAGGTGAAAACTTTGTAAGACGAAACAATGTTTCCCATAGGAATCAATGGAAAAGCGATTAATGTGGGTGCAAGCCCAAAATTCACCCCTTTTGCCAGCCGAAGCATCCGTTTTTGCGCTGTTAGGATTCCCATGAGGATCCCCTCCATGGGAAACCCCACGTCCGGACTTCTGTGTTTTTGTGATGCTGCAGGGAAATCCCAGCAGGGGAATCCCAGCATCGCAAAAACGAGTGCTTCGCTGGCAATGGAAGTCCGGAGGTGGGGTTTCCCAGCGAAGGGAGCCTCAGTGAAATCGCAGCATCGCAAAAACACCGAAGTCCTTGAAACCCCACCTCCGGACCTCTGTGTTTTTGCGATGCTGCGATTTCACTGAGGCTCCCCTCGCTGAGAAACTCCACCTCCGGACTTCCGTTACCAGCGAAGCACCCGTTTTTGCACTGCTGGGATTCCCCTGCAGCATCACAAAAACACGGAAGTCCGGAGGTGGGGTTTCCCATGGAGGGGAGCCTCAGGGGAATCCCAGCAGTGCAAAAATGGGTGCTTCGCTGGCAATAGAAGTCCGGAGGCGGGGCATCCCAGTGGCAGCGGCTTGGGTTTGTAAGGTGAAAATAGTTCGTAAGAAGAGGCAAAAAAACTTAAACCCCGGGTTTGTATCTCGAAAAGTTTGTATGACGGGGTGTTTGTAAGACGAGGTATCACTGTATTTGGGTAAATCATAGTCTTCCTGAAATATATGTTGATGATCCTAGGGTTGAGATAAATGTGTACATTTCAGATCTGAACATTTAATGAGTGAGGGGTCGTGCTTGGTATAACATTTGAGCCATGTTCCATTTGCATTTCTGCTATCTCCTTTTCATTGTGGGAAATTTCCCTATTTTTCCCCTGTACTTGTTTATGGCCCAAGATTGTGACTTGCAGTACAAGGAACCCTTCTTATTTATTCAAAGTCTGGAGATAGTTGCCAAGTAAAAATAGTGCCAAGAAAATTGAAAGTTGCAAGGGTTGTTAAGGATTTCTCACCACCTATTACTATTGAAGTCTGGTTTTCCTGCTAAAGAAAAATGAAAGTGGCCAGCAGCATTAACTGTTAAAGTCATCAATACCCCTCAAATAAATAACAAGCAACAAACCAACAGCGGGTAACAAGCAAAAAAATAATAATCTCGAATTTGTAGTCTTCGGAGAGGGGCGGCATACAAATCTAAGTAATAATAATAATAATAATTGGATTGTGATTACGAATCAATTATCCTACTTCATGAAAATACTAAAAACACTTCTGTTTCTGAAAATGAAAGTGCTCTATCACATCACCAGCAATATGATATCCAAAGAAACAAATGCATCAGTAATTAATCCATTCAAATAAAGCCAAGTTTTGACATTATTATTATTATTATTATTATTATTATTATTATTATTAATTAGATTTGTATGCCGCCCCTCTCCGGAGACTCGGAGCGGCTCACAACAACAAAACATTACAAATCCAATGGTTAAAACAATTAAAAACCCTTAATATAAAAAACAATCATACATCTCATGCAAACTATACGTAAAGCGGAAACGGCCCAGGGGAATCAATTTCCCCATGCCTGGCGACAGAGATGGGTTTTAAGGAGTTTGCAAAAGGCAAGGAGGGTGGGGGCAATCCTAATCTCTGGGGGGAGTTTATTCCAGAGGGTCGGGGCTGCCACAGAGAAGGCTCTTCCTGGGTCCCACCAGACGACATTGTTTTGTCGATGGGACCTGGAGAAGGCCAACTCTGTGGGACCTAACTGGCCGCTGGGATTCGTGTGGCAGAAGGCGGTCCCGGAGATATTCTGGTCCCATGCCATGAAGGGCTTTATAGGTCATAACCAACACTTTGAATTGTGACTGGAAACTGATCGGCAATCAATGCAGACTGCGGAGTGTTGGTGTGACATGGGCATACTTAGGAAAGCCCACGATTGCTCTTGCAGCTGCATTCTGCATGATCTGAAGTTTTCGAAAACTCTTCAATTCAAAGGTAGCCCCATGTAGAGAGCATTACAGTAGTCGAACCTCGAGGTGATAAGGGCATGAGTGACTGTGAGCAGTGACTCCCAGTCCAGGTAGACATGCATTGAACATCTTTGTGTTGTCTCTGTCTAAGGATATTCCTCGGGGCAGGAGACCTATTCTGGAAGATGTTAAACTTCAGATGCTACGGGAAGGAAGAGTTCAGCTCTGACATTGATTATAGCATGTGGGGAAAAATATAGGTACTGTATAGGGCAAATGTAACTTAAAATTGTAGACGCAGAAACCAATAATAGTTTTCAAAATAGGAATTTGAAACTAGAAGTACGGTAAATGTATAAATTTACTCAAGAAGGTTGGAATAATACTGGGTGATCTGACCCAGGTAACAGAGCAGCAGCTAACCTCTGAAGACCAAATAATTTTTAAGGATAGATCCATGTGGTATGCGTTAACAGTAGTCCAGTTATACAACTATTTTTTTTTTGGCAAATTAATATCTTCTGTTCTAACATCTTTTTCCAACCTTGATTATAACGGTAAATACATAAACCAATCCAGTTTTATACCTTATTTTTTCTAGTTCCTGAAGTGATTTTAACTTCAATGACTGTGAGATTATCTCCTTCTATATTAAAATATTAGTCCAATCTAAATTGATTACAAAGAATATGACTGCAAAGCAGAAATTACAGCTAAACAGACAGTTGGATGTTCAAATAGTAAAAGAAGTAAAGTATTTGGGAATTTTCCTAACAGCTAGATGTTCATCGCTTAAAGAAGGCAATTATTATTTAATTTTTAAAACTTAAAAAACAGATTGAGAAGGATTTAGAAAAATGGAAGACCCTTCAGTTATCACTGATGGTCAGAATAGCTTTAATTAAGATGAATATATTACCAAGTTTCTATTTTCTAATATTCCAATTAAGATTGATAAGACTTTCTTTAATGAACTAAATAAAAATGACAACGAAATTTATATGGCAAGGGAAAAGACTGAGGATTAGTTTTAAAAAATTTACAGGATGCTAGAGAAAGAGTAGGATTTGGGCTTCCACATTGGGAGCTCTATTATCAAGCTGCAGCAATGACATGGGTTAAAGAATGGATTTTATTTAGAAATAAAAGACTGTTGGTATTAGAAGGACATGATTTACAGATAGATTGGCATGCATATATGTGGTATGAGAAGAAGAAAATACAGTTACTTTCAGAGACATATTATAAGGAGTTCATTATTAGCGATGTGGGAAAAGATGAAACTGAAACCCTATACAAAAGTACCATTTTGGATTTCGACAGAAGTATTTATGCACCACAACAAATGTGCAACAGACCAGTTGTACAACTATTAAGGAATATGTGGCCTTGGCAGGTCTGTTTTAATCTAAGAAAGGATGTCACAGGGTTATTAAGCAAACATCAAAATCTCCTGCTACTTAGAGAATAGTTTAGAGGAGCTAGGTCTCAGTTTATTGGCTGAGATAAATCGTAATTGTTCAAAGAGAAATAAGCATTGTGTCTTAATCCTTGTCTGCATTTTCAAACAGCCTCAGCTCTGTGCCTCCGGAGTCTGGGATCGTGGCCGACATTGATTTGGAGAACATCCTCTCTCTGACCAGCGACAATTTCTACGAACTCAAGAGCCAACCCATTGGTGTCAGGTAGGAAGAGAGAAGTACAGCTGTCACCGGGTTCTGTGGAGCTCCTTCTGCTTCTTAGTTACTAGGGAGGTAGGATAAGATAAAAAGAAGGCAAATTTCTAATCAGATCAAATGACATTATTGAGAGGATTTTCCCTTTTTTTAAAAGGGCAGTTTATTCATTCTTCTGGCACATTTTATCATGTCACTTGCATGTAGATTACATTACTTCAGTTCAAGGCTTTCAAAATAACCCATTTAATTGTGGATGCTTCATTTATTTATCGTTGACCTGCTCAGGTTTTACAGTATTCTCCGTACTGAAGGAGCGGGTCCAGCAGTCACATGGGTTGCTCATGTCCATTCCGGTGGAACTGAGCCTAGTATTAAAAAAGCTTGCCGGATCCGCCCCTTCCCCAGAATTCGCTCAGTTCGCATATCCTGCGGTTGTATTGTGATAGCTCGTTCAACATTCGTTCAACATTCTAACACCTTCCCTTCGATCTTTTCCTTCAAAAATAGTAAGACTGTTTATCCTTATTTGTTTTACTTGCACTAATAGCGCCAGCCGTTTGCGGCTCGGCTTTTTTCCCCTTGGAGAAGTTGCGGTTTCGTTTTCCCCCGGCGGTTTTGCCGTGTACGATCCCCGCGGCCGCTTGTGGATTCTTTTAATCCTTTGGCCTGGAGGTTCTAGTGCAAGTATTATTTGATTGCCTTATTGATTCTTTATTGCATATATATTAAAGGGCTTAAAAAATACCTCCTGCGGAGTGAGACGGCTTTCTAGTCTCCTGGACTTAGTCGATCGCTTCCCCTTTAAGGCATATTCGGAGCGATTTTTCGGCGCGAAGGCCTTCGCGCCCTTTTTAAATCTAGGCCTCTCGTGTTGGCCTCCTGCCAGCCGCGTAGGCCTCAGTCCACCGCGTGGATCCCGGAGCGGGCCTTGGGGGTCCCAGGCTAAATTCTCCACCGGCTAAGCCTCCAACCAGAGTGCCTTGGTTTACTTAATTGAAAAGTTTAGGGAGGCTGGCCCCGCTGGATTTGGGGGCACGAACTCTGGGTTTGCCCAGATTGTCCTCACGTCTCAGCAGCTTCGAGGCCTCGAAGCAGGATCCATTCCTCTTGGGAAGTCCTTAAAATTCTTCTCCTTTTCTATTCAGTTATTGGCTCAGCCTTGTCTTCTGTTAATTTTCAGACTATGGCTTCCTTTCCCAAGAGAGGCACAACTAAAGGTCCCAGAGAGGCCAGGCCTACAGGCGATGAGATTACTAGTATCCCCCAGGCCTCTTCCTCCTCTTCTCCTGGGGCCCGCCCCTCGACTAAGGTCACCAGGGCCGAGAAGAGAAGGGACCTAGCCCTACAAAGAATCCATGACAAATCAGCAAAACGTTTAAAAGTGCAGGCCCAAGTACTCAGTAGTCAAGACCCCCCAGAGGCTTC
The DNA here is from genome assembly GCF_031021105.1 of Erythrolamprus reginae. Taxonomy (NCBI): domain Eukaryota; kingdom Metazoa; phylum Chordata; class Lepidosauria; order Squamata; family Dipsadidae; genus Erythrolamprus; species Erythrolamprus reginae. The sequence continues at coordinate 201,027,843 of NC_091951.1, forward strand.
TAGTCTACCTCCTTCTGGGGTCCCTGTGTTATCTCTGGATGAGCCTAACCTAGACAGACCCCAACCTAACCTATGGGGCATAGGGCCAGAGGAACCAGATATTATTGAAGATTCCTCCCAGCCAGGATCCTCCCAGGCCTTTAGGGATTCTTCTGCCATTCCTGCTGATATTTCTAATTTACCTCCTGAGTTCCAATCTATTTTTGCTGTGTTGTCTAAGGCCATTGATGCCAAACTCTCTTCCATCAATGAGCTTCCCTTACCTCCTCCTCCTTCTCGTCCCTCCCGCCCCTTGGGTTCTTCCCCAGCGGTTAGGGCTCCTATTCAGGATGATTCAGATTCCTCTCAGGACGAATATGAGGATATGGAGGATGATGAGGACCCTTTCCAAGGGCTATCAGATGATGAGGAATCCCAAATAAAGGTTCCTTCTCCAATTACCATTTTCCCTTCTCAATTATTCAAATCTCTCCTCCTCAAAGCTAGGATTTCTACGGGATTAGCGGCCCAGGAGAAACAAGCCTCCACTTCCACTGATCCCCCGGAGGAGAATTTACCTTATTTCACTGAGGAACAGGAGGATAACGAGGTAATTCCTATGCCTAAATTGTTTAAAGATGCCTTACTCAAACAGTGGGATTTCCCAGCCTCTAGTCTTAATCCCTCCACTAAAGACAGGAAGTTGTACAAACTTTCCTCTTCCTATGAAGAGCTTCTATCCTTTCCCAAACCGGATGAACCTGTCAAGATCCTTCATTCGGCAGCGGCTGTGCTGGGAGAGGCGGAGGAAGTCCTCCGTCCAGAGGACAAGCGCATTGAACAAATGCTCAAAAGAGGATTCACGGCAGATTCCTGGGCCATTAAAAGTTCTGCAGCAGCCTCCTTTTTCTCCAG